>NC_041388.1:621917320-621931937 GCF_002162155.2 Triticum dicoccoides | reverse complement strand
ATCGTGGAACCCGCACCACCGCCGTCAACTCGTTGCCTCGCCATGCTAAAAAGTTCCGCCGTCGTCCACTACTTCGCCCCGACCCATCCCCGAGTGCTCGCTCGCCCCGGAGATGCTGCACCGAGCTCGTCTTCAACCTCAGTCGCCGGAGATCCCCCTCGCCGCCCCGCTCGCTCCAGCTCTTCCTCGACCTCACCGTCAGCTCTGTCGCAACCGCCGTGAGCCCGTCGCAACCGCCGTGAGCCCAGCTACCTCCCCACCCTCTCTGTTCCCTCTCTCGAGCCCTGTAGCGACTGCACGTAGCTCACCCGCACACGCCGCCATGGAGCTCGTCGTCGACGAGGCTCCGGCCACCCAATGGTCGTGCCACCTTGTCCACTAGCCCTACCGCACCCCCAGGAGCTCAACGCACTAACCCACACGCCTCTCCGTGCCCCCTGGCGATGAGTCCGAGCTCACCCGAGCTCCGGCCGCCGCCAAACTCGTCGCCGGCGTTACTCCGGTGACCATTTGGTCAGGCGCGGGTTCCTAACGCACTCACCGCACCTCGTAGCTCCTCGCTAGTGCGTCAGTTTCCCCGCTAGCTCGCTGCAGCAGCAAAACCACCTACAGCCGAGCTTCGGCCGCCGCCCGGCTCGACGCCGTCGTCGTTTCCGGCCACCCCAACACCAACCAACGCCACAGTTGGATGCGCCACATCGCCAACTATCCGTAGCACCCACCTGCGCATCGAACCGCGGCCGGAGCAGTGTTTCCGACGCTCTCCGTCGTCTGGGCCTCGCCGGCGGCTAAACACCGGCGAGTTTGACCCTGTTTGACCCCGTGTGGGCCCAGGTTGACCTCCCGTGAGTCTCTCACACGTGGGACCGCCCAGCTAATTAACTTAGATTAGCACTAATAAAAAAATTAGTTAGTTAATTAACTACTGACACACGGGTCCCACTGGTTAGGTTTGACCTGGACCGGCCCGTTGACCCCTGACATCACTCTGACGCAATGCTGACGCAGTAAATCCTTTTCTGGATTTATTCTTTAATAGGAAATTCCAGAAAATAGCCAAAATTTCTAAAAATCATAGAAAATCAACCATAGCTCCAAATCAAACAATTTATATATGAAAAATGATCAGAAAAATTCAATCTATCCATCTGTAATGGTTTCATGCATGACACAAGATATAAACTTGCTGTTTAAGCAAAATAAGATAATGCACTAATAAGGCTATGTTAAATGAACTAACATTTGAATCTTTGATTCAAATGAGTTCATTCCTTTCTGTTTTAGCTTGCATTAGGCCAAGACACATTCATTTTGCCATGTCATAGCACGCATCATATTGTTGCATATTGTCATGTGTTGATTATGTTCGGTGTGTCTTTTGTGGTAGGTTCTGCCTCCGAGGATAACCCCGAGTATCCGTTTGAAGGGCAGTACCCCACTACCACTACATCAGGCAAGCAACCCATTGATCATTCCGATACAAACCCATCTTCTCGCTTCTGCTCTTGTTTAATACATTAAGAGAACGCGATTCAAACTGTTGTGTGCTACGGTAGTTGAACCCTTATCCTCTGCATGACCTGTCATTGCCACAGTAACTAGATGAAACCCACTAGCATGTGTAGGAGTTGATCGAGCCATGTATGTGATTCCTACCTTGCTATGCCTTGCTATGCTTAGAGTTTTGTCAGGTCTGGTTCATCTGGGTGATGGGCTAGAGTGAAATGATTATGTCGGTAATGTGAGGGATGTGCTGAACATGTTTTGGTAAAGGTAGCGGTGAGAGGCCATGTAGGAGTACATGGTGGGTTGTCTCATTGAAGCCGTCCTCAGGAACTGAGTTCTGTGTTTGTGATCCATGAAACAGCTACTACCACACATTGGGCCCGAAACCAATGGACCCTCTCGGCTTCTTGATCACCCTTGTCCTCTGTCCAGGAGTTTCAACTAGTTTCTGGTGTTTATAGGATATGTGTTGGTAGCTGTGCATAGCGCTGACCCTAGGGGTGGGCTATGATGCGGTAGATACACCGTGGTCGGGCATGCCCGGCGCCCGTTTGGTGTCTCGGAACCCTGTACACATCGTCCGGGCCGTATGTGGAAACCTCGGCCGGACTCCCTGCGGATGGAATCTGGATATGCGATAAACCTGGACTAGAGACTTGAGTGTTTAGTTAGGACGTGGCCGACACCCTCGTTGGGCTTCCGCTTGAAGGTTGTCGAGTACATGTCGTGTAAACGGCGGTAAGTGGTGGGAGCGTGTGCGAAAAAGTACACCCCTCCAGGGTTAACATCATCTATTCGAATAGCCGTGTCCGCGGTAATGGACTTCTGGGTTGCCTATAACAGTTCATAGACAAGTGAAAGTGGATACTCTAAAACTCGCAAGATAAGTGTGAGTGCTATGGATGGCCTTCTCGTAGGGAGACGGGAGTGGATCCATAGTGGTGTATTGAATGGTGAATATGTGGACTCGTGTGCGCCACCTCAAAAGAGTTGCTTGCAGTCGTTGTTCAGGTTAGCCAATGAGTCAAAGCTGGCTTGCTGCAGTTAAACTCCACCACCCCCTTGTTGATACCGATGCATATGTAGCTAGATCTGATGTAAGTCTTGCTGAGTACCTTTGTACTCACGTTTGTTTAATTTATGTTTTGCAGAGAGACTTCAGTCTCGCTAGTAGTTCCGCGTGGACTTCGACGTTGAGCTTGATACCTCAGCTACGATCTTGTGCCCTCGGCAGGATCTGGTAGATAGTCAGGCTTCTTAACCTTTTCCATTTGTAGATGTCTGTACTCAGACATGATAAGCTTCCGCATGTGTTTGATTTGTATGCTATGATTGTTGGGTCATGAGACCCATGTTTGTAATATCTCGCTCCTCTGAGCCTAATGAACAAATACTTGAGTTGTAGAGTTATGTTGTGATGACATGTTGTATTTACACATATCGAGCATATTGTGTGTATGATTGAAATGCTTGGTATGTGTGGGATCTGACAATCTAGTTGTTTATCCTTGGCAGCCTCTCTTATGGTGAAATGTAGTCTAGTGCTTCCATGAGCCATAGTAGTCCGCTACAGCCCGGTTCATCGGAGTCCTGCTAGCCCAGCACTACCGCTCAGGACACTTGACTGACCGACATGTGTTTCACTTCGTTCCTGTGTCTGTCCCTTCGGGGAAATGTCACGCGGTGACATCCGGAGTCCTGCCTAGCCTGCTACAGCCCGGGTTCCCGGAGTCCTGTTAGCCCAGTGCTACAGCCCGGATTCACACGCTGCTGACCGACATGCTCGACGTGATTCATGTATGCCTGTCCCCATAGGTTAGTGCCGCTTTGGGTTCACGACTAGCCATGTCGGCCCGGGTTCTCTGTCATATGGATGCTAGCGACACTATCATATACGTGATCCAAAAAGCGCAAACGGTCCCGGGCCATGGTAAGGCGACACCTGTGGGAATACCGTGCGTGAGGCCATAGAGTGATATGAGGTGTTACCGGCTAGATCGATATGACTTGGAATCGGGGTCCTGACAGCTTTGGCATCAGAGCCGGACTGCCTGTAGGTTCGTTGAGCCAAACTGGTCGTTGTCTAGTCTAGAATGCTTTAGCTATATGTAGGGGAATTGATTGTGGGAGGGAACGTAAGGCTCTTTTACTCTTTTACCTTATGCCCTCTGATCTGAGTCATTCTCTTCTCATTCAACGTGGGTTAAGGACTAGGCTCTCTTCTTCTGTCAGGTTCACATGTTACTAATCCGTAGTAGCTTATAGGATTGTTGTTACAAGCCTCGGTACAGTTTCTACTACTTTTAGTATGTTGCCAGTTGAATTAGAACCTTCATGTGATGTTGTTGAGTGGTATTGCAAACTATTGTGGATGTCTCAAATCTTTTTCTGAGCATTTACAGCTGTTATGCTGTCCAATTTTCCCTAGAAATTCTAATGTCTTTGCATTGTGGTTGTGCTTTCAGATGGCCACTCGTGCTCAAAACCAAGTGGTTCGCCTGACCCGGTGCCTCGATGTGCCCGGTCATACTGCTATGTTAGTCCGGGTAATGATCGAGACGGGTTACTGTTGGTATCCCGAATACACTGTCGAAGAGCAATTCCGAGACTTTAATCAAAGCCAATATTTCTGCACCGTCCGGATATTTCCATCTTATCCTGGATCTACCGACCCCTCCACTGTTCCTATGGACTTGGGGTTACTGTTGAGATGGCTGTGCAGGATGCTGCCTATTCCATGATGACCATCATGTGAGTCCGGACTGGCCTGCTTCGGAACACCGACTTCCGTTATATGCCAGCTTCACTCCCGGGAGCGCAAGGGTATCTCTAGGCTATCTATGCTGACCCCACTCAGGAGGACTCACTAACTCGTACCACTGCCGAGATGCTCGAGGATAAGGACCGAGAGAATCGGGCCTTGAGATTGGAGCTTTTCAACACCCTTGCTGATCATTGGGCCACTTTGACTCGGTTTGCACCTGTGGTGCAAGCTAGATGTATGGATACAAGGGATCTGTATCCTGTGAGATCTGCCCTGCCAGACATGGTGGATTGGCGTGATGTGGGAGGCATCACCCCACCCTGTGGTCCCCGCAGGCCACCGTTTGTTGGTCCAAGACCTCATCCTAGCCCCTTTAGTCCACAAGCTCCTCAGGACCGTTTGTTCCCGGATGATCACGTTGAACTTCCAGGCCACGGAGGTGACTTCTATGAGGACTACTACGGAGCTGTCTAAGTTAGTAGTAGTATCACTAGTATTGTAATAGTTGTATCTTCACTGTCTTGCGTGACTTGTGGAATATGACTTAGTGTGTAATCAATTCCGGAGGTGTAGACAAATAATGTATAGGAGCTTGGAATGCCTCCGATGAGATGTAACGTCTTTCATCATAGTTGTACTGTAGCCTGGGCTTGTACTAAACTATGTATGGTGTGTATGACCTTTGGTATATATATGGCAGTTCTATATTACCATGACATACGGATGAACATCTCTGTATTCCGTGTTATCCATTACATTCTGCACTTCCTTGCTAAGTTTGTGCCATCCTTATCTAAATCGTTGTCTTCTTTCTCCTAGGATGGTCAACACCCGCAGCAATATTGCTGCCCCAGAGCAGGGGGAAGCCAGTACAGCTAGGGGTGAAAATCTGCCTCACCCGCCTTCTCTGGCCGAAGTGATGCTGGAGGCGGAAAGAAACAAGTGTGAGACTAACCGCTTGCTGGAGCGGATTGAGCAGAACACTGCACGCCATCAGCAAAATGACTTGGTGTCAATCAATGACTTCATCAAGTTGTACCCACCAAAGTTTAACCATTCCGTCGAGCCCCTCGACGCGGATGACTGGCTTCGCAGCATCACCCACAAGCTATGTTCTGCCAACGTAGCTAAAGCTGATAAGGTTACTTATGCTGCCTATCATCTCAAAGGCCCTGCTAGCCTTTGGTGGGAAAATTTTGAAGCTATGCGCCCGGTCGGCCAAATCACTACTTGGGCTGAATTCAGTGAGGTTTTCCGTGAGCATCACATCCTGGAAGGTCTCATAGATCGCAAGAGGGAAGAGTTCTGCAATTTCACCCAAGGAAGACTGACTGTGGATGCATATAGCCGTGAATTTGGGAATCTGGCACGATATGCTCCTGAAGAGGTATCTACCGACGCTAAGAAGCAGGCAAGGTTCCGCAAGGGACTTAGCCCTGAGCTTCACCGCGATCTTCGTCTGCACGAGTGCACCTCTTGTCAGAAGTTCGTCAACAAAGCCATCAGTGCTGAGATAGGCCAGTCTGATTATGACGTTTCACGCAAGCACTCCCGTGATTTTGGCTCTTCATCCGGCTCTGGATCTCAGAAGCACCGGGTGTGGATTCCAAGCACGGCACTGCCACCCAGGTTCATTCCGAGGCCATCCTTTTAGGCACCTCGTCCCAACCAGCAGTTTGCACCGTCCAAGCCCTACGGTGGCCCCGCTGCTAATGCTGCTCCATGCCCCAATGTTGTGACATGTTTCAAGTGTGGAAAGCCAGGTCACTATAGCCGAGAGTGTCCTCAGAACAACAACCCCAATCAGTCTGGAAAGACCGTTGGTCGTGGTATGCCAGCGGGAAAGATAATCTACGCCAAGCCGGTCACCACTGCACGTGGCCATGTCAACTATGTTTCAGCCGAGGAGGCTCATGAGGATCCTAACGTCGTCTTGGTATGCGCCTTGTTAATTGCCATCCGGCATCTGTTCTTTTCGATACTGGAGCATCTCATTCATTCATATCCAAGAACTATGCTTAATTGCATAACACGACATTCTGTGACATGCCCGCTACCATGGAAATTCAAACCCCTGGCTCTAGATGGCAAACTTCTAGAGTAAGCCATGGGAACGAAATTCTTGTCGATAGACTTGTCTTCCTTGAATCCTTAATAGCTCTCAAGTCCTCGGACATAAACATCATCTTGGGTATGGACTCGATGTCAGCTCATTACGCTAAGATTGATTGTGCCACTAGAACCGTTCAACTTACTCACCCATCGGGCAAGACAGTCAATGTCTTAACTCGAGTGGCCAAGCGCCAGCTTTACTCCCTAAATGTCAACCCCCTTCCAGACCTTGAGGATGTTCCGGTAGACCGAGACTTTCCGGATGTCTTTCCAGAAGAACTGCCAGTTGTTCCACTTGACAGGGATGTCGAGTTTGTGATAGACCTTGTTCCAGGAACCGTTCCAATTTCTAGAAGACCCTATAAGATGGCACCCTTAGAACTAGCCGAGCTTAAGAACCAACTCGATGAGTCCTTGAAAAAGGGTTTCATCCGTCCTAGTTCCTCTCCTTGGGCTTGCCCCATCCTCTTTGTCAAAAAGTAGGATGGAACGGATCGGATGGTTGTAGATTACCGACCTGTCAACTTGGTCACCATCAAGAACAAGTATCCGCTTCCCAGGATCAACGATCTGTATGATCAGCTCGCTGGATCCTCAGTCTTTTCCAAGAAGGATTTGAGGTTGGGCTACCATAAAATCAAAATCAGAAACGGGGACATTCCCAAAACGGCCTTTGTTACTCGTTATGGCCAATACGAGTACACCGTTATGTCCTTCGGTTTAACCAATGCCCCAGCCACCTTCTCTCGATTAATGAACTCGGTCTTCATGGAGTATGTGGATAAATTCGTCGTAGTATACCTCGATGACATACTCATCTACTCCAAGAATGAAGAGGAACATGCCGAACATCTAAGGCTGGTATTGATGAAACTTCGAGAGCATCGCCTTTATGCCAAATTCTCCAAGTGTGAATTTTGGTTGCCAGATGTGACCTATCTAGGCCATGTAATCTTTGGTAAGGGTATTGCTATCAATCCTGAGCGATTTCAAGCCGTCCTTGATTGGGCTCCACCTGAGACGGTCAAGCAAGTTCGGAGCTTCCTTGGCTTAGCGAGCTATTGCCGCCGCTTCATCGAGAATTTCTCCAAGGTTGCTAAACCTCTAACTGAACTCCTCAAGAAAGATAAAAGGTTCGAGTGGACTCCACAGTGCGAGTTCAGCTTTCAGGAACTGAAAAGATGCCTGACATCTGCTCCCGTACTAGTACCACCAGATTTCTCCAAGGACTTTATTATCTATTGCGATGCCTCGCGACAAGGACTAGGTTGCATACTCATGCAAGATCGTCAGGTAATTGCCTATGCTTCACGGGAATTACACCCGCATGAGGAAAACTATCCCACACATGATCTAGAGCTTGCAGCTGTAGTCCATGCACTCAAAACTTGGCGACATTACCTCCTCGGTAATCGTTGCGAGATCTTCACCGATCACCAAAGTTTGAAATATATCGTCACCCAACCGGATTTGAATCTCAGGCAAAGACGTTGGGTCGAGTTGATCTCGGATTACGACTTAGGAATAACTTACACCCGGGCAAAGCCAATGTCATGGCTGATGCACTAAGTCATAAGTCCTATTGTAACAACCTGATGTTACAACAAAGTCAACCACTTCTCCATGAGGAATTTCGTAAGCTTAATCTTCACATTGTTCGTCGAGGATTTCTATCCACCCTGGTGGCGAAGCCTAACCTTACGGATCAAATTATAACTGCCCAGCGGTATGATAAGGGCATATCCCGGATTAAGTAAAACATCGCTAGCGGAGTTGCTAAATGTTTTTCCATGGATGAGCGAGGTGTTGTCTTCTTTGAGAACCGCTTGGTGGTTCCCAAGAAACAACATTTACGCCAGTTGATTCTTAAGGAAGCTCATGACTCCCCTCTCACCATTCATCCCGGTAGTACCAAGATGTATCAAGACCTACGCTAGAGGTTTTGGTGGACTAGGATGAAGAGCGAAATTGCTAAATACATTGCTAGCTGTGACGTCTGTCGTCATGTTAAAGCAGAGCATCAACAGCCTGCTGGCACCCTTCAACCTTTGGCTATTCCTGAGTGGAAATGGGTTAAAATCGGTATGGATTTCATTACTGGGTTTCCCAGGACCAAGAGAGGGAATAATGCCATCTTCGTCGTGATCGACCATCTGTCCAAAGTAGCCCATTTCCTACCTGTTCGTGAGAGTATCACCGCTAGCCAGCTAGCTGACTTATACATCTCCTAAATAGTGTCTCTTCATGGTGTTCCATTGGAAATTAACTCAGACCATGGGAGTCTCTTCACCTCTCGATTTTGGGAAAGTTTCCAAAATGCTATGGGAACTCGTCTCTCTTTTAGCACCGCCTTCCATCCTCAATCAAGTGGTCAAGTAGAGCGAGTCAATCTAATTCTGGAAGATATGCTCCGAGCTTCTGTCATCTCGTTCGGAATGGGTTGGGAGAAATGCCTTCCATTCGCGGAGTTTGCTTATAACAATAGTTATCAAGCTAGCTTGGGCAAAGCTCCTTTCGAAGTTCTCTATGGACGAAAATGTCGAACGCCTCTTAACTGGTCAGAAACCGGGGAAAGACAACTCTTTGGCCCGGATATGATTCAGGAAGCAGAGGAGCAGGTTAGCGTTATTCGTGAGAAATTAAAAATAGCCCAATCTCGTCAAAAGAGCCAATATGATCATAAACATAAGCTCATGACTTATGAAGTCGGTGAGAAGGCTTACCTTCGGGTTACTCCGTTAAAGGGAACCCATCGTTTCGGTATCAAAGGCAAATTGGCTCCTCGTTACATTGGACCTTTTCGCATTCTTGCCAAACGAGGAGAAGTTGCCTACCAATTGGAACTACCTTTGCATCTTTCTAGAGTTCATGATGTCTTCCACGTTTCTCAACTCAGGCGTTGCTTCGCGGATCCTATCCGTGGAGTGGACCACGAAACGCTTGATCTACAAGATAACCTCTCATATCGGGAATATCCCGTTCGTATCCTTGATCAAGCCGAGCGTACCACTCGATGCCATAATATCAAGTTCCTCAAGGTTCAATGATCACACCATTCCGAAAAGGAAGCCACTTGGGAAAGGGGGATCGTCTTTGACTCGAGTACCCCACCTTCTTCCCGAAGGATCCTAAATCTCGGGACGAGATTCTTTTGAGTGAGGGTGAGTTGTCGCATCCCTGGTTTGAGTCATGCATTAGGATTGGTTGAACTTTTGCATCATGTTTAAATTCCCAGAAAACTGAAATGGGGATGACAGAACCCCCAGCCCCCCTGGAACAACTAGGGTTTACTAAAAACTTTTTCAATGAACCTGAAATGCCCTTATAAAAAGCCCACCCTTTTTGTTTTGGGTTAAAACCTTCGACACAAATGGTGCACATTTTTCCAGGACATCTTAAGGTCATTGGATTAATTCTTATAGTATTTGCATTTGGGCATTTAAATGCTATAAAATATTTTAAATGCTCAAATAATCATAAACTAAAATATTTGTTGTTGGATATAATCTAAGAAGTAGCCATGATTAATTTCATGATTTTTGGAAATGCCCTGGCATTTTTAATAAAGCCCTGAAGTTACAGAAATAATAGAATAAAAAAACAGAAAAGAGAGAGAAAGAAACTAACCTGGCAAGTCACCAGCCGGCCCACCTGGCGGCCCAGCACTGTGCTGGCCCATGCCAGCCAGCTGCTTCTTCCCCGCCAGGCAGGCAGGGAGGTGACGCCGGCGTGCCTGATCTCGCCACGGCGCCACATGCTTGCCGCCCGCGCCCCTGGATGTCTGGACGCCTCCACGTCGCGCACCGAAGCCCCTGGACACGCCCATTCCCCCTGCCTCTCTCCCTCGCTCCCTCGACGCCATGGCCGACGTAGCCGCGCCCGCGCCGTCGTGAAACCCGCAGCCACCACCGTCCACTCGTTGCCTCGTCGTGCCAAAAAGTTCCGCCGTCGTCCACTGCTTCGCCCCGACCCATCCCCGAGCGCTAGCTCGCCCCGGAGATGCTGCACCGAGCTCGTCTTCAACCTCGGTCGCCGGAGATCCCCCTAGCTGCCCCGCTCGCTCCAGCTCTTCCCCGACCTCACCGTCAGCTCCGTCGCAACCTCCGTGAGCCCAGCTACCTCCCCACCCTCTCCGTTCCCTCTCTTGAGCCCCGTAGCGACTGCGCGTAGTTCATCCGCATGCGCCGCCGCGGAGCTCGTCGCCGATGAGGCTCCGGCCACCCAATGGCCGCGCCACCCTGTCCACTAGCCCTACCACACCCCCAGGAGCTCAACACACTAACCCACGCGCCTCTTCGTGCCCCCTGGCGACGAGTCCGAGCTCACCCGAGCTCTGGCCGCCACCAAACTCGTCGCCGACGTCACTCCAGTGACCATTTGGTCAGGCGCGGGTGCCTAACGCACTCACCGCACCTTGTAGCGCCTCGCTAGTGCGTCAGTTTCCCCGCTAGCTCGTTGTAGCAGCAAAACCACCTACGGCCGAGCTCCGGCCGCCGCCCGGCTCGATGCCGTCGTCGTTTTCGGCCACCCCAGCACCAACCAACGCCACCGCTGGATGCGCCACATCGCCAGCTATCCGTAGCACCCACCTACGCATCGAACCGTGGCCGGAGCAGCGTTTCCGACGCTCTCCGTTGTCTGGGCCTCGCCGGCGGCTAAACGCCGGCGAGTTTGACCTTGTTTGACCCCGTGTGGGCCCAGGTTGACATCCCCTGAGTCTCTGACACGTGGGACCGCCCAGCTAATTAACTTAGATTAGCATTAATCAAAAATTAGTTAGTTAATTAACTACTGACACGCGGGTCCCACTGGTCAGGTTTGACCTGGACCGGCCCGTTGACCCTGACGTCACTCTGACGCAATGCTGATGCAGTAAATCCTTTTCTGGATTTATTCGTTAATAGGAAATTCGAAAATAGCCAAAACTTCTAAAAATCATAGAAAATCAACCATAGCTCCAAATCAAACAATTTATATATGAAAAATGATCAGAAAAATTCAATCCATCCATCTATAATGGTTTCATGCATGACAAAACAAGATAACCTTGCTGTTTAAGCAAAATAAGATAATTCACCAATAAGGCTATGTTAAATGAACTAACATTTGAATCTTTGATTCAAATGAGTTCATTCCTTTCTGTTTTAGCTTGCATTAGGCCAAGACACATTCATTTTGTCATGTCATCGCATGCATCATATTGTTGCATATTTTTATGTGTTGATTATGTTCGGTGTGTCTTTCGTGGTAGGTTCTGCCTCCGAGGATAACCCCGAGTATCCGTCTGAAGGGCAGTACCCTACTACCACCACATCAGGCAAGCAACCCATTGATCATTCCGATACAAACCCATGTTCTCGCTTCTGCTCTTGTTTACTGCATTAAGACAACGCGATTCAAACTGCTGTGTGCTACGGTAGATGAACCCTTATCCTCTGCATGACCTGTCATTGCCACAGTAACTAGATGAAACCCACTAGCATGTGTAGGAGTTGATTGAGCCATGTATGTGATTCCTACCTTCCTATGCCTGCTATGCTTAGAGTTGTGTCAGGTCTGGTTCATCTGGGTGATGGGCTAGAGTGAAATTATTATGTCGGTAATGTGAGGGATGTGTTGAACATGTTTTGCTAAAGGTAGCGGTGAGAGGCCATGTAGGAGTACATGGTGGGTTGTCTCATTAAAGCCGTCCTCAGGAACTGAGTTTTGTGTTTGTGATCCATGAAACAGCTACTACCACGCATTGGGCCCGAAACCAATGGACCCTCTCGGCTTCTTGATCACCCTTGTCCTCTGTCCAGGAGTTGCAACTAGTTTCTGGTGTTTATAGGATATGTGTTGGCGGCCGTGCGTAGCGCTATGATGCGGTAGATACACCATGGGCGGGCATGCCAGGCGCCCGTTTGGTGTCTCGGAACCCTATACACATCGTCCGGGGCCGTATGTGGAAACCTCGGCCGGACTCCCTGCGGATGGAATCTGGATATGCGATAAACCTGGACTAGAGACTTGAGTGTTTAGGTAGGCCGTGGCCGACACCCTCGTTGGGCTTCCGCTTGAAGGTTGCCGAGTACATGTCGTGTAAACAGCGGTAAGTGGTGGGAGCGTGTGTGAAGAAGTACACCCCTCTAGGATTAACATCATCTATTCGAATAGCCGTGTCCGCGGTAATGGACTTCTGGGTTGCCTATAACAGTTCATAGACAAGTGAAAGTGGATACTCTAAAACTCGCAAGATAAGTGTGAGTGTTATGGATGGCCTTCTCGTAGGGAGACGGGAGTGGATCCATAGTGGTGTATTGAATGGTGAATATGTGGACTCGTGTGTGCCACCTCAAAAGAGTTGCTTGCAGTCGTAGTTCAGATTAGCCACTGAGTCAAAGCTGGCTTTCTATAGTTAAACTCCACCACCCCCTTGTTGATACCGATGCATATGTATCTAGATCTGATGTAAGTCTTGCTGAGTACTTTTGTACTCACATTTGTTTAATTTATATTTTGCAGAGAGACTTCAGTCTCGCTAGTAGTTCCGCGTGGATTTCCATGTTTAGCTTGATACCTCAGCTACGATCTTGTGCCCTCGGCAGGATCTGGTAGATAGTCAGGCTTCTTAGCGTTTTCCATTTGTAGATGTATGTACTTAGACATGTTAAGCTTCCGCATGTGTTTGATTTGTATGCTATGATTGTTGGGTCATGAGACCCATGTTTGTAATATCTCGCTCCTCGGAGCCTAATGAATAAATACTTGAGTTGTAGAGTTATGTTGTGATGCCATGTTGTATTAACACATATCGAGCATATTGTGTGTATGATTGAAATGCTTGTTATGTGTCGGATCCGACAATCTAGTTATTTATCTTTGGCAGCCTCTCTTATGGGGAAATGTAGTCTAGTGCTTCCATGAGCCGTAGTAGTCCGCTACAGCCCGGTTCACCGGAGTCCTGCTGGCCCAGCACTACTGCTCAGGACACTTGACTGTCCGGCATGTGTTTCACTTCGTTCCTGTGTCTGTTCGTTCGGGGAAATGTCACGCGTTGACATCCGGAGTCCTGCCTAGCCTGCTACAGCCCGGGTTCCCGGAGTCCTGTTAGCCCAGTGCTACAGCCTGAATTCAAACGCTGCCGACCGACATGCTCGATGTGATTCATGTATGCCTGTCCCCATAGGTTAGTGCCGCTTTGGGTTCACGGCTAGCCATGTTGGCCCGGGTTCTCTGTCATATGTACGCTAGCGACACTATCATATACGTGAGCCAAAAGGCGCAAACGGTCCCGGGCCATGGTAAGGCGACACCCGTGGGAATTCCGTGCGTGAGGCCGCAAAGTGATATAAGGTGTTACCAGCTAGATCGATGTGACTTGGAATCGGGGTCCTCACAGAGGGTGTGAGATTGCTAAGTCCCCGTGACTCACAGATACTTTCAAAACCAGTTTGCAGGTGCTGATGATACCGTGCAGGTGACGCAACCCGAGCTCAAGGAGGAGCTCGATGAAGATTGTGTTCTTTACGTTGTTCCATTTTCAGCTGATCAGTAGTGGAGCCCAGTTGGGATGATCGGGGATCTGTGTAGCATTTGGGGTAGTCTTCTTTTATTTTGGTTCCGTAGTAGGACCTTGTGTGTATCTGGATGATGTAATGCTTTATTCATGTTTTGTGTGAAGTGGCGATTGTAAGCCAACTATGTATCTCTTTCTCTTATGCATTACATGGGTTGTGTGAAGATTATCTCACTTGCGACATTGCTTTCAATGCGGTTATGCCTCTAAGTCGTGCTTCGACACATGGAAGATATAGCCACATCGAGGGCGTTACACCTGTAGAGCATCTTTATAATCACCCAGTTACGTTATGACGTTTGGTTGCACACAAGGCATTCCTCCGGTATCCGGGAGTTGCATAATCTCATAGTCAAAGGAATATGTATAAGTCATGAAGAAAGCAATAGCAATCAAACTTAACGATCATTATGCTAAGCTAACGGTTGGGTCTTGTCGATCACATAATTCTCCTAATGATGTGATCCCGTTCATCAAATGACAACACATGTCTATGGTTAGGAAACTTAACCATCTTTGATTAACGAGCTAGTCTAGTAGAGGCATACTAGGGACATTGTGTTTTGTCTATGTATCCACACATGTATCAAGTTTCCGGTTAATACAATTCTAGCATGAATAATAAAAATTTATCATGATATAAGGAAATATAAATAACAACTTTATTATTGCCTCTA
>NC_041388.1:621900027-621917051 GCF_002162155.2 Triticum dicoccoides | reverse complement strand
TCGGAGGCATAAGTATTACTTGATGTGCATTCTTGTTGTGTGCTCGAGCATTTGGACCCTGAGAAACAAAATAACCTTTGATGGACATGTTATTCGCTCTCCTTTTGGGGCGGTTTTCACCGTGTGCTCGTTTATGTTGTATTGGGCAGGTCTTCTTAAGAATGTTGATCAAGATGTGTTCTTGGAAGGCGTCCGTGTGTTGATGAAAGAAGCCATACAAAGGCATGGTTGAAACCCATAATAGCTGCATTGGGCATGGGGCAGGCCACGGGAGTGTGATGTTTCGTTGTTGATCTCTCAGCTTATATGAACTGATGATGGCTTGTGCACTTGGTAGGTTCTCCAGGGTGATGGTCGGTTGGTTGTGTTTTGTTAGGGTCTCCTGGTCAGTAGTGTCGACAGACTTGCTGTTGTCATCTGTATTTGGGATTCATACTATCATTTGTAGATGTGTTGTCAGGTTATGGCGCTGTAGCGGATTCGAATCGAGCATTCAAAGTGGGGTTTCCTTGCAATGCACCAACTCGCCTCCCTGACTTTTCCTTATCCTTTCCTTATTGGTGTTTGTATATTGGCCCGGTGACCTTTGTATTTCAGTTAAGAAATTAATGAAAAGGGGGTGCTCGGTTGGAAAAAATGTCAACGGATGTTCAACAACATAATTCAGATAGCAAAGTGTAATGCAGGGACATTTTAAATTTAGATAGCAAAGTGTAAGGCAGAGACATTTCAAACACGGCCGATTTTAGATTCGAGGAAAGAAACAAGATGCTGAGGATAGATAGCTGGCGTGGCGGCCGTCCGCCCGCTCGTGGGCTGGGCTGGGTGCCACCACGTGAGCTGCTAGGCTTGTAGGGCGTGGTTCGCGTGGACCCTATTCGTCTGTAGTAGCCCTGTGGGTGTGAGCATCGCGGAACCCTAGGTATGGGGTATAGAGCCTAGGGCTACATACGCATTTCCTCGTATATACAGAAAGTCATTTTCTCTTTCACGTTTTCCATTTTCTCCAGCCGACAACCGACGGCGCTAGTAGAGCTCGCGAGTGAGGAGTAACGGCGGTGGGTCGTAGCAAGATGGCGGATGCACGTGGATCGGTCGGGATGGCAGCGGATGGACTCAACCTCGAGCTGCGTCTTGGCCCGTCCTCCCCGCCGATTGGGTATGACATCGATCTTGCGCTCTTCACCGGCCAGATCCCGGTGGAGAGCATCGCGGTTGTGGAGGCGGAGAGGGCGAGCGATCTCGGCATTGTGGGTCCATTTGATAGCGCAACGGCCATGGCGGTGGAGAAGGAGAGCGATCTCGCTATCGTGGTCTACAATGGCTCGGTGCGCGGGGACGACGTGCCGCCCATGGTGACCGAGAGCGTCGCCGACAAGGCGAGAGATCTCGCCATCGTGGTCGACGAGGGCCAGGCGGGTGGGGACGACGCGCCACCCACGGTGGGGGAGCTGGCGATTTTGGCTAGTAACCTGGACTCGCTTGCCTGTCTTAAGCTTGATCCTAATGCAGAAATTGTCAAGGGTAAGAAGCTGGTTAACCATATTTTCCCAATGATGCATGCCACATGTGATAATAATACAATTTCAAGCAACCCTTGGCTACCTCCACGTCAAGGGCGAGTTAAGCTAAACAAGGATGGCACCACCCCGTGTGGAAAGGCGCAGTTGGCATGGTCGTCCGGGACCATCTGGGAAGCATAATATTTAGTGTTTGCATATATCTTGACGACTTGTGATGATGTGTTGGAATATGAATTTCTTGCTATTTGAGAAAGGTTTAACTTGGCATTGCAATGGAGTACTCTACCCATTGAGGTTGAGTCCGACTGCTTGGAGGTGGTTTCCACGGTGTTGAAAGGTGGAAGCAATTTATCCAAATACTCTTTCTTGATCAGAGAGATAAAATATAGTATGGGGGAACATGAGTATTCTATTCCCTTCATTCCACAATGTAGTGCGCCCGCGCTTCCAGAAATTCAAGTTTGATCATAAATTAAACCAATGAGACCGACTGCGGCTGGAGTAAAAATTATATCACTGAATTCATATCAAAAATACGAATTCGGTGATATAATTTTTGCTCCCACCGTAGTCGGTCTCGCTTGGTTAAATTTACGGCCGAATTTCGATCTCAAGAAGCGCGGGCGCACTACATTGTGGAATGGTGGGAGTATTACACATATCCGTTGTATTGGCAATGGTGCTAGTCATGCTATGGCAAACATTGGTAGAGGCCAAGGTCGTAACATTGTTCGGCATGGTTCAGGCCCAAATGAGGTCTTAGCTATTGTCTTACGAGATTGTAATCCCTAATTCGGAGTAATAAATAGTTATTTCACAAAAATAGTGTCACGGACATTTTTAAAAATTCATAAACATTTTCTAAATGTCACATGCATTTTTTGAATGGTACTAGCTAAAATTTTCTAAATGCTGAGCGGACACATCCGTTGGGTTTGCTTTCGTTCGATTGGATATGAGGGCTCCATGGGATGGGAGAGGAGCGAAGTGCTCGCTCGCGGGTATTGTACTCGCTCAGTTCGTCTGAAGGTAGCCTAGCCCTGTGCGCGCCACCAGTGCCGCGGCGCTCACCAGGTACCTTTGACCTTGAGTATTTTCATTCGTGTCGATCGAGGTGGAGAATAGCCGAGGGGTGTCGTGGATCCGCTGGGATGGCCGCCGAGGGGCTCGACCTCGAGCTGCACCACGGCCTGCCGTCCGCGCGGATTGCGTTCGACCACAACCTCAACGTCGACCTCTCCCTCTTCGCCAGCCCAAGAGAAGGTTTGTTTGGGTTCGATGGTTGGAGTTGGCTCACGAGAATTAATCCGATCAAAACAAACGTCCGTTTGGGGTCGGCAGTTAGAGTTGGCCCAAGAGAAGGGACCGAAATTTGAGTCAGCACATACTTATTCAGATATAGCAAAGTGTACTATGCATATTGCAGAAACAAGAAAGTCTACTCATTCAATCCACGGGCTAGAAAGCCATCCAAGTCCAACACATCCATCCGTTGGGTGGGTGAGCAAGCGGGTATGGGTAACAAATGAGGCGGCGTTGGAGGGGTGGGCTCGAGCATCAGATCGGGGAGGGACGGCTCGGATCCGGCGCAGGCGGGTCGATCTCTGGGACGGTGAAACGAGCGATTGATTTTCTCGCGGCGCCGTGGCTCCGGATAGCTGGCACTGGCATGGCGGAAGCTTCTCCGTCCGTTAGCTCCTCCTCGGCTGATCCACACGCATTAGGTTCGTGTGGAGGTTGCCGTGTGCGCCGCGCGCCGCTCCGTCGTGAAACCCTAGCCACCGTCCGTCCTGCGCTGCGCGTGCCGTATGTTTATACATACGGCGTATTGCCAGATCATTCCACCCCGAAACAATTCCCTCCGTGCCGTGGCACTCACCACCTACCTAGCTTCCACCTCGAGTACTAACGGCCGGTGCTACCACAGTGTCGTCCGAGGAGGAGAATGGCCGAGGGGCGTCGTGGAGCCGCGGCGACAGCAGCCGAGGCGCTCGACACTTTTAACATTTGTCTACACGATTAACTTGTTTTAGAACATTCTTGGACTACGTGTAACATAGTTTTCGAATACAGATGGAATTATTTTTTGAAATGATACAAAATATTTAAATAATGCGAACCTTTTTTATATTGTATAATTATTCTTTCTAAAATGTCACAAACATATTTTTGAAGCACTTGAGCATAGCTTTAAATGTAATGTACATTTTCTTTGAATGCTATGATTTCCTTATTTTGAATTACACGAACATTTTGTTACATTATAACATTTTTAAAAAGTGTCACGTACACTCTGTCCACGGGTCAGCTATCGAACCCTTCAAATCATCCATTCTATTTAGGGATCCTGCCCGGAGGATGCAATAGAAGTGATAAAAAATGTATTGGGTGTCACATCATCTGATTTCGAGGAGAAATACCTGGGTCTGCCGACACCGGATGGTCGACTAAGGGTAAGCTTCAAAGTTTGCAAGTGCTTGTTTTGTTTTGACGGGCATCCTACACATGCTGGGAAAGAAGTTTTGATTAAGAGAGTTGCTGAGTCAATCCCTACCTTTATTGTGAATGTGTTCAAGTTCCCATTTGGTGTTTGTGATGACCTGAATACGTATGGTTTGGAACTATTATTGGGTATCGGAGAAAGGTAAAAGGAAAACTCACGTGTACGAGGGCCCGGTGCGGCGGGCGGGGACGACGTGCCGGTGCCGCCCGCGGTGACCGACGACTTTGCGGTCTCCGGCGTGAAGATGGGGCCGTCGTTGTCTACGAGAGCCCCGTGGCCGGGGACGGCACGGTGACTCAAGTCGGGGTTTTGGCCACGCTAGAAGACGAGCCCGTTGAGGCCAGGCAGATTGTGCCGGCCGGCAGTGCCGACTGCACCGCGTTGGACCAACCGGTGCTGTGCCACCTCCCCCTATAGCAGCTGCCGCCCAACGACGTGGTCCAGTTGCTCCCATGGGCAGGCAGCGACGCAAGCCAGTCGAGGCGGACGGCCGACATGGTGCGGGCGTGCGTGCGCGACCAGCTCCAGAACAAGCACCGCCTGCCAGGGACCTGCCGCTATGCTACATGGGGGGAAGGTCCTGTGCCAGTCCGACATGAATGCTCGGCGTGCCCGCTTCATCCTCCCGGCACGCACATGCGCCGGCTTGCGTGCCTTTCTCTACCCCGCCAACATCACCGCGTGCGGATTCAACACCACCGAACCCAAGCTGATTAGGATCCCCGGGGTGAGGGCCAGGCCGACGACATAACCGGACGTGTCCTGGTCGACTCCGTCAGCAGTGGCCAATGCGCCAGGGTCGTGGCCAGTGCATGTCTCACCACCTGAAGCTGAACTAATTCCACCATAATGACGCCACCCGTATAGGGGTTCCAAGACTAGAGAAATGATGACAAAACCTAACTGACGATGGAAGACTCACCGGTCGCATGCTAGATGCCCTTTTTTCTAGTTTTTAGTATCTTTTGCCTTATGCGCTATTCTAGTGGGTGTGTTCTTCTGGGTTGTCAGTAGACCTCTCGTTCTTATTGTCGTTTCGGCTGGGATGTAATTCGAACACCTGTTGGATGTTGGTCAGACATGAACCTTGCTACCGCTACACCTTGGTTTCTTTATATGAAAACGGAGAGGGTAACGCCTCTCTTTTGCTCAACAAAAAAAAACCGCAACGACACCACCGTCACCAACGGTAAGGGGTACAGGAGCTTCATGGTGGACTGCAGCCTAGAGGCCGGCGACGGCGTCCAGGTGTGGGCGTTCCGGTGGCCGCGTGGAATCCGTCCGTGCCTTCTGATCGCCAAGGACGGCGTCTGTCCCGCCCGAAACCCTCCTCTCGCTGGGATCTCATATTGCATGTCAACTGTGTCTGACAGATGGTTACTCTCCGGTCGTAGTGAGCTATAGCCTAGAGCGGTCCCTTGGTCTTTGGTCAAGTTGTTGTATCTTGGTGATCAGCTAGCTAGCTCTCCTTAATTATGTTGCAAGTACAATTCTGATTATGAATGCAATCTTTTCTATAACATTGTATTTACACTTGTAGGTGAGACACCCTTCATTTTTACAATCGTAGCAAGGAATGGCGTGCATAATTGTACATGTTTAACATTTTTCAAATACATGTTTTTTAAATATTTGTTTGCTGCCTACTTTTTTTCATACACAATTGTGTATGTTTTGTATATATCTAAAACATTTTTTAACGTGATTAACATTTGTCAAATACTCCTACATGATTAACATGTTTTTGAACATTTTTTGGAGTACATGTTAAATACTTTCTGAATACACATTAAATTAACTTTTTAAATGATACAAAACATTTTTGAAACTATGTGAACATCTTTTATATTGTTTAAACATTTTTTTATAAAATGTCACAAACATATTTTTGAATCGCATGAACATAGTTTTAAATGTAATGTACATTTTGTTTGAATGCTATGATTTTTTTTGCTGAATTAGACAAACATTTTTTATAAAATGCCACAAACATATTTTTGCAACACATGAAAATATTCTGGCCTGATCCGCTCATGCTCTGTTCGTCCGAAGGTAGCCTAGCCGTGTGTGCCCCACTACGTTGCGAAACCGAAGACCTAGATACATTGTCCTCCACCGTCCGTCCTGCGCACGCCGTATGTATATACTTCCTCCGGTCCTTTTTACTCCGGTATAATGATTTGGGTCAAATCAAACTTTGCAAAGTTTGACCAAATTTATTTTTAAAAATATCAACACCTATAATATTAAATATATTAACTATGAAACTACATTTCATAACAAATCAAACAATATTGATTTGGCATTGTGAATATAGAAACTTTTATCTATAAGTTTCCTCAAAGTAGAGATACGTTAATTTCGAAGATAACTTATCTTTAGACTAAAAAGAACCGGAGGGAGTACATATACCGTCGTATTGCCAGGTCATTTCCCCCAAAAAGCATTTTCCCCATGCGACGACGCTTACTAGCTAGCTTCGACCTCAAGTAACGATGCTAGGGTAGTTTCATATTGATCGAGGAAGGATGGCCAAGGGGCAGGGATCTGCGGGGACGGTGGGCGCCTAGGGGCTTGACCTCGAGCTGCACCTCGGTCTGCCGTCCGTGCGGACCGCGTTCGATCTCGACCTCAACGTCGACCTCGTGCTCTTTGCCGGCCAATCTCGGTGGATAATTTTGCCCTCGTCGTGTACGAGGGCCAGGTGGCGGTGGGCGGGGCCGACATGCTGGTGCCACCCGCGGTGACGCCGAGAGTGTTGCGGCGGACATGGAGATGGGGGCCATTGTAATCCATGAGGGCCCGGTGGGTGGGGACGGCGCGGTTACCGAGGTCGTGGTTTTGGCCAAGATGCACGACAAGCACATTGAGGTCGGGCAGATCGTTCCGGCCGGCGTGGATGTCATTCACTGAAGTCGGGGTTTTGTCCATGCTGCACGACAAACACATCGAGGTCGGGCAGATCGTTCTGGTTGCAGTCTTCAAACAATCACAGCCAGGAATCATGCGAACGGATGTTCAGCAACATACTTATTCAGATATAGCAAAGTGTACTACGCATATTGCTGAAACAACAAAGTCTACTCATTCAATCCACGGGCTAGAAAGCCATCCAAGTCCAACACATCCATCCGTTGGGTGGGTGAGCGAGCGGGTTCGGGTAACAAATGAGGCGGCGTTGGAGGGGTGGGCTCGAGCATCCGATTGGGGAGGGACGGCTGGGATCCGGCGCAGGCGGGTCGATCTCTGGGACGGTGAAACGAGCGATTGATTGGCTCGCGGCGCCGTGGGTCTGGATAGCTGGCGCTGGCATGGCGGAAGCTTCTCCGTCCGTTAACTCCTCCACGGCTGATCCGCGTGCACTAGGTTCGTGTGGAGGTCGCCGTGTGCGCCGCGCGCCGCTCCGTCGCGAAACCCTAGCCACCGCCCGTCCTGCGCTGCGCGTGCGTATGTACATACATACGGCGTATTGCCAGGTCATTCCACCCCGAAACAATTCCCTCCATGCCGCGGCGCTCACCACCTACCTAGCTTCCACCTCGAGTACTAACGGTCGGTGCTACCACAGTGTCGTCCGAGGAGGAGAATGGCCGAGGGGCGTCGTGGATCCGCGGCGACAGCTGCTGAGGCGCTCGGCACTTTTAACATTTGTCTACACGATTAACCTGTTTTAGAACATTCTTGGACTACGTGTAACATAGTTTTCGAATACACATGGAAATATTTTTTGAAATGATACAAAATATTTAAATAATGCGAACCTTTTTTATATTGTATAATTATTTTTTCAAAAATGTCACAAACATACTTTTGAAGCGCTTGAGCATAGCTTTAAATGTAATGTACATTTTCTTTGAATGCTATGATTTCTTTATTTTGAATTACACAAACATTTTGTTACATTGTATAACATTTTTAAAAAGTGTCACGTACACTCTATGTCCACGGGTCAGCTATCGAACCCTTCAAATCATCCATTCTATTTGGGGATCCTGCCCGGAGAATGCAATAGAAGTGATAAAAAATGTTTTGGGTGTCACATCTTCTGATTTCGAGGAGAAATACCTGGGTATGCCGACACCGGATTGTCGACTAAGGGTAAGCTTCAAAGTTTTCAAGTCAAGTTGAGTAAGTGCTTTTTTATTTTGATGGGCATCCTACACATGCTGGCAAAGAAGTTTTGATTAAGGGAGTTGCTGAGTCAATCCCTATACCTTTATTGTGAGTGTGTTCAAGTTCCCATTTGATGTTTGTGATGACCTGAATACGTATGGTTTGGAACTATTATTGGGTATCGGAGAAAGGTAAAAGGAAAACTCACATGTACGAGGGCCCGGCGGCGGCGGGCGGGGACGACGTGCCGGTGCCGCCTACGGTGACCGACGGCGTTGTGGTTGCCGTCGTGAAGATGGGGCCGTCGTGACAACGAGGGCCCCGTGGCCGGGGACGGCACGGTGACTCAAGTCGGGGTTTTGGCCACGCTAGAAGAAGAGCCCGTCGAGGCTGGTCAGATTGTCCCGGTCGGCAGTGCCGACTGCACCGCGTTGGGCCAACCGATGTGTCAGGACCCCGATTCCAAGTCACATCGATCTAGCCGGTAACACCTCATATCACTTTGCGGCCTCACGCACGGTATTCTCACGGGTGTCTCCTTACCATGGCCCGGGACCGTTTGCGCCTTTTGGCTCACGTATATGATAGTGTCGCTAGCATCCATATGACAGAGAACCCGGACCGACATGACTAGTTGTGAACCCAAAGTGGCACTAACTTACGCGAACAGGCATACATGAATCAACATCGAGCATGTCAGTCAGCAGTGTGCGAATCCGGGCTGTAGCACTGGACTAACAGGACTCCGGTGAACCGGGCTATAGCAGGCTAGGCAGGACTTCGGATGTCACCGCGTGACATTTCCCCGAAAGGACAGACACAGGAACGAAGTGAATCATATGCCATCCAGTCAAGTGTTCTAGAGCAGTAGTGCTGGGCTAGCAGGACTCCGGTGAACCGGGCTGTAGCAGACTACTATGGCTCATGGAAGCATAAGACTACATTTCCCCATAAGAGAGGCTAACAAGGATAAACAACTAGGTTGTCGGATCCCACACATACCAAGCATTTTAATCATACACACAATATGCTCAATATGTGCAATACAACATGGCATCACAACAAGACTCTATGACTCAGAGTATTTTATTCATTAGGCTCCAAGGAGCGAGATATTACAAACATGGGTCTCATGACCCAACAATCATAGCATACAAATCAAGCACATGCGGAAGCTTAACATGTCTGAGTACAGACATCTACAAATGGAAAAGGCTAAGAAGCCTAACTATCTACCAGATCCTGCCGAGGGCACAAGATCGTAGCTGAGGTATCAACCAGGGGGGGTGGAGTTTAACTGCAGCAAGCTAGCTTTGACTCAGTGGCTAACCTGAACTACGACTGTAAGCAACTCTTTTGAGGTGGCGCACACGAGTCCACATATTCACCATATCAATACACCACTATGGATCCGCTCCCGTCTCCCTACGAGAACGCCATCCATAGCACTCACGCTTATCTTGCAAGTTTTAGAGTATCCACTTTCACTTGTCTATGAACTATTATAGGCAACCCAGAAGTCCATTACCGTGGACATGGCTATTCGAATAGATGATGTTAACCCTGCAGGGGTGTACTTCTTCACACACGCTCTCACCACTTACCGTCGTTTACACGACATGTACTCGGCAACCTTCAAGCGGAAGCCGAACGAGGGTGTCGGCCACGGCCTACCTAAACACTCAAGTCTCTAGTCCAGGTTTATCGCCTATCCAGGTTCCATCCGCAGGGAGTCCGGCCGAGGTTTCCACATACGGCCCCGAACGGTGTGTACAGGGTTCCGAGACACCAAACGGGCACCCGGCATGCCCGGCCATGGTGTATCTACCGCATCATAGCCCACCCCTAGGGTCAGCGCTACGCACGGCCGCCAACACATATCCTATAAACACCAGAAACTAGTTGCAACTCCTGGACAGAGGACTAGAGTGGTTAAGAAGCCGAGAGGGTCCATTGGTTTCGGGCCCAATGCATGGTAGTAACTATTTCATGGATCACAAACACAGAACTCAGTGCCTGAGGACGACTTCAATGATACAACCCACCATGTACTCCTACATGGCCTCTCACCGCTACCTTTACCAAATCGTGTTCACACACTTAGCTCTCAATAGTAGGACATGTTTACACACCTCCGATTCATCCCCGATGAATCAGACCTGATTCAACTCTAAGCAGTAGCAGGCATGACAAACAAACATGAATGGGTAGGCACATCAGGGCTCAAACAACTCCTACTCATGCTAGTGGGTTTCATCTATTTACTGTGGCAATGACAGGTCATGCAGAGGAAAGGAGTTCAACTACCGCAGCATGTAACAGTTGAATCGTTGTTGTCCTAATGCAGTAAAAGAGAGCAGGAGCGAGAGAATGGGATTGTATCGGAATGAACAAAGGGTTTTTTCTTGCCTGGCACTTCTCTAGATAGTATAGCTCTTCATCGGTGTCATCGAATTCATCGCTGGATCAACGTCTACTGAGGGGGGACAAACACTGGCAACTGAGAAAGAACACAATCAACACATGACGATATGCAACAATATGATGCATGCTATGACATGGCAATATGAATGTGTTTTGGGCTAATGCAACAGAAAGTCATTTTAATTGAAGTGGAATTCAAAATTATATCAAATTCCAACTCCAAACCTATTATGAAATTTGCCCTAATCATGTTTCATCCTAAACAGTGAGGTTAACTTGCTCAAACATGCATGAAAATGGTACAGATGGATTCCTTGAATTTTTCTGATAATTTTTCATATATAATTTATTTCATTTTGAGCTATAGCTTAATTTGTATGATTTTTCAAAGTTTTGGAAATTTCTGGATTACTTTTAATCCAGAAAATTATTAACTGCATCAACATTGTGCAAGCATGACATCAGCGAGTCAACTGAGGCTGACCAGGGCTGTGTTGTGTGGCTGGCAGGTGGGCCTGGTCAATGGCCACGTCAGCAGGGTCAAATCTGACGCCTGGGTCCACCAGGATTAAGTTAAGTCTAACTAATTTTGTTAGTGGTTTAACTAAGCCGGTGGGGCCTAGCTGTCGGTGATTAACCCCTAATGACGGCGCCACATCAGCCTCGCTGGAGTTCAGCCGGCGGCGACCAAAACACGTGGCGAAGGCTCACCAGAGTGGCTCGGGACGGCGCTACAGAGGGTGGTTTGCGACGTGGTTTGGCTCTACGGGGAGCTGGAGGAGTGGCGCATCCACTGGTGGCAGCGACTGGAGCTGGGGTGGTGTGACACCCCAAAATTTTGACCTTGTTTTAATAAATTACAATTTTGCCAGGAAATTAAAACTTTTATTTTCTGGGCTCCCTTTTTATTTTTAAACCTTTTTCTCCCTTGTTATTATGGAGTTTTTTTCCCCAAAATGAAAACTTTGCAAAATATGTTATTGGACTTGTTTAACCTCTCAAGAAAAACTCTTCTTTTATTAGTAGAACGAATTACATAATTAATTTGCGTGATCTTTATTTTCTTGAAAATTGGTTTTCAAGGTTACATGGCCATTTTTGAACTACAACCATTTGATAAATTCACAAAAAGTTCCAACCAAAGCTTGGAGATGTCATGTGATGTTTTTAAATCACTTTTATGCAAAATTATCTTTTATTCATGTAATATTTTGAGCTCTGCATCAATTTTTCTTCTCTGGTCCAGAGTGCAATTTTGCACTATAACCCATTTAAATATTTTTTTCTGGCCTCCACCAAAATTATGGGATGTTGGTAGTAGCATATGATTCAACATTATGCAAAAACCTAGTGCTGTTCTTTAAAATTTTTGAGTGAATCAACCTCTTTTCCATTCTGGTCCAGCCTTGTGATTTCTACTGCAACCCTATTTATTTTTGCTCTAGTAACCTTGTGCCTTCTCCTACTTGTAGACAGCCCTACCAAACGCCTAAGTCCAGGAGCATGCACCCATTTGAATATTTTTGGTTCATGAAATAATGCCATTTATCTCCTGTCCAGAATTGTAGTTTTGCAAAACTTGCACTAACAAGTTTGTGATTTTCACAAACTATCCTCACCACCCTCTTATTCATCTAAAGAGACCCCACTCTGGAAGTTTTGGCCACTCCAAGAAATGCCTAGGTGCCTATGGCATTTTGTCAAACACCTAGAGTGCATGAACAACTTTGACATGAATTTTGTCATTGCACTGTGAACTTGCTCCTCTGATCAAACTAACCTGTCCACTAAGCCTCTAGATGACTTTAACCTAGGTCTGTTAAACCCCAACCTCACCCGAGACCTCTAGCATGACCTGGCATTTTGTCGAGCACGTTCCGTGCGTGCTCTGGGCGCGAGCAGAGCACGCGTTTTGCACGTGCCGCGCCCGAGCCGCCGCGTCGCGCCCCTGGGTTTGGCCCGCTCTGCAGAGCCGCGCCACGCGCTCCCCTTCTCACCGCAACGCGCCAAGAGCCCCTCGCCATGGCTCCGGCAAGCCAGGAGCTAGCCGCCCGACAGCCCCTGCTCATGTCGGCGCCACCCGAGCCTCTCCCACTCGCCACCTGCCCCCTGGAACAGCGCGAGCTCATCCACAAGCGTGTCCACTAGCGCTCGTCGCCGCCACGATGCCCTAGCTACAGAATGGCGGTCGCCGGCGACCTTATCCGCGGCCACCGTCGGAACCGTCCCCGATCGCCTATTTAAGGAGCCCCGAGCTCGTCTCCGCACGCAGGCAGTCCCAAGCCATCTTCCTAGGACCCCCATGGGTAGCCAATCGACCCGGGGAGGTCTCCTTCCCCATCTCCGGCAACCACGGCCGCCGCCACTGCCTCGTTCATTCCGGCACCACCAGGGCCTCCCCCTTTCCGTTCTCTTCACCAAGAACTCCCTCTTCCTCCCGTGAACCGTTCCCCTGCTCAATTTTGATCGGGACTCACCGCGGGAAAAAAATCACTTTGCTCGACGGCCACCGTCCGCCGCGAAGATCGCCGCCGATAGCTCCATCCACCCCTGAGACCGTAACGACTACCGGAGTGACCGTCTCGATCCCCTGAGCCTGCGGGTGACCTCCGTTTCCCGAACGATGCCGCCGTTCGCCGGTGAGCATCGCCGGAGTCCCGCCTCCTCTCGGGGCAGAGGAAGAGGAGGGAGTTCAACTAGTCAAACCTGACCAGTGGGTCCCCTGGGCCCACTGTCAGTGACTCACGCGCCGCCCACGCTGGATAAGTGGAGGCGTAAAGGCTCAAGTACGTCTCCTCTGTGCGAAAGCGTAATTCCATTCGAACCATTTTCTTTTCTGGATTTTCTTTTAAAAACAGATTTTGACCAGAGCTTTGACTGTCTATAACTTTTTAAATATAACTCCAAATGAATTGATTCTTTTTCATAAATCTCTCAAATTCTGTCTATTTTATTTTAAGATTTATTTGAAAATTTTCCAAACAACTTTTTTGTACTGTTTTTGAAATATGTGTTATTTGCATATTTTTGAAAATAGGATTTTTGAAGAGAAGAAAGCTTTCAAAAGATTTGGAGTGCACCCTGCCTTTCCACACCATGAAGGCAAGCATCTTGAACCCTGGCATAATATTTCTGGTGTGTTAGTTGATACGATTATAGCACCACCTCATTTCGGAGAACTCGTTATTTTATGTGGTGATATGATCATTTGCATGAATGCATATTAGTGATTTTCCTTGTTGTTGCGAATGTATATACTTGTGATGGTAATCATCCTCATGTGCCTTGCATGCATGCCGGAAAGGAATCTGGGAAAGCCTCTGCCTTGGGAAGGAGTGAGCTTGTCGCCGGTCCCCGTCGGGACGGTTATGTCCGGTATGGCATAGCAAGGTATAATGGGTGGTGATTTCGTCGGTTGAAATATATTTGATATACATGTCATGCAGGGAACTCATAAGCCTCTTGAGTCGGCCATAGATTGAGTCTTGTTCCGGTAACCCCCATACTTGTTTCGTACTGCCACTGGTCCCTACCGTAGGTGGGGTATGGTTCAGTAAGTTGTTAACCCTTGTCTTGGCACACACCGTACAGAGAGGCCATGGTGGAAGATACCGGTTGTAGCCGGTAGGCATGCCACCTGGTCCGGGGGCATGGGTGTATCCGGTTGGGACCGAGAGGGGGGCACCCCTTAGAGCGCGCGATAGAAATTTGATCCCATGCTATGCGAGGTTGTAGCCTCCCCACTTAGAGTTTTGCTTAATAGGTGTCATGGGTGATTCCAGACACGAGTAAAAGCTGGTGTGTGCAAGTCAGGTGTGTTTCAATTAAAAGACCGTAGACGAAATTAGTCCGATGGACTAAAGGAATCCGTTACTCATGGGTAAAGAGTACACCCTCTGCAGAGATATTAAACCTATTCGAATAGCCATGTCCATGGTTAAGGACTACAGTCTGGGATGGGTCAAGTGTCGGTCTTAGTGTCGGTCTTCGGAGGAGAAACTACTAAACCCGAATATTGATTATGACTTGTGATATATGATGGTTATGATTATTATCATTATGGACTAACCGTTTGCATCGTTTGAAATAATGAATATCCCTGGGACGGTACCACCCCCTGGATATTCACTATGTTTATGTTTATATATATATATAAGCCATTTATGTGGCGTCGCTCAGACGCCCGACTATGGCAGGTTCGTTATTTCATTTACTTACAAGCCCTTTATGTGGTGTCGCCCAGACGCCCGACTATGGCATGCTTGGTATTTTATTTACTTCATAAGCCCTTTATGCGGTGTCGCTCAGACGCCCGACTGTGGCATGCTTGTTATTTTATTTACTTCATAAGCCATTTATGTGGTGTCGCTGAGTAGCCCGACTGTGGCATGCTTGTTATTTTATTTACTTTATAAGCCCTTTATGTGGTGTCGCTGAGACGCCCGACTGTGGCATGCTTGTTATTTATTTACCTTATAAGCCCTTTATGTGGTGTCGCTAAGACGCCCGATTGAGGCATGCTCACTTTTACTATCCTTTCGAGACGTCGCTTCAGACATCCGATCGGTGCATTTTATTACTATTATGTCATTACCTATTCCTGTTGCATATAAATAACCTGCTTGCATGCATCGGGATTTTATTTTTATGACTGACGTTGTGATTATAGAATATTTTCAGAGCATGAATATTGTTTGCTATATTATACTCGTGTTCATAATGTTTGCGAGTACATTCAAAAGTACTCACTGGCTTGTCCCTGGCTATTGTCTTGGCCAGATTGCTTGCTTGGAGAGGAGCGTTGCGATGACAGCCTCGGAACCTAAGCAACGGTGATAGCAGCCTCGCGAAGATAGGAGTTAACCTGGTCAGCTGTTCCTGTGGGAAATGGAGTCCCATAGACCGTGGTGAACCACAAACCGCTTCCGCCATCGACCATTAGAAACCAATTGTTGTACTCACAGACCCGAATGGTCTTGTACTACACATTTTGTATTTTTGCTTGGAATTTCTGTATCAAGTTGGTGCCTCATCAGCTAACAGTAATCCTGGGGCTGGTGAGCACAAAGGCCATTTTCTGGAAATTAATACCCGGAAAACCGGTCACGACAGACTTGGTATCACAGCCAGGCTGACCATTGGCTAATCCTATCCTAGCCAGGTCAATATACCTAGGTTAACCAACCCACTAGACCTTAGCCGAACCCCAGCCAAGCTTCCCTTGCAAGATAGCCATACAGTGATCCGACACCTTTTGGCAGTCGGTGCCCAACCTATTAGCCTAACATGTCAATCATGCGCTAGTCACCGAATCCTGAATAGTCTTTTTCGCAAGCGGGCGAAGGAAGACTCCGTCCCCTTTTTTATAAAAGGGCACGCTAGCCTCAACTCAGCACAACACAACCGCTACCCAAAACCAAGACTTAATGCCTGGCCCCGTCGTGCACAATGAGACCACAGCAACCAATCTTGGAGGCTTTGTGACCATACTCGCAAACCTCACCCGTCGTGCCTATGCGTTAGAAGAGCCCCCAGGATATGTTGTGTACCAAGGACCCATGAGCAATGAGAGCCGACAATTCTGGGCCACTGTACACATCTACGGTAGGGGTCTAGCGCCCGAGCGCCCCTACAGGTTCACCGGAAGGACAACTTCCTTTGAGCCTCAAGCCATCCAACTAGCTGCTCGAGAGGCTATAGTTCATCTCCGGCACTTGTCGCCCAGAGTTAACTGTCGCTCGTTCCACTACTACTCCGGACGTGAAGGGTATGGTAGGCCACCCCAAGTTGCCAACGGAGATCACGAGACAGATCCTGCATTGTTGCATCTAGTGCGCTATGTAGGTGCACTAGAGGAACTGTTCGATCAAATCACCATTGACCTAATCGCAGCTCGTGGAGAGCTGGTTCGTCGAGCCCCGGCGAGAGAAGAGAACGAGCCCAACGCCGACAACCCAGTCGTGCTGTTTGGACACCCGATCGAGTCCCTGAGATCTGCCCCAGCCGTCGGCCAAGGTGCTTTGATGACCCCAGAAGTGCTTCGTCGCCTCTTGGGAGCACACTCCAACGGGGTTGTGGCCAACAATCCCGAGATGGTCATCATCGCTACCCCGAGCCTGCAGCCCCTCAACCCACTCCAGCTAATCCCGACAGTGAGACCAGAGGAGAAGCCTCGACATCCACAAGGCATGCCCGCTTGGATATAAACGAGGTAGACTAAGTCACTCGAGTAGTGTCGAGTCCCAATGTATCCTCACTTTGTAATCGTGTGACCTTGTAAATAAACGCCGCCTGTTGTTGTGCCTCTGTAGACTTACATGGATATGACAGCATGCAGTATAAATTTCTATCCAAGACACGGTTACCAAAAACCTCTCCGACAACCCTCACAGTAACACGTCACATTAGTGTATGTGTGGCTTGACCCCAACCCGTGGAGCAGAGCTGGAAATTTCATTACC
>NC_041388.1:621879993-621899321 GCF_002162155.2 Triticum dicoccoides | reverse complement strand
ACGCCCGACTGTGGCAGGTTCGTTATTTCATTTACTTACAAGCCCTTTATATGGTGTCGCCCAGACACTCGACTGTGGCATGCTTGTTATTTTATTTACTTCATAAGCCCTTTATGCGGTGTCGCTCAGACGCCCGACTATGGCATGCTTGTTATTTTATTTACTTCATAAGCCCTTTATGTGGTGTCACTGAGTCGCCCGACTATGGCATGCTTGTTATTTTATTTACTTCATAATCCCTTTATGTGGTGTCGCTGAGACGCCCCACTGTGGCATGCTTGTTATTTATTTACCTTATAAGTCCTTTATGTGGTGTCGCTAAGACGCCCGATTGAGGCTTGCTCACTTTTACTATCCTTTCGAGACGTCGCTTCAGACATCCGATCGGTGCATTTTATTACTATTCTGTCATTACCTATTCCTGTTGCATATAAATAACCTGCTTGCATGCATCGGGATTTTATTTTTATGACTGACGTTGTGATTATAGAATATTTTCAGAGCATGAATATTGTTTGCTATATTATACCCGTGTTCATAATGTTTGCGAGTACATTCAAAAGTAATCACTGGCTTGTCCCTGGCTATTGTCTTGGCCAGATTGCTTGCTTGGAGAGGAGCGTTGCGATGACAACCTCGGAACCTAAGCAACGGTGATAGCAGCCTCGCGAAGATTGGGGTTAACCTGGTCAGCTGTTCCTGTGGGAAATGGAGTCCCATAGACCATGGTGAACCACAAACCGCTTCCGCCATCGACCACTAGAAACCAATTGTTGTACTCACAGACCCGAATGGTCTTGTACTACACATTTTGTATTTTTTCTTGGAATTTCTGTATCAAGTTGGTGCCTCATCAGCTAACAGTAATCCTGGGGCTGGTGAGCACAACGGCCATTTTCTGGAAATTAATACCCGGAAAACCGGTCGCGACAGGTGGCCGGAGCTGACGGCGGCGAGCTCTTTTGCGGCCGTCGGAGTTCGGGCAAGTGTGGCCGCGTGGTTCCAGTGCACGAGGAAGCTATCTAGAGGTTGCGTTGGACTCGACGTTGCTCCAGGAGCACGCCGGAGGCACAAGCTCGAATGGAGGTGCACGGTGGCTGCGGGAGCAACGACCATGGCGGACGATGGCGCTCGGGTACGGTGGCTGGCACGGCTAGAAGACAGGAACGAGCTCGGGGAGGAGGGGGAAAGGCGGCGGAGCTCACATCGAGTGCAGGGGACGCCGAAGCAGGCTCGGGGAAGGCCTGGAGCAGGCGGGGCGTCGGCGGCGATCTCCGGCATCCGAGAAGGGGAACGATGATGAGCCACTCGTCTTAGGGCAGATCTGCTTGGTTCCTTCGGCTTGGCAGAAGAAAACGACGACGACGGAGCCAGTAGACACACTGGACGGACGAGGGAGGCCCGGTGGCCGCGGTGAACGGTGTTGGCGGCGATGACCTCCGCTCGGTGGTGCTCGGGAAGAGAGAGCAGAGGAGGGGAGAGAGGGCGACGAGTGAGGGAGAAGAGAGAGAGGGAGCCAGGGTGTCGTGGCGTCGTCGGGGCGCGTCGGGGCAGCGGTGGGAAGCAGGAGGTGGCGGGGCGCGTGCTCGCGTGCGGTGGCCACGCTTCTCTCATCCTCTTGGCAGGAGGTTGAGGGTGACTGGCACGGCGCTGTGGGCTGGGCCGCACAGTAGCAGGCCGGCCAGGCTGGACAGGTAAACGCCTGGTAGGTCTTCTGCTCCTTTTTAATTTTTCTTCTGTTTTGTTTTATTTAATTGCCACTAAATTCAAATTCAAACAAATTTGAAAACAGTGCCAAAACTCCCCTGTATAATTTTATGTCACTTAAGGTCTACTCCTCATATACATAAAATATCTCAGGGCATTTGAAAATATATTCATTATATATTATGAATATAACTCAAAATTCAAATAGAATATTGATTTAAAATCAGAGCCCAAATAATTCCTTAGAAATGTTCCAAAATTTTGGTTTGATTTATAACTCTTGCCAAAATTGTCAGAGCTATTTCTGGGGCATTTTGGATTTACTGATTGCAATTTTAGGGTTTCTTGCCCTTTTATTGAAATGATTTCCAAGGCTTTCAATTTCCTCATTTCAACTTTCGGAATATAGACATGATACACACATGAAGCTAGCCTAGAGCATTACCAGAAGCTAGGGATGTGACACGATGTTGTGCCACCTCCCCCTATTGCAGCTGCCGCCCCGCGACAAGGTCCAGTTGCTCCCATGGGCAGGCAGCGGCACATGCCAGTCGAGGCGGACGGCCGACATGGTGCGGGCGTGCGTGCGCGACCAGCTCCAGAACAAGCACCGCCTGCCAGGGACCTGCCGCTATGCTACATCGGGGGGAAGGTCCTGTGCCAGTCCGACATGAATGCTCGGCGTGCCCGCTTCCTCCTCCCGGCACGCACACGCGCCGGCTTGCGTGCCTTCCTCTACCCCGCCAACATCACCGCGTGCGGATTCAACACCACCGAACCCAAGCTGATTAGGATCCCCGGGGTGAGGGCCAGGCCGACGACATAACCGGACGTGTCCTGGTCGACTCCGTCAGCAGTGGCCAATGCGCCAGGGTCGTGGCCAGTGCATGTCTCACCACCTGAAGCTGAACTAATTCCACCATAATGACGCCACCCGTATAGGGGTTCCAAGACTAGAGAAATGATGACAAAACCTAACTGACGATGGAAGACTCACCGGTCGCATGCTAGATGCCCTTTTTTCTAGTTTTTAGTATCTTTTGCCTTATGCGCTATTCTAGTGGGTGTGTTCTTCTGGGTTGTCAGTAGACCTCTCGTTCTTATTGTCGTTTCGGCTGGGATGTAATTCGAACACCTGTTGGATGTTGGTCAGACATGAACCTTGCTACCGCTACACCTTGGTTTCTTTATATGAAAACGGAGAGGGTAACGCCTCTCTTTTGCTCAACAAAAAAAACTGCAACGACACCACCGTCACCAACGGTAAGGGGTACAGGAGCTTCATGGTGGACTGCAGCCTAGAGGCCGGCGACGGCATCCAGGTGTGGGCGTTCCGGTGGCCGCGTGGAATCCGTCCGTGCCTTCTGATCGCCAAGGACGGCGTCTGTCCCGCCCGAAACCCTCCTCTCGCTGGGATCTCATATTGCATGTCAACTGTGTCTGACAGATGGTTACTCTCCGGTCGTAGTGAGCTATAGCCTAGAGCGGTCCCTTGGTCTTTGGTCAAGTTGTTGTATCTTGGTGATCAGCTAGCTAGCTCTCCATAATTATGTTGCAAGTACAATTCTGATTATGAATGCAATCTTTTCTATAACATTGTATTTACACTTGTAGGTGAGACACCCTTCATTTTTACAATCGTAGCAAGAAATGGCGTGCATAATTGTACATGTTTAACATTTTTCAAAAAGATGTTTTTTAAATATTTGTTTGCTGCCTACTTTTTTTCATACACAATTGTGTATGTTTTGTATATATCTAAAACATTTTTTAACGTGATTAACATTTGTCAAATACTCCTACATGATTAACATGTTTTTGAACATTTTTTGGAGTACATGTTAAATACTTTCTGAATACACATTAAATTAACTTTTTAAATGATACAAAACATTTTTTAAACTATGTGAACATCTTTTATATTGTTTAAACATTTTTTTATAAAATGTCACAAACATATTTTTGAATCGCATGAACATAGTTTTAAACGTAATGTACATTTTGTTTGAATGCTATGATTTTTTTTTTGCTGAATTAGACAAACATTTTTTATAAAATGCCAGAAACATATTTTTGCAACGCATGAAAGTATTCTGGCCTGATCCGCTCATGCTCTGTTCGTCCGAAGGTAGCCTAGCCGTGTGTGCCCCACTACGTTGCGAAACCGAAGACCTAGATACATTGTCCTCCACCGTCCGTCCTGCGCACGCCGTATGTATATACTTTCTCTGGTCCTTTTTACTCCGCGTATAATGATTTGAGTCAAATCAAACTTTGCAAAGTTTGACCAAATTTATTTTTAAAAATATCAACACCTATAATATTAAATATATTAACTATGAAACTACATTTCATAACAAATCAAACAATATTGATTTGGCATTGTGAATATAGAAACTTTTATCTATAAGTTTGCTCAAAGTAGAGATACGTTAATTTCGAAGATAACTTATCTTTAGACTAAAAAGAACCGGAGGGAGTACATATACCGTCGTATTGCCAGGTCATTTCCCCCAAAAAGCATTTTCCCCATGCGACGACGCTTACTAGCTAGCTTCGACCTCAAGTAACGATGCTAGGGAAGTTTCATATTGATCGAGGAAGGATGGCCAAGGGGCAGGGATCTGCGGGGACGGTGGGCGCCTAGGGGCTTGACCTCGAGCTGCACCTCGGTCTGCCGTCCGTGCGGACCGCGTTCGATCTCGACCTCAACGTCGACCTCGTGCTCTTTGCCGGCCAATCTCGGTGGATAATTTTGCCCTTGTCGTGTACGAGGGCCAGGTGGCGGTGGGCGGGGACGGCACGGTCACCGAGGTCGTGGTTTTGGCCAAGATGCACGACAAGCACATTGAGGTCGGGCAGATCGTTCCGGCCGGCGTGGATGTCATTCACTGAAGTCGGGGTTTTGTCCATGCTGCACGACAAGCACATCGAGGTCGGGCAGATCGTTCTGGTTGCAGTCTTCAAACAATGACAGCCAGGAATCATGCGAACGGATGTTCAGCAACATACTTATTCAGATATAGCAAAGTGTACTACGTATATTGCAGAAACAACAAAGTCTACTCATTCAATCCACGGGCTAGAAAGCCATCCAAGTTCAACACATCCATCCGTTGGGTGGGTGAGCGAGCGGGTTCGAGTCACAAATGAGGCGGCGTTGGAGGGGTGGGCTCGAGCATCCGATCGGGCAGGGACGGCTGGGATCCGGTGCAGGCGGGTCGATATCTGGGACGGTGAAACGAGCGATTGATTGGCTCGCGGTGCCATGGGTCTGGATAGCTGGCGCTGGCATGGCGGAAGCTTCCCCGTCCGTTAACTCCTCCACGGCTGATCCGCGTGCACTAGGTTCGTTTGGAGGTCGCCGTGTGCGCCGCGCCCCGCTCCGTCGCGAAACCCTAGCCACCGCCCGACCTGCGCTGCGCGTGCCGTATGTACATACATACGGCGTATTGCCAGATCATTCCACCCCGAAACAATTCCCTGCATGCCGCGGCGCTCACCACCTACCTAGCTTCCACCTCGAGTACTAACGGCCGGTGCTAGCACAGTGTCGTCCGAGGAGGAGAATGGCCGAGGGGCGTCGTGGATCCGCGGCGACAGCGGCTGAGGCGCTCGGCACTTTTAACATTTGTCTACACGATTAACCTATTTTAGAACATTCTTGGACTACGTGTAACATAGTTTTCGAATACACATGGAAATATTTTTTGAAATGATACAAAATATTTAAATAATGCGAACCTTTTTTATATTGTATAATTATTTTTTCAAAAATGTCACAAACATACTTTTGAAGCGCTTGAGCATAGCTTTAAATGTAATGTACATTTTCTTTGAATGCTATGATTTCTTTATTTTGAATTACACAAACATTTTGTTACATTGTATAACATTTTCAAAAAGTGTCACGTACACTCTATGTCCACGGGTCAGCTATCGAACCCTTCAAATCATCCATTCTATTTGGGGATCCTGCCCGGAGAATGCAATAGAAGTGATAAAAAATGTTTTGGGTGTCACATCTTCTGATTTCGAGGAGAAATACCTGGGTCTGCCGACACCGGATGGTCGACTAAGGGTAAGCTTCAAAGTTTTCAAGTCAAGTTGAGTAAGTGCTTGTTTTGTTTTGATGGGCATCCTACACATGCTGGCAAAGAAGTTTTGATTAAGGGAGTTGCTGAGTCAATCCCTACCTTTATTGTGAGTGTGTTCAAGTTCCCATTTGATGTTTGTGATGACCTGAATACGTATGGTTTGGAACTATTATTGGGTATCGGAGAAAGGTAAAAGGAAAACTCACATGTACGAGGGCCCGGCGGCGGCAGGCGGGGATGACGTGCCGGTGCCGCCCACGGTGACCGACGGCGTTGCGGTTGCCGTCGTGAAGATGGGGCCGTCGTGACAACGAGGGCCCCGTGGCCGGGGACGGCACGGTGACTCAAGTCGGGGTTTTGGCCACGCTAGAAGAAGAGCCCGTCGAGGCTGGGCAGATTGTCCCGGCCGGCAGTGCCGACTGCACCGCGTTGGGCCAACCGATGTGTCAGGACCCCGATTCCAAGTCACATCGATCTAGCCGGTAACATCTCATATCACTTTGCGGCCTCACGCACGGTATTCTCACGGGTGTCTCCTTACCATGGCCCGGGACCGTTTGCGCCTTTTGGTTCACGTATATGATAGTGTCGCTAGCATCCATATGACAGAGAACCCGGGCCGACATGACTAGTTGTGAACCCAAAGTGGCACTAACTTACACGAACAGGCATACATGAATCAACATCGAGCATGTCGGTCAGCAGTGTGCGAATCCGGGCTGTAGCACTGGACTAACAGGACTCCGGTGAACCGGGCTATAGCAGGCTAGGCAGAACTTCGGATGTCACCGCGTGACATTTCCTTGAAAGGGCAGACACAGGAACGAAGTGAATCACATGCCATCCAGTCAAGTGTTCTGGAGCAGTAGTGCTGGGCTAGCAGGACTCTGGTGAACCGGGCTGTAGCAGACTACTATGGCTCATGGAATCATAAGACTACATTTCCCCATAAGATAGGCTACCAAGGATAAACAACTAGGTTGTCGGATCCCACACATACCAAGCATTTTAATCATACACACAATATGCTCAATATGTGCAATACAACATGGCATCACAACAAGACTCTACGACTCAGAGTATTTTATTCATTAGGCTCCAAGGAGCGAGATATTACAAACATGGGTCTCATGACCCAACAATCATAGCATACAAATCAAGCACATGCGGAAGCTTAACATGTCTGAGTACAGACATCTACAAATGGAAAAGGCTAAGAAGCCTAACTATCTATCAGATCCTGCCGAGGGCACAAGATCGTAGCTGAGGTATCAATAAGGGGGGGGGGTGGAGTTTAACTGCAGCAAGCTAGCTTTGACTCAGTGGCTAACCTGAACTACGACTGCAAGCAACTCTTTTGAGGTGGCGCACACGAGTCCACATATTCACCATATCAATGCACCACTATGGATCCGCTCCCGTCTCCCTACGAGAACGCCATCCATAGCACTCACGCTTATCTTGCGAGTTTTAGAGTATCCACTTTCACTTGTCTATGAACTGTTATAGGCAACCCAGAAGTCCATTACCGTGGACATGGCTATTCGAATAGATGATGTTAACCCTGCAGGGGTGTACTTCTTCACACACGCTCTCACCACTTACCGTCGTTTACACGACATGTACTCGGCAACCTTCAAGCGGAAGCCCAACGAGGGTGTCGGCCACGGCCTACCTAAACACTCAAGTCTCTAGTCCAGGTTTATCACCTATCCAGGTTCCATCCGCAGGGAGTCCGGCCGAGTTTTCCACATACGGCCCTGAACGATGTGTACAGGGTTCCGAGACACCAAACGGGCACCCGGCATGCCCGGCCACGGTGTATCTACCGCATCATAGCCCACCCCTAGGGTCAGCGCTACGCACGGCCGCCAACACATATCCTATAAACACCAGAAACTAGTTGCAACTCTTGGACAGAGGACTAGAGTGGTTAAGAAGTCGAGAGGGTCCATTGGTTTCGGGCCCAATGCGTGGTAGTAACTGTTTCATGGATCACAAACACAGAACTCAGTGTCTGAGGACGGCTTCAATGAGACAACCCACCATGTACTCCTACATGGCCTCTCACCGCTACCTTTACCAAATCGTGTTCACACACTTAGCTCTCAACTGTAGGACATGTTTACACACCTCCGATTCATCCCCGATGAATCAGACCTGATTCAACTCTAAGCAGTAGCAGGCATGACAAACAAACATGAATGAGTAGGCACATCAGGGCTCAAACAACTCCTACTCATGCTAGTGGGTTTCATCTATTTACTATGGCAATGACAGGTCATGCAGAGGAAAGGGGTTCAACTACCGCATCATGTAATAGTTGAATCGTTGTTGTCCTAATGCAGTAAAAGAGAGCAGGAGCGAGAGAGTGGGATTGTATCGGAATGAACAAGGGGGTTTTTCTTGCCTGGCACTTCTCAAGATAGTATAGCTCTTCATCGGTGTCATCGAATTCATCGCTGGATCAACGTCGACTGAGGGGGGACAAACACCGGCGACTGAGAAAGAACACAATCAACACATGACGATATGCAACAATATGATGCATGCTATGACATGGAAATATGAATGTGTTTTGGGCTAATGCAACAGAAAGTCATTTTAATTAAAGTGGAATTCAAAATTATATCAAATTCCAACTCCAAACCTATTATGAAATTTGCCCTAATCATGTTTCATCCTAAACAGTGAGGTTAACTTGCTCAAACATGCATGAAAATGGTACAGATGGATTCCTTGAATTTTTCTAATAATTTTTCATATATAATTTATTTCATTTGGAGCTATAGGTTAATTTGTATGATTTTTCAAAGTTTTGGAAATTTCTGGATTACTTTTAATCCAGAAAATTATTAACTGCGTCAACATTGTGCAAGCATGACATCAGCGAGTCAACTGAGGCTGGCCAGGTCAAACCTGACCAGTGGGGTCCACTGGTGAGTGACCCATGGCTGTGTTGTGTGGCTGGCAGGTGGGCCTGGTCAATGGCCACGTCAGCAGGGTCAAATCTGACGCCTGGGTCCACCGGGATTAAGTTAAGTCTAACTAATTTTGTTAGTGGTTTAACTAAGCCGGTGGGGCCTAGCTGTCGGTGATTAACCCCTAATGACGGCGCCACATCAGCCTCGCCGGAGTTCAGCCGACGGCGACCAAAACACGTGGCGAAGGCTCACCAGAGTGGCTCGGGACGGCGCTACACAGGGTGGTTTGCGACGGGGTTTGGCTCTACGGGGAGCTGGAGGAGTGGCGCATCCACTGGTGGCAGCGACTGGAGCTGGGGTGGTGTGACACCCCAAAATTTTGACCTTGTTTTAATAAATTAAAATTTTGCCAGGAAATTAAAACTTTTATTTTCTGGGCTCCCTTTTTATTTTTGAACCTTTTTCTCCCTTGTTATTATGGAGTTTTTTTCCCCAAAATGAAAACTTTGCAAAATATGTTATTAGACTTGTTTAACCTCTCAAGAAAAACTCTTCTTTTATTAGTAGAACTAATTACATAATTAATTTGCGTGATCTTTATTTTCTTGAAAATTGGTTTTCAAGGTTACATGGCCATATTTGAACTACAACCATTTGATAAATTCACAAAAAGTTCCAACCAAAGTTTGGAGATGTCATGTGATGTTTTTAAATCACTTTTATGCAAAAGTATCTTTTATTCATGTAATATTTTGAGCTCTGCATCAATTTTTCTTCTCTGGTCCAGAGTGCAATTTTGCACTACAACCCATTTAAATATTTCTTTCTGGCCTCCACCAAAATTATGGGATGTTGCTAGTAGCATATGATTCAACATTATGCAAAAACCTAGTGCTGTTCTTTGAAAATTTTGAGTGAATAAACCTCTTTTCTATTCTGGTCCAGCCTTGTGATTTCTACTGCAACCCTATTTATTTTGGCTATAGTAACCTTGTGCCTTCTCCTACTTGTAGACAGCCCTACCAAACGCCTAAGTCCAGGAGCATGCACCCATTTGAATATTTTTGGTTCATGAAATAATGTCATTTATCTCCTGTCCAGAATTGTAGTTTTGCAAAACTTGCACTAACAAGTTTGTGCTTTTCACAAACTAACCTCACCACCCTCTTATTCATCAAAAGAAACCCCACTCTGAAAGTTTTGGCCACTCCAAGAAATGCCTAGGTGCCTGTGGCATTTTGTCAAACACCTAGAGTGCATGAACAGCTTTGGCATGAATTTTGTCATTGCACTGTGAACTTGCACCTCTGATCAAACTAACCTGTCCACTAAACCTCTAGATGACTTTAACCTAGGTCTATTAAACCTCAACGTCACCCGAGACCTCTAGCATGCCCTGGCATTTTGTCGAGCACGTTCCGTGCGTGCTTTGGGCGCGAGCAGAGCACGCTTTGCACGTGCCGCGCCTGAGCCGCCGCGTCGCGCCCCTGGGTTCGGCCCGCTCTGCAGAGCCGCGCCACGCACTCCCCTTCTCACCGCAACGCGCCAAGAGATCCTCGCCACGGCTCCGGCAAGCCAGGAGCTAGCCGCCACGGCCGCCCGACAGCCCCTGCTCATGTCGGCGCCGCCCGAGCCTCTCCCGCTTGCCACCTGCCCCCTGGAACAGCGCGAGCTCATCCACAAGCGTGTCCACTAGCGCTCGTCGCCGCCACGACACCCTAGCTACAGAATGGCGGTCGTCGGCGACCTTATCCGCGGCCACCGTCGGAACCGACCCCGATCGCCTATTTAAGGAGCCCCGAGCTCGTCTCCGCACGCAGGCAGTCCCAAGCCATCTCCCTAGGACCCCCATGGGCAGCCAATCGACCCGGGGAGGTCTCCTTCCCCATCTCCGGCAACCACGGCCGCCGCCACTGCCTCGTTCATTCTGGCACCACCAGGGCCTCCCCCTTTCCGTTCTCTTCACCAAGAACTCCCTCTTCCTCCCGTGAACCGTTCCCCTGCTCAATTTTGATCGGGACTCACCACGGGAGAAAAATCACTTTGCCCGACGACCACCGTCCGCCGCGAAGATCGCCGCCGGCAGCTCCATCCACCCCCGAGACCGTAACGACTACCGGAGTGACCGTCTCGATCCCCTGAGCCCGCGGGTGACCTCCGTTTCCCGACCGATGCCGCCGTTCGCCGGCGAGCATCGCCGGAGTCCCGCCTCCTCTCGGGGCAGAGGAAGAGGAGGGAGGTCGACTAGTCAAACCTGACCAGTGGGTCCCCCGGGCTCACTGTCAGTGACTCACACGCCGCCCACGCTGGATAAGTGGAGGCGTAAAGGCTCAAGTACGTCTCCTCTGTGCGAAAGCGTAATTCCATTCGAACCGTTTTCTTTTCTGGATTTTCTTTTAAAAACAGATTTTGACCAGAGCTTTGACTGTCTATAACTTTTCAAATATAACTCCAAATGAATTGATTCTTTTTCATAAATCTCTCAAATTCTGTCTAGTTTATTTTAAGATTTATTTGAAAATTTTCCAAACAACTTTTTTGTACTGTTTTTGAAATATGTGTTATTTGCATATTTTTGAAAATAGGATTTTTGAAGAGAAGAAAGCTTTCAAAAGATTTGGAGTGCACCCTGCCTTTCCACACCATGAAGGCAAGCATCTTGAACCCTGGCATAATATTTCTGGTGTGTTAGTTGATACGATTATAGCACCACCTCATTTCGGAGAACTCGTTATTTTATGTGGTGATACGATCATTTGCATGAATGCATATTAGTGATTTTCCTTGCTGTTGCGAATGTATATACTTGTGATGGTAATCATCCTCATGTGCCTTGCATGCATGCCGGAAAGGAATCTGGGAAAGCCTCTGCCTTGGGTAGGAGTGAGCTTGTCGCCGGTCCCGTCGGGACGGTTTTGTCCGGTATGGCATAGTAAGGTATAATGGGTGGTGATTTCGTCGGTTGAAATATATTTGATATACATGTCATGCAGGGAACTCATAAGCCTCCTGAGTCGGCCATAGATCGAGTCTTGTTCCGGTAACCCCCATACTTGTTTCGTAGTGCCACTGGTCCCTACCGTAGGTGGGGTATGGTTCAGTAAGTTGTTAACCCTTGTCTTGGCACACACCGTACAGAGAGGCCATGGTGGAAGATACCGGTTGTAGCCGGTAGGCATGCCACCTGGTCCCGGGGCATGGGTGTATCCGGTTGGGACCGAGAGGGGGGCACCCCTTAGAGCGCGCAATAGAAATTTGATCCCATGCTATGCGAGGTTGTAGCCTCCCCACTTAGAGTTTTGCTTAACAGGTGTCATGGGTGATTCCAGACACGAGTAAAAGCTGGTGTGTGCAAGTCAGGTGTGTTTCAATTAAAAGACCGTAGACTAAATTAGTCCTATGGACTAAAGGAATCCGTTACTCGTGGGTAAAGAGTACACCCTCTGCAGAGATATTAAACCTATTCGAATAGCCGTGTCCATGGTTAAGGACTACAGTCTGTAATGGGTCAAGTGTCGGTCTTAGTGTCGGTCTTCGGAGGAGAAACTACTAAACCCGAATATTGATTATGACTTGTGATATATGATGGTTATGATTATTATCATTATGGACTAACCGTTTGCATTGTTTGAAATAATGAATATCCTTGGGACGGTACCACCCCCTGGATATTCACTATGTTTATGTTTATATATATAAGCCCTTTATGTGGCGTCTCTCAAACGCCCGACTGTGGCAGGTTCGTTATTTCATTTACTTACAAGCCCTTTATGTGGTGTCGCCCAGACGCCCGACTGTGGCATGCTTGTTATTTTATTTACTTCATAAGCCCTTTATGCAGTGTCGCTCAGACGCCCGACTATGGCATGCTTGTTATTTTATTTACTTCATAAGCCCTTTATGTGGTGTCGCTGAGTCGCCCGACTGTGGCATGCTTGTTATTTTATTTACTTCATAAGCCCTTTATGTGGTGTCGCTGAGACGCCCGACTGTGGCATGCTTGTTATTTATTTACGTTATAAGCCCTTTATGTGGTGTCGCTAAGACGCCCGATTGAGGCATGCTCACTTTTACTATCCTTTCGAGACGTCGCTTCAGACATCCGATCGGTGCATTTTATTACTATTATGTCATTACCTATTCCTGTTGCATATAAATAACCTGCTTGCATGCATCGATATTTTATTTTTATGACTGACGTTGTGATTATAGAATATTTTCAGAGCATGAATATTGTTTGCTATATTATACCCGTGTTCATAATGTTTGCGAGTACATTCAAAAGTACTCACTGGCTTGTCCCTGGCTATTGTCTTGGCCAGATTGCTTGCTTGGAGAGGAGCGTTGCGATGACAGCCTCGGAACCTAAGCAACGGTGATAGCAGCCTCGCGAAGATAGGAGTTAACCTGGTCAGCTATTCCTGTGGGAAATGGAGTCCCATAGACCGTGGTGAACCACAAACCGCTTCCCCCATCGACCACTAGAAACCAATTGTTGTACTCACAGACCCGAATGGTCTTGTACAACACATTTTGTATTTTTGCTTGGAATTTCTGTATCAAGTTGGTGCCAAATCAGCTAACAGTAATCCTGGGGCTGGTGAGCACAACGGCCATTTTCTGGAAATTAATACCCGGAAAACCGGTCGCGACAGACTTGGTATCAGAGCCAGGATGACCATTGGCTAATCCTATCCTAGCCAGGTCAATAAACCTAGGTTAACCAACCCACTAGACCTTAACCGAACCCCAGCCAAGCTTCCCTTGCAAGATAGCCATACAGTGACCCGACACCTTTTGGCAGTCGGTGCCCAACCTATTAGCCTAACCTGTCAATCATGCGCTGGTGACCGAATCCTGAATAGTCTTTTTCGCAAGCGGGCAAAGGAAGACTCCGTCCCCTTTTCTATAAAAGGGCACGCTAGCCTCAACTCAGCACACCACAACCGCTACCCAAAACCGAGCCTTAATGCCTGGCCCCGTCGTGCACAATGAGACCACAGCAACCAACCTTGGAGGCTTTGTGACCATACTCGCAAACCTCACCCGTCGTGCCTACGCGTTAGAAGAGCCCCCAGAATATGTTGTGTACCATGGACCCATGAGCAATGAGAGCCGACAATTCTGGGCCACTGTACACATCTACGGTAAGGGTCTAGCGCCCGAGCACCCCTACAGGTTCACCGGAAGGACAACTTCCTTTGAGCCTCAAGCCATCCAACTTGCTGCTCGAGAGGCTATAGTTCATCTCCGGCACTTGTCGCCCAGAGTTAACTGTCGCTCGTTCCACTACTACCCTGGACGTGAAGGGTATGGTAGGCCACCCCAAGTTGCCAACGGAGATCACGAGACAGATCCTGCATTGTTGCATCTAGTGCGCTATGTAGGTGCACTAGAGGAACTGTTCGATCAAATCACCATTGACCTAATCGCAGCTCGTGGAGAGCTGGTTCGTCGAGCCCCGGCGAGAGAAGAGAACGAGCCCAACGCCGACAACCCAGTCGTGCTGTTTGGACACCCGATCGAGTCCCTGAGATTTGCTCCAGCCGTCGGCCAAGGTGCTTTGATGACCCCAGAAGTGCTTCGTCGCCTCTTGGGAGCACACTCCAACGGGGTTGTGGCCAACAATCCCCGAGATGGTCATCATCGCTACCCCGAGCCTACAGCCCCTCAACCCACTCCAGCTAATCCCGACAGTGAGACCAGAGGAGAAGCCTCGACATCCACAAGGCACGCCTGCTTGGATATAAACGAGGTAGACTAAGTCACTCGAGTAGTGTCGAGTCCCAATGTATCCTCACTTTGTAATCGTGTGAACTTGTAAATAAACGCCGCCTGTTGTTGTGCCTCTATAGCCTTACATGGATATGACAGCATGCAGTATAAATTTCTATCCAAGACACAGTTACCAAAAACCTCTCCGACAATCCCCACAGTAACACGTCACATTAGTGTATCTGTGGCTTGACCCCAACCCGTGGAGCAGAGCTGGAAATTTCATTACCATTTACCACGGTAAAATGACCCAGCCACCCCAGTACGAGCTGTTTATATATATATATATAAGCCCTTTATGTGGCGTCGCTCAAACGCCCGACTGTGGCAGGTTCGTTATTTCATTTACTTACAACCCTTTATGTGGTGTCGCCCAGACGCTCGACTGTGGCATGCTTGTTATTTTATTTACTTCATAAGACCTTTATGCGGTGTCGCTCAGACGACCGACTGTGGCATGCTTGTTATTTTATTTACTTCATAAGCCCTTTATGTGGCGTCGCTGAGTCGCCCGACTGTGGCATTCTTGTTATTTTATTTACTTCATAAGCCCTTTATGTGGTGTTGCTGAGACGCCCGACTGTGGCATGCTTGTTATTTATTTACCTTATAAGCCCTTTATGTGGTGTCGCTAAGACGCCCGATTGAGGCATGCTCACTTTTACTATCCTTTCAAGACGTCGCTTCAGACATCCGATCGGTGCATTTTATTACTATTCTGTCATTACCTATTCCTGTTGCATATAAATAACCTGCTTGCATGCATCAGGATTTATTTTTATGACTGACACTGTGATTATAGAATATTTTCAGAGCATGAATATTGTTTGCTATATTATACCCGTGTTCATAATGTTTGCGAGTACATTCAAAAGTACTCACTGGCTTGTCCCTGGCTATTGTCTTGGCCAGATTGCTTGCTTGGAGAGGAGCGTTGCGATGACAGCCTCGGAACCTAAGCAACGGTGATAGCAGCCCCGCGAAGATAGGAGTTAACCTGGTCAGCTGTTCCTCTGGGAAATGGAGTCCCATAGACCATGGTGAACCACAAACCGCTTCCGCCATCGACCACTAGAAACCAATTGTTGTACTCATCGACCCGAATGGTCTTGTACTACACATTTTGTATTTTTGCTTGGAATTTATGTATCAAGTTGGTGCCTCATCAGCTAACAGTAATCCTGGGGCTGGTGAGCACAACGGCCATTTTCTGGAAATTAATACCCAGAAAACAGGCCGCGACAGGTGGCCGGAGCTGACGGCGGCGAGCTCTTTTGCGGCCATCGAAGTTCGGGCAAGTGTGGCCTTGTGGTTCTAGTGCACCAGGAAGCTATCTAGAGGTTGCGTTGGAATCGACGTTGCTCCAGGAGCACGCCGGAGGCTCAAGCTCGAATGGAGGTGCACGGTGGCTGCGGGAGCAACGACCATGGCGGACGACGGTGCTCGGGTACGGTGGCTGGCACGGCTAGAAGACAGGAACGAGCTCGGGGAGGAGGGGGAAAGGCGGCGGAGCTCACATCGAGTGTAGGGGACGTCGAAGCAGGCTCGGGGAAGGCCTGGAGCAGGCGGGGCGTCAGCGGCGATCTCCGGCATCCGAGAAGGGGAACGATGATGAGCCACTCATCTTAGGGCAGATCTGCTTAGTTCCTTCGGCTTGGCAGACGAAAACGACGACGACGGAGCCACTAGACACACTGGACGGACGAGGGAGGCCCGGTGGCCGCGGTGAACGGTGTTGGCGGCGATGACCTCCGCTCGGCGGTGCTCGGGAAGAGAGAGCAGAGGAGGGGAGAGAGGGCAACGAGGTAGGGAGAAGAGAGAGAGGGAGCCAGGGGTGTCGTGGCATCGTCTGGGCGCGTCGGGGCAGCGGTGGCAAGCAGGAGGTGGCGGGGCGCGTGCTCGCGTGCGGTGGCCACACTTCTCTCATCCTCTTGGCAGGAGGTTGAGGGTGACTGGCACGACGCTGTGGGCTGGGCCGCACAGTAGCAGGCCGGCCAGGCTGGACAGGTAAGCGCCTGGTAGATCTTCTGCTCCTTTTTAATTTTTCTTCTGTTTCGTTTTATTTAGTTGCCACTGAATTCAAATTCAAACAAATTTGAAAACAGTGCCAAAACTCCCATGTATAATTTTATGTCACTTAAGGTCTACTCCTCATATACATAAAATATCTCAGGGCATTTGAAAATATATTCATTATATATTATGAATATAACTCCAAATTCAAATAGAATATTGATTTAAAATCAGAGCCCAAATAATTCCTTAGAAATGTTCCAAAATTTTGGTTTGATTTATAACTCTTGCCAAAATTGTCAGAGCTATTTCTGGGGCATTTTGGATTTACTGATTGCAATTTTAGGGTTTCTTGCCCTTTTATTGAAATGATTTCCAAGGCTTTCAATTTCCTCATTTCAACTTTCGGAATATAGACATGATGCACACATGAAGCTAGCCAAGAGCATTACCAGAAGCTAGGGATGTGACACGATGTTGTGCCACCTCCCCCTATTGCAGCTGCCGCCCCGCGACAAGGTCCAGTTGCTCCCATGGGCAGGCAGCGGCACATGCCAGTAGAGGCGGATGGCCGACATGGTGCGGGCGTGCGTGCGCGACCAGCTCCAGAACAAGCACCGCCTTCCAGGGTCGGTTGAGGTGTGCCTGACTCGTGTGGGCTTGCTTTTTGTTTGCATGTAGCCGTGTCACGAAAACCTAAGATACAACATATAAAGACCTAGGTCAGGGCTGCATACGGCACCTCTGTCGACCATCTGTGCCTACTGCGCCGTTTGTATATACAGACCGTATTACTTTTTCCATCCCAAAAGCATTCCCCCGAGTCATTTCTCACTCAAGTAGCCTACGCCGCTTAGCTTCTCTTGAGTAACAACACTAGTTTAGGCAGGGCAGTTTCATCTCGAGGATGGCTGAGGGAGCGTAGATCAGCAGGGACGGCAACAGGGGGCCTCGACCTCGACCTGCATTTCGGCATGCCATCCGTGCGGATTGCCTATCACTTCGACCAAAACGTCGACCTCACAGTGTTCGCCGCCCCGATACTGATGGAGGCCATCACGGTCTTTGCCGACCCAATCCTAGTGGAGAACTTCGCGGTCGCGGAGGTGGAGGAGGGTAACGAGAACGATCTCACCATCATCGTGTACGAGGGCCCAGTGGGTGGGTACGACACGGTGACCGGGGTGGGGGAGCTTGGGGTTTTGTCGCTTGCTACGCAGAAAGATGCATACGGCCATAATATTAGGAAGTGCCAAAGAAATACAAAGTCTGGAAAAAGTTCAGCTTGAAAACGGAGCAAAATAAAAGAAAATGTCTGAAATCATAAAGCCACAACCGACATAAAAACAGGATACGGTGACTGAACACCTATCCTATTAATGGGTCACCATCGAAACCGGTTGAAGATAGCCCACGCTAGCATCTCCCAATGGTTGCACCCAGTAACCAAAGGCTCCCTGGAGTCCGTAGGAGTGGGTAACGGCCACTTACGGATCCATGTTGTAGCTCTGAAGATGACCTGCAAGAAATTTAAAATTTTGTCTGTTAAAGGTCACATCATTCCTACAGTTCCATATAGCCCACAATAACGCACATATTCCTATCAGAATCTATGCCACACTAGCTGAGTCTATTTCAGTCAACCACATCGCAAATAACATTTGAATGCTATCTGAAGGAGTAATATTGAAGGCTATATGAATGGTGCGCCAAAGCAACTTCGCGAGAGGGAACTCAATGAAAAGTTGTTGTATCGTTTCATCTCGATCGCAAAAACAACAACGTGCACTTCCTACCCATCTTCGCCTAAGGAAATTGTCTTTGGTAAGGATCACTTGCTTGTGGACAAATCACATAAAAAAATTATTCGCAAGGGAACCCTGATGTTCAAATATCCATGTAAAAAGATTTGACCGTAAACACCCCACATGCAGATAACTTCCACTGGAAAGAGTCGGGCTGGTCAAAGAGTTGAACATCCATCAATCTCTGTACGAGGTGTAGCCAGGAATTCCAACGCTCCCCAACTAAGGACCTCCTGAACTGGTTATTTAATAAGGCCGCTTGTAATACTATAGCCACGTAGTCACCCTTATGTTGCGCAATATTGTACAAGGTAGGATATTGTAAGACTAGCGGCGTCTCCCCAAACCATGTGTCCTCCCAAAATCATGTTGTGGTATCACTACCAACAACTAATTTTGCTCTATGAAAGAAGATATGTTTTATCCTCATTAGCCCCTCCAGAATGGCGAGTCATTAGGTCTCACGGTAACCTGAGCCAGAGATTTAGAGTGTAAATATTGTTGGGGAACGTAGTAATTCAAAAAATTTCTATGATCACGCAAGATCTATCTTGGAGAAGCATAACAACGAGATGGGAGAGTTTGTCCACGTACCCTCGTAGACCGAAAGTGGAAGTGTTTAGTAACGCGGTTGATTTAGTCAAACGTCTTCATGATCCAACTGATCCAAGTACTGAACGTACAGAACCTCCGTGTTCAACACACGTTCAGCATGATGATATCCCTCGAGCTCTTGATCCAGTAGAGGGTCGAGGGATAGTTCCGTCAGCATGACGGTGTGGCGACGGTGTTGGTGATGTGATCTGTGCAGGGCTTCGCCTAAGCATTACGATAATATGACCGAGGTGGTAAATTGTGGAGGGGGGCACTGCACACGGCCGAGGAACAATTGATGTTTCTATGGGTTCCCCCTTCCCCCGTATATAAAGGAGGAGGGGAGGAGGCGGCCGGCCTAGGGGCGCGCCAAAGGGGGAGTCCAACTAGGACTCCCAATCCTATATGGACTC
>NC_041388.1:621859749-621879780 GCF_002162155.2 Triticum dicoccoides | reverse complement strand
CCCCTACCTAGTCGAATTCGGACTCCCTATAGTGAGGCGGCGCGGCTACCCCTTGTGGGCTGCCTCCCCTCTCCCCTATGGCCATGTAGGCCCAATATTCCCCCGGGGGGTTCCGGTAACCCCTCGGTACTACGGAAAAATGCCCGAATCACTCGGAACCATTCTGATGTCCGAATACGACCTTCCAATATATGAATCTTTACCTCTCGACCATTCCGAGACTCCCCGTCATATCTGTAATCTCATCTGGGGCTCCGAAAAAACTTCGGTCACCAAAACACATAACTCATAATACAAATCGTCATCGAATGTTAAGCGTGCGGACCCTATGGGTTTGAGAACTATGTAGACATGACCAAGACATCTCTTCGGTCAATAACCAGTAGAGGAACCTGGATCCTCATATTGTCTCCTACATATTCTACGAAGATCTTTATCGGTCAAACCACATAACAACATACATCATTCCCTTTATCATCGGTATGCTACTTGCCCGAGATTCTATCGTGGTATCATCATACCTAGTTCAATCTCGTTATCGGCAAGTCTATTTACTCGTTCCGTAATGCATCATCTCGTAACTAACTCATTAGTCACATTGCTTGCAAGGCTTATAGTGATGTGCATTACCGAGAGGGCCCAGAGATACCTCTCCGATACTCGAAGTGACAAATCCTAATCTCAATATATGCCAACTCAACAAACACCTTCGGAGACACCTGTAGAGCATCTTTATAATCACCCAGTTACTTGAGACGTTTGATAGCACACAAGGTGTTCCTCCGATATTCGGGAGTTGCATAATCTCATAGTCAGAGGAATATGTATAAGTCATGAAGAAATCAATAGCAATAAAACTAAACGATCATTTATGCTTAGCTAACGGATGGGTCTTGTCCATCACATCATTCTCTAATGATGTGATCTTGTTCATTACACGACAACACATGTCTATGGTTAGGAAACTTAACCATCTTTGATTAATGAGCTAGTCAAGTAGAGGCATATTAGAGACACTCTGTTTTGTCTATGTATTCACACATGTACTAAGTTTCTGGTTAATACAATTCTAGCATGAATAATAAATATTTATCATGATATAAGGAAATATAAATAAAACTTTATTATTGACTCTAGGGCATATTTCCTTTAGTCTCCCACTTGCACTAGAGTCAATAATCTGGATTACATAGTAATGATTCTAACAACAATGGAGTCTTGGTGCTGATCATGTTTTGCTCGAGAGAGAGACTTAGTCAACGGATCTGCAACATTCAGATCCGTATGTATCTTGAAAATCTCTATGTCTCCCTCCTTGACTTAACCGCGGATGAAATTGAAGCATCTCTTGATGTATTTAGTTCTCTTGTGAAATCTGGATTCCTTCGCCAAGGCAATTGCTCCGGTATTGTCACAAAAGATTTTCATTGAACCCGATGCACTAGGTATTACACCTAGATCAGATACGAACTCCTTTCTCCAGACTCCTTCATTTGCTACTTCCGAAGTAGCTATGTACTCCCCTTCACACGTAGATCCCGCCACGACACTCTGCTTGGAACTGCACCAACTGACAGCTCCACCATTCAATATAAATACGTATCTGGATCAGTGTCAAAGCTTGCATCGACGTAACCATTTACGACAAGCTCTTTGTCACCTCCATAAATGAGAAACATATCCTTAGTCCTTTTCAGGTATTTCAGGATGCTGTTGACCGCTGTCCAGTGATCTACTCCTGGATTACTTTGGAACCTCCTTGCTAAACTTATAGCAAGGCACACATCAGGTCTGGTACACAGCATTGCATACACGATAGAACCTATGACCGAGGCATAGGGAATGACTTTGATTTTTTTCTCTATCTTCTCTATTGGCCGGGCATCAAGTCTGACTCAACTTCACACCATGTAACACATGCAATAACCCTTTCTTTGACTAATCCATTTTGAACTTCTTCAAAACTTTATCAAGGTATGTGCTTTGTGAAAGTCCAATTAAGCGTCTTGATCTATATCTATAGATCTTGATGCCCAATATATAAGCAGCTTCACCGAGGTCTTTCAAGCTTTGCATGGCTTTATGCCTTCTTACCTGGAGGCGGGGGGGGGGGGTCGGAGGCATAAGTATTACTTGATGTGCATTCCTGCTATGTGCTAGAGAAATTGGACCCTGAGAAACAAAGTAACCTTTGATGGACATGTTATTCGCTCTCCTTTTGAGGCAGGTCTTCTTAAGAATGTTGATAAAGATGTGTTCTAGGAAGACATCCGTGTACTGATGAAACAAGCCTTATAAAGGCATGGTTGAAGCCCATAATAGCTGCATTGGGCACGGGCAGGCCACGGGAGTGTGATGTTTCATTGTTGATCTCTGAGCTTATATGAAGTGATGATGGCTTGTGCACTTGGTAGGTTCTCCAGGGTGATGGTGGGTTGGTTGTGTTTTGTTAGGGTCTCCTAGTTAGTACTGTTGACAGACTTGCTGTTGTCATCTATCTTGGGGTTTCATATACTATCATCTGTATACGTGTTGTCAGGTGTTCGCCCCATAGCGGATTCGAATCGAGCATTCGCAGTGGGGTTTCCTTGCAATGCACCAACTCGCCTCCCTGACTTTTCCTTCTCCTTTCCTTATTGGTTTTTGTATATTGGCTCGGTGAACTTTGTATTTCAGTTAAGCAATTAATGAAAAGGGGGTTCTTGGTTGGAAAAATGTCAACGGATGTTCAATAACATAATTCAGATAGCAAAGTGTAATGCAGGGACATTTTAAATTTAGATAGCAAAGTGTAATGCAGGGACATTTCAAACAAGATCGGTTTTAGATTCGAGGAAAGAAACAAGATGGCGAGGCCAGATCGCTGGCATGGCGGCCGTCTGCCCGCTCGTGGGCTGGGCTGGGTGCCGTCGCGTGAGCTGCCGGGCCGGTAGGGCATGGTTCGCGTGGACTCTGTTCGTCTGTAGTAGACGTGTGGGTGTGAGCGTTGCGGAACCCTAGGTACGGGGTATAGAGCCTAGGGCTACATACGCATTTCCCCGTATATACAGAAAGTCATTTCTCTTTCCCCTTTCCCATTTTCTCCCGCCGACAGCCGACCGTGCTAGCAGAGCTCACGAGTGAGGAGTCACGGCGGTGGGTCGTAGCAAGATGGCAGATGCGCGTGGATCGGTCGGGAAAGCGACGGATGGACTCGAACTTGAGCTGCGTCTTGGCCCGCCCTCCGCGCCAATCGGGTACAACATCGATCTCGCGCTCTTCGCCGGCCATACCCCGGTGGAGAGCGTCGCGGTTGTGGAGGCGGAGAGGGCGAGCGATATCACCATTGTGGGCCCAGTGGAGAGCGCCGCGGCCACAGCAGTGGAGAAGGGGAGCGATCTCGCCATCGTGGTCTACAATGGCTCGGTGCGCGGGGACGACGTGCCGTCTGCAGTGACTGAGATCGTTGCCGACAAGGCGAGAGATCTCGCCATCGTGGTCTACGAGGGCCAGGCAGGTGGGGACGACGCGCCACCCACGGTGGGGGAGCTCGCGATATTGGCTAGTAACCTAGACTCGCTTGCCTGTCTTAAGCTTGATCCTAATGCATACATTGTCAACGGTAAGAAGCTGGTTAACCATAATTTCCCAATGATGCATGCCACATGTTATAATAATACAATTTCAAGCAACCCTTGGCTACCTCCATGTCAAGGGCGAGTTAAGCTAAACAAGGATGGCTCCATCCCGTGTGGAAAGGCGGAGTTGGCATGGTCGTCCGGGACAATCTGGGAAGCATAATATTTTGTGTTTGCATATATCTTGACAACTTGTAATGATGTGTTGGAATCTGAATTTCTTCTATTTGAGAAAGGTTTAACTTGGCATTGCGATGGAGTACTCTACCCATTTGAGGTTGACTCCGACTGCTTGGAGGCGGTTTCCATTGTGTTGAAAGGTGGAAGCTATTTATCCAAATACTCTTTCTTGATCAGAGAGATAAAATATAGTATGGAGGAACATGACTGTTCTACTCCCTTCATTCCACAATGTAGTGCGCCCGTGCTTCCCGAAATTCAAGTTTGATCGTAAATTAAACAAACGAGACCGACTGCGGCTGGAGCAAAGATTATATCACTGAATTCATATCGAAAATACGAATTCGGTGATATAATTTTTGCTACCGCCGTAGTCGGTCTCGCTTGGTTAAATTTACGATCGAATTTGGATCTTGGAAAGCGCGAGCGCACTACATTGTGGAATGATGGGAGTATTACACATATCCGTTGTATTGGCAATGGTGCTAGTCATGCTATGGCAAACTTTGGTAGAGGCCAAGGTCGTAACATTGTTCGGCTTGGTTTAGGCCCAAATGAGGTCTTAGATAGTGTCTTACGAGATTGTAATCCCTAATTCGGAGTAATAAATAGTTATTTCACAAAAAAAGTGTCACATGCATTTAAAAAAAATCATAAACATTTTCTAAATGTCACATGCATTTTTTGAATGGTACTAGCTAAAATTTTCTAAATATTGAGCGGACACATCCGTTGGGTTTGCCTTCCTTCGACTGGATATGAGGGCTCCATGGGATGAGAGAGGAGCGAAGTGACTCACCCGCGGGTATCGTCCTCGCTCAGTTCGTCTCAATGTAGCCTAGCCGTGTGCGCGCCACCAGTGCCGCAGCGCTCACCAGCTACCTTTGACCTCGAGTAGTTTCGTTCATGTCGATCGAGGCGGAGAATGGCCGAGGGGTGTCGTGGATCCGCTGGGATGGCCGCCGAGGGGCTCGACCTCGAGCTGCACCACAGCTTGCCGTCCGCGCGGATCGCGTTGGACCTCAACCTCAAGGTCGACCTCGCCCTTTTCGCCAGCCCAAGAGAAGGTTTGTGTGGGTTCGATGGTTGGAATTGGCTCAGGAGAATTAATCCGATCAAAACGAACGTCCATTTGGGGTCGACAGTTAGAGTTGGCCCAAGAGAAGGGACCAAAATTTGAGTCAGTACAGAAGATCAATTCTGGTTGCAGTCTTCAAACAATCACAGCTAGGAATCATGTGAACGGATGTTCAGCAAAATACTTATTCAGATATAGCAAAGTGTACTACGTATATTGCATAAACAACAAAGTCTGTTCATTCAATCCACGGGCTAGAAAGCCATCCAAGTCCAACACATCCATCTGTTGGGTGGGTGAGCGAGCAGGTACCGGTAACAAATGAGGCGGCAATGGAGGCGTGGGCTCGAGCATCCGATCAGGGAGGGACGGCTGGGATCCGGCGCAGGCGGGTCGATCTCTGGGACGGTGAAACGAGCGATTGATTGACTCGCGGCGCCGAGGGTCCGGATAGCTGGCGCTGGCATGGTGGAAGCTTCTCCGTCCGTTCGCTCCTCCTCGGCTGATCCGCGTGCATTAGGTTCGTGTGGAGGTCGCCGTGTGTGCCGCGCGCTGCTCCATCGCGAAACCATAGCCACCGTCCGTCCTGCACTGCACGTGCCGTATGTTTATACATACGGCGTATTGCCAGATCATTCCACCCCGAAACAATTCTCTCCGTGCCGCGGCGCTCACCACCTACCTAGCTTCCACCTCGAGTACTAACGGCCGGTGCTATCAGTGTCATCCGAGGAGGAGAATGGCCGAGGGGCGTCGTGGATCCGCGGCGACGGCGGCCAAGGCGCTCGGCACTTTTAACATTTGTCTACACGATTAACTTGTTTTAGAACATTCTTGGACTACGTGTAACATAGTTTTCGAATACAGATGGAATTATTTTCTGAAATGATACAAAATATTTAAATAATGCAAACCTTTTTTATATTGTATAATTATTCTTTCTAAAATGTCACAAACATATTTTTGAAGCGCTTGAGCATAGCTTTAAATGTAATGTACATTTTCTTTGAATGCTATGATTTCTTTATTTTGAATTACACGAACATTTTGTTACATTATAACATTTTTAAAAAGTGTCACGTACACTCTGTCCATGGGTCAGCTATCGAACCCTTCAAATCATCCATTCTATTTGGGGATCCTGCCCGGAGGATGCAATAGAAGTGATAAAAAATGTATAGGGTGTCACGTCTTCTGACTTCGAGGAGAAATACCTGGGTCTGCCGACACCGAATGGTCGACTAAGGGTAAGCTTCAAATTTTGCAAGTTAAGTTGAGGAAGTGCTTGTTTTGTTTTGATGGGCATCCTACACAGGCTGGCAAAGAAATTTTGATTGCGGAGAAAGGTAAAAGGAAAACTCACGTGTACGAGGGCCCGGCGGCGGCGGGCGGGGACGACGTGTCGGTGCCGCCCGCGGTGACCGACGGCGTTGCGGTCACCGGCGTGAAGATGGGGGCCGTCGTTGTCTACGAGGGCCCCGTGGCCAGGGACAACACGGTGACTCAAGTCGGAGTTTTGGCCACGCTAGAAGACGAGCCCGTCGAGGCCTGGCAGATTCTCCCGGCCGGCAGCGCCTACTGCACCACGCTGGCCCAACCGGTGTTGTGCCACCTCCCCCTATAGCAGCTGCCGCCCGGCGACGAGGTCCAGTTACTCCCATGGGTAGGCAGCGGCGCATGCCAGTCGAGGCGGACAGCCGACATGGTACGGGCGTGCATGCGCGACCAGCTCCAGAACAAGCACCGCCTGCCTAGGGACCTGCCGCTGTGCTACATCGGGGGACGGTCCTATGCCAGTCCGACATGAACGCTCGGCGCGCCCGCTTCCTCCTCCCGGCCCGCACACGCGCCAGCCTCTGCGCCTTCCTCTACCCCGCCAACATCACCGCGGGCGGATTCAACCCCACCGATCCCAAGCCGATTAGGATCCCCGGGGTGAGGGCCAGGCCGACGACATACCCGGGCGTGTCCTTGTCCGACTCCTTCAGCAGTGGCCAATGCGCCGGGGTCGTGGCCTGTGGATGTCTGACCACCTGAAGCTGAACTAATTCCACCACAATGACGCCACCCGTTTAGGGGTTCCAAGACTGGAGAAATGATGACAAAACCTAACTGACGATGGAAGACTCACCGGCCGCATTCTAGATGCCCTTTTTTTCTAGTTTTTAGTATCATTTCCCTTATGCGCTGTTCTAGTGGGTGTGTTCTTCTGGGTTGTCAGTAGACCTCTCGTTCTTATTGTCGTTTCGGTTTGCTAACGCTAGACCTTGGTTTCTTTATCTGAAATCGGAGACGGTAACGCCTCTCTTTTGCTCAAAAAAAAAACAACAACAACGCCACCGTCACCAACGGTAAGGGGTACAGGAGCTTCATGGTGGACTGCAGCCTGGAGGCCGACGACGGCGCTGAAGTGTGGGCGTTCCAGTGGCTGCGTGGAATCCGTCGGTGCCTTCTGATCGCCAAGGACGGCGTCTGTCCCGCCCGAAACCCGTAGATCCTCTCGCTGGGATCTCATATTGCATGTCAACTGTGTCTGACAGATGGTTACTCTCCGGTCGTAGTGAGCTATAGCCTAGAGCGGTCCTTGGTCTTTGGTCAAGTTGTTGTATCTTAGTGATCAGCTAGCTAGCTCCTTAATTATGTTGTAAGTACAATTCTGATTATGAATAAAATCTGTTCTATAACATTGTACTTACACTTGTAGGTGAGACACCCTTCATTTTTACAATCGTAGCAAGGAATGGCGTGCATAATTGTACGTGTTTAACATTTTTCAAATACATGTTTTTTAAATATTTGTTTGCTGCCTACTTTTTTTCATACACAATTGTGTATGTTTTGTATATATCTAAAACATTTTTTAACTTGATTAACATTTGTCAAATACTCCTACATGATTAACATGTTTTTGAACATTTTTTGGAGTACGTGTTAAATACTTTCTGAATACACATTAAATTAACTTTTGAAATGATACAAAACATTTATGAAACTATGTGAACATTTTTTATATTGTATAAACATTTTTTTATAAAATGTCACAAACATATTTTTGAAACGCATGAACATAGTTGTAGATGTAACGTACATTTTGTTTGAATGCTATGATTTTTTTGCTGAATTAGACAAACATTTTTTATAAAATGCCACAAACATATTTTTGCAACGCATGAAAATATTCTGGCCTGATCCGCTTGTGCCTGTTCATCCGAAGGTAGCGTAGCCGTGTGTGCCCCACTACGTTGCGAAACCGAAGCCCTAGATACATTGTGCTCCACCGTCCGTCATGCGCACGCCGTATGTATATACTCCCTTCGGTCTTTTTTACTCCGCGTATAATGATTTGGGTCAAATCAAACTTTGCAAAGTTTGACCAAATTTATTTTTAAAATATCAACACCTATAATATTAAATATATTAACTATGAAACTACATTTCATAACCAATCAAACAATATTGATTTGGCATTGTGAATATTGAAACTTTTGTTTATAAGTTTGGTCAAAGTAGAGATACATTAATTTCGAAGATCACTTAACTTCAGACAAAAAAGAACCGGAGAGAGTACATATACAGTCATATTGCCAGGTCATTTACCCCAAAAAGCATTTTCCCCCATGCGACGACGCTTACTAGCTAGCTTCGACCTCAAATAACGGCGCTAGGGTAGTTTCATATTGATCGAGGAAGGATGGCCAAGGGGCAGGGATCTGCGGGGACGGTGGCCTAGGGGCTTGACCTCGAGCTGCATGTCGGTCTGCCGTCTGTGCGGACCGCGTTTGATCTCGACCTCAACGTCGACCTCGTGCTCTTTGTCGGCCAATCTCGGTGGAGAATTTTGCCCTCGTCGTGTACGAGGGCCAGGTGGCGGTGTTGGTCCCCGACATGCTGATGCCGCCCGTGGTGACCGAGAGTGTTGCGGCAGACATGGAGATGGGGGCCATCGTCATCCATGAGGTCCCGGTGGGCGGGGACGGCACGGTCACGGAGGTCATGGTTTTGGCCAGATGCACGACAAGCACGTCGAGGCCGGGCAGATCGTTCCGGCCGGCGTGGACGTCGTTCACTGAAGTCGGGGTTTTCGCCATGCTGCACGACAAGCACGTCGAGGCCGAGGAGATCGTCACGGGCGGTAGCACCGACTCCACCGTGCTGGCGTTGTGCCACCTCCCCCTGCAGCAAGTGCCGCCTAGCGTGGGGATCCCGTTGCTCCCTTGGGTAAGCAGCGGCGCACAGTGCACGGCGAGCTCCAGAACAAACATCACCTACGCAGGAACCTGCCGCTGAGCTACATTGAGGAGAAGGTCCTGAGTAAGTTGGACATGAACCCGCGGCACACACGCTTCCTCCTCCCGGATCACGCACACCCCACCATCATGCCTTCCTATATGCCGCCGCCGACATATCCGGGCGTGTCCTTGTCCGTCTACATGAGCAGCTAGTGGCTAGTTTGACGGACTGAAGCTGAACAAATTCCACCGCTGCAACTCCACCGTCATCAACGGTAAGGGGTACATGAGCTTCATCATAGACTGCCGCCTGGAGACGGGCAATGGTGTCGAGGTGTGGGCGTTCCAGTGGCCACCTGGGATCCGTTCGTGTCTTTTGATCGCGAAGAAGGATGGCGTCCGCCCCGCCCGAACATGTAGAGTGTGTAGCCTTCCATCCTATCGCTGGGATCTCAATCTCATACTGCATGTCAACTGTGTCTGGCAGATGATACTCTTGTTGTTGTTATTGTTTTTCTTGTGCGAGGAATTTGTTATTGTATTGTAGTGAGCTAGCCTAGCGGTGGCTTTGTATTAGGTTACGTTGTTGTACCTTAGTGATCAGATAGGTTAGGTTGCCGACACGAAACTGCCCTACCTAACCTAGCATCGTTACTCGAAGGAAGGGGGTGATCCGTAGGATGGGAGAGGAGCAACATGACTGTCTCGCGGAGTTGTTACATTGTATATCGCTGGCGTGATGGAAGCTGCTTCATCCTTAATGGGTGCCCGGAAGCTGCTTCATCCGTAGAGCATGCCGCCACGTGGGCCGTGGGCCGGTTGAGGGGTGCCTGATCCGCGTGGGATAGCTTTTCGTTTGCATGTAGCCATTTCACGAAAATCAAAGATACAACATATAAAGACCTAGGGCAAGGCTGCATACGGCACCTCTCGACCATCCGTGCCTGCTGCGCCGTATGTATATACAGACCGTATTCCTTTTTCCATCCCAAAAGCATTCCCCCCAAGTCATTTTTCACTCAAGTAGACCACGACGCTAAGCTTCTCTTGAGTAACAACACTAGTTTAGGTAGGGCAGTTTCATGTCGAGGATGGCTGAGGCACGCGTGGATCCGCGGGTCGGCAACGGGGGGCCTCGACCTCGAGCTGCATTTCGGCATGCCATCCGCGCCGATTGCCTATGACTTCGCCCAGAACGTCGACCTCAAAGTGTTCGCCGACCCGATCCCGATGGAGGCCATCACGGTCTTTGCCGACCCAATCCTAGTGGAGAACTTCGCTGACGCAGAGGTGGAGGAGGGTAACGAGAACGATCTCGCCATTATTGTGTACGAGGGCCCGGTGGGTGGGTACGACGCGGTGACCGGGGTGGGGGAGCTCGGGGTTTTGTCGCCGGCTGCGCGGACGGCCATAATATTAGAAAGTGCCAAAGAAATACAAAGTCTGGAAAAAGTTCAGCTCGCAAACGGCGCAAAATAAAGAAAATGTCTGAAATCATAAAGCCACAACCGGCATAAAAACAGGATACAATGACTAAACACCTATCCTATTAATGGGTCACCATCCAAACCGGTTGAAGATACCCCGCGCTAACATATCCCAACGATTGCACCCAATAACCAAGGGCTCCCTAGAGTCTGTAGGAGTGTGTAACGGCCACGTATGGAACCATGTCGTAGCTCTGAAGATGACCTGCAAGAAATTTAAAATATTTTGTCTGTTAAAGATCATATCATTCTTAAAGTTCCATATAGCCCACAATAAAACACATATTCCTATCCGAATCTATGCCGCAGTAGCCGAGTTTATTCCAGTCAACCACATCGCAAATAACATTTCAATGCTATCTAGAGGAGTAATATTGAAGGCTATATGAATGGTGCGCCAAAGCAACTTCACGAGAGGGCACTCAATGAAAAGTTGTTGTATCGTTTCATCTCGATCACAAAAACAACAACGTGCACTTCGTACCCGTCTTCGCCTAAGCAAATTGTCTTTGGTAAGGATCACTTGCTTGTGGACAAATAACATAAAAAAATTTATTCGCAACGGAACCTTGATCTTCAAATATGAATCAATTTTGGGATTGGGCCAGAGTTGATTAGATCCATGTAAAAAGATTTGACCGTAAACACCCCTCTTGCATGTAACATCCATTGGAAAGAGTCGGACTGGTCAAAGAGTTGAACATCCATCAATCTCCGGACGAGGCGTAACCAGGAGTTCCAACGCCCCCCAACTAAGGACCTCCTGAACTAGTTATTTAATAAGTCCGCTTGTAATACTGTAGCCACGTACTCACCCTTACGTTGCGCAATATTGTATAAGGTAGGATATTGTAAGACTAGCGGCGTCTCCCCGAACCATGTGTCCTCCGAAAATCGTGTTGTGGTATGACTACCAACAACAAATTTTGCTCTATGAAAGAAGATATCTTTTATCATCATTAGCCCCTCCAGAATGGCGAGTCATTAGGTCTCACGGTAACCTGAGCCAGAGATTTAGAGTGTAAATATTGTTGTGGAACATAGTAATTCAAAAAAATTCCTACGATCACGCAAGATCTATCTAGGAGAAGCATAACAACGAGATGGGAGAGTGTGCCCACGTACCCTCGTAGACCGAAAGCGGAAGCATTTAGTAATGCGGTTGATGTAGTCGAACGTCTTCACGATCCAACCGATCCAAGTACTGAACGTATGGAACCTCCGTGTTCAGCACACGTTCAGCACGATGATGTCCCTCGAGTTCTTGATCCAGTAGAGAGTCAAGGGAGAGTTCCGTCAGCACGATGGCGTGGCGACGATGTTGGTGATGTGATCTGCGCAGGGCTTCGTCTAAGTACTACGAAAATACGACCGAGGTGGTAAACTGTGGAGGGGGGCACCGCACACGGCTGAGGAACAATTGACGTGTCTTTGGGTGCCTCCCTGCCCTCGTATATAAAGGAGGAGGGGAGGAGGCGGCCGGCCTGGGGGCGCGCCAAAGGGGGGAGTCCAACTAGGACTCCCAATCCTCGTTGGACTCCCTTTCTTTTTCCGGAAGGGGGAAAGAGGGAAGGGGAGAGGAAGAGGAGAAGGAAAGGGGGGGGGTGCGCCCCCCTACCTAGTCGAATTCAGATTCCCTATAGTGGGGGGGGGGGGCGACTACCCATTGTGGGCTGCCTCCCCTCTCCCCTATGGCCATGTACGCCCAATATTCCCCCGGGGGTTCCGGTAACCCCTCGGTACTCCGGAAAAATCTCCGAATCACTCGTAACCATTCCGATGTCCGAATACAACCTTCCAATATATGAATATTTACCTCTCGACCATTCCGAGTGTTTGACACGAGAAAAATCTTAATGTGCACTCCGGATGAAGGGAAGAGAAGGAGTATAGATTTCTCTCATGCGCCGGGGAAAAAGAAAAATGTGGGCGTGCCAGTGTACCGTAGTACACAAAGAAAAGTGATACGGGAAACAAATATTTCATTTATCTCTTTGGATGAACAAAATTACAAGATGCCATGAAAAATGGTTGCGCTCCGTGGCCAACTAGCGCGGCCTGCCTGACTATGGCGATGTGCGATCTCCTGGTTCCCGGGGCCTCGAAAAGCTCCCGGTTAATTACTACCGTGGGTTGCTCCACGCGATACCTTCGATTAAGCCATGTGGTCATCTTCGTCGTCTTCGCTTTGCGTTCTCCATGCATGATGATGATGGTGTGAGTGTATGGTGTGGGCGGCGGCAAAGCCCGTGTCCTCATCGGTACACGTGCCGCTCAAAACATGGCTTTGTGTTGGCCACGTTCGCCCTCGCCGTCGAGCCTCGTCGGTCTTGACAACGTTGATGTAGTCGGTGTTGAAGTTGCATGCACTACTAGGAAAGAGCCTACTAATGGCGCACCGGTTTTGCCTACTAATGGCGCATCACCGGTGTGCCATTAGTAGCACGCCACTAGTAATTTTTACTGATGGCGCACCACTGGTGCGCCATTAGTATCTGGTATACTAATAGCGCACCAACTAGTGCGCCATTAGTATGTAACAGCATGCGCCATTAGAGTGCCTCCCGGGGGCCTTACGTAAGCATGGCTTTGTCATACTAATGGCGCATTCTCTGTTGATGCGCCATTAGTATCCTTTGGCATACTAATGGTGCACCTTGTGGTGATGCGCCATTAGTATGAATATTTGATTTTTTTCCTTTTCTGATTTTTGCGCAGGTTATAAAATATATTATTAGACAGAATATAAAATATATTATTAGACAGAATATAGACAACAACATCAGATTCATCGAATACAATAGAAGATTAGTCTCCGAATACAATTCATCATATTAGTATCCGAATTCAAAAGACCGAACAAAGATAAAACATTACAAGTCTCAAGGTCGCGAGTATCGAGTTTGTCTTCACATTACAAGTCGATATCGATCATCTAAACTACCATCACATAGAAGAGAGCTGTGGTCATCACGATGAGCATCATCGCGATCAAACTGGTCTTCATCCGGTTCCTCCACCGCTCCCTCCTCTCTCCCGCTAGATAGCGGGCGTATCTAGATTCAGCCTCCGCCCTAGTGGTGTACCCTTTGTAACTATTACCGCTGAAACGGTGAACCTGTCTCCGACACTCCTCCCAGTCGTCGTAGACTCCGGGAACCTTACCCTTGTACACGACATACGACGACATCTCTATGCACAAGCCAAACAACAGACAATACATAAGCAATATGTAAGTATGCAACAAAAGGATCGGAAGAGAAAAGCAAGACATTAATAGCACGATTCATGGTCATACTAATAAATAGGATCGATTACATCTAAGTTGAACGACTGTCCAAACCAAAGAGACATACGAATTCATTAAAGTATAATTACAACATGAACCAATCAATGTTTCAGAACTACACATTACTACTTTCGACTCGACTAATCGGACAGGAACGTGGATGAAGCCGCCGTCTGTCGTGATGGTCATGAAATCGCGGTCGTTGTCACCCTGCATTTGTAGCTTTTCATCTATCTCACTGTTGGACGGTTGATATCCGAGGAAGAACTGCTCCGAGGTATGAAGGACATCTTGATGGATGATGTCCGCAAACTCCGACTGGATGCAAAAGAATTCTTGTCTGAGGTCCGCGTCCTGGACTGCCGACAAGCTCGTGGCCCAATCTTTGAGATTATCTGGTAGCAGAAGTTGATGATGGTCCCTTACGATCGCCCGCATGTGATGGAGGGCGTAGTAGGCATCCTTCTGACCGCCAGGCGGCTGCTTGACGCAGCAGAACTTCGTATTGTGTGAGAACATGTGCTTGCCGTACTTACGAATTGCCCTGGTGAAGGTGCCTCCAGAATTGGCGTAGGCGGGGAGAACATCATCAAGAACTTGCTTGACATTTGTTTAGTCTATCTTGGAGTTACGGTTCGGGTCTAAATACGTGGCCATGGAATATTTCGGGCTTAAGAGGATGAGTGTGCAATGTGTGTCACTGCACAGAACACGGAATGTTAGAAAAAAACGATCGAAATCTAAGAAATCATATGTTACGGGGCGGTTAAGGGATGACTTACTCAGGAAAGTAAGGCACAAGGAAGTTATCCTTATCTGGGTTTGCCAGAATGACGCCTTCAAGGTGTGAACTCGCAACTTGGCGGTCCCCAGCGCTACTCAAGTGCTTGGCACGCATGTAGAAGGGGTCGACTATCACGATGTCCGGGGTCTTGTCTCTAATGATCCGCATCTCCATACTTAGCGAAAACAGCCGAACGAAGGTGTAATGCAGCGGATGAAGGTTAAACATAGCAAAGATGTCATCAAACCGCAGGACGATCGTACCCCCGATGTCGCCATCCACAAAGCCCTTGCCCTCTGGCATCTTGGCCACGAAAACCGGGTATGCTACATCCTTCTCTTTGAGACGCCGCTTCTCCAAAGAAAGAACACTGTCGTGCAGACTCCGCATAGCACCGGTTGCAGCATTCAGCATATTTGGCGGTAGCATCGCCCTACCCGCCACATGCACCCTCCCCGAGATATCCTTAGGTGAAGGTGGCCTGTCCTGAGCACGGATCGAACTCGGTGCCGGCTGGCTCGCATTGGTGCCCTTGTTAGTCTTTCGTTTCCGTCCCTTCTTCTTGATCTCCTGTAATGGGACCGAGTTCTGCTCACAGACCGCCTTCTTGAGCATGTTGGGGCTGATAATATTTCGCACCTCAGCTATCTGAGGCTCGGTGAAGGCGGGAGCTGGAGGCATGTCCTGAGAACTGAACGCCAGACGATGCCTGTTGCAATTGGATTTCTCCGCCATACCAGCTAGTCGCGGTCGTCTTGGTTGGGTTCTTGAGAAAGAGGCCCGCAGAACTCGTCAGCGTACCCATGTTCGGCAAAGTACTTATCAACTTTGGTAAATGTACCGTCGTCGTTGTCATCGCCGTCCGGATCCTGTGCCATAGGGCTGTCCGGATCCTGTGCCATAGGGATGTCCGGCAGGTCCGGTAGCGTTGCGGCGATCTTGCCATGGCTTGGCGCCGGCACAACTGGTGGTCTTGTCTGTGGGGTGGTGTCCCCCGCCCCCAAACGAATCTGGCTCTTCGGCCAAAGCAGGGGCCAGTTTACGCAGGTGCTGAGGGTTATCTCATCTTCTTCGTCGGCCCACTTCATCGGCCCCAGCGGGTCGAATCGGAGGTAACAGCTCGTCGCAGCCTGGAAGCACCCGAACCACTTCAACCCTATACATTGTGGGTGGCATCGGATTATCGTGGAACATGGGGTTGCCCGGTTGAACGATTCTGCCCTTGGCGACATCGACCAACTCGGCGCCCACGAAATGCAGAAGAGTGCAAGGAACGTCGGCGGTGCCCTGCGAAAACATGTACAGGGCGTCAGGGATGCCCAGTCAAAGGCAATTAGGAGATGAAGTCATCGGCCGAGAGGCTTGGTTACCGTGATGCCGTCGAGCTCGGCTAATATCGAGGCACCGCCAACGGCGGGCATGCAACTGACGGAGGGGGCGCTTGCTGGCGAGGTGCCGGCCGGCGTACACCCGGGTGCATTAAGCTTCAATGCCCGTGCCGGCGCCGGAGACACGAATACCGCCTCCGCCGGAGACACCAATGGCGCCGCCGCCGGAGACACCAATGGCGCTGCCTGTGCGCTATGCGAGTTGCTGGCCGTGAAGCTGGGAATCGGGGGAGGCCCCTGTTGGCCGCCCGCAATCCACGTCGTCAGCCCATGAATCAACGTAGGCACCATGGCGTTGAGCGTCGTTCCAAGTTTTTGTCGCACTTGCTCTTGGACAAGCTCCGGAATCCGCGCCACTTGTGCCTTGAGTTCTTCAACCTCGCGCGTCTGGCTTTCCGAGCTGGTCTTTTTCTCCTTCTGCACACCAGCGGTATAGTATGACCCCCATTTTGTGGACAAGCCTTTGCCGGCCACACGACCAGCTGATGTCGGCTTAGTGAGCTTATCCGTGTTTTTCATTACGTTCAACGCCCTATTTAAAGGGGTGTCAAAAGGGGAGCTCTTAGACGACCTCGCGCTACTGCTTTCAATTTCCTGCGAAAGGAACGTGAACCATTTAGAAATATTGGGGATTAATTAGAGTGCAACCATATGGAGCTAATTACGCGGGGGTGTATTCCTTACCAGAAGAAGCTCAAGCGCCCTGGTCTTCGGATCCGTGCTAAGCTCCTTTGTTATCGGGTCCTCCTTGTACCGGGCCCTGACATAGTTCCTGGTCTGCTTGTCACCGCTGTATTTCTCAAAGCGGGGCGGTAGTCCTTGCTCGGCACGCTCCGCGTCCTCCTTGTCCCATATAGGCTCCGCCACTTTGTAACCGCCGGGACTGAGTTTGTGTTCCCCTAAGTTCAACTCCCGCATTTCTTTCCCCCACTGACTTGATGTGGAGGTTCCACTGCTCTCGCACTTGATCTTGAACTCCTTGTACTCATCTTCGCTCATCAAAGGATATTTTGCCTTGATCTTCTCATAACTATCACCTTTATCAATCATTCTCTTCACCGCGCTTTTCCAAGTAGACAGGGCCGTGCTCATCTTCATGAGGGCGACACTGTTCACTTTATTCCCTGAGAGGCATGTGTTTTCAAATTCGGCGGGGAACTTGTATCGTTTTTGCAGCTTCGTGAAGAGGAGGTTGCGCAAATTCCCTCGGTCCTTATGCCTAAGGTTCTCGGTGTTGATCGAGGCGGTGCTCCGAAGAATGCACCCGAGCTGAAGCGAGTACCCCTTGACTATATGTTTGGGCTCCGTTGGATTCCCGTCGGAGTCCACTTGAGTGAATTCCTCCTTGAGGGTGAGGAGCGCATTCGGGCGCCGGTCTTCCTTTGCTTCTTCGGTTGGCTGCCATTTGTGTGTGCGCCACCATCATCAGTGGTGGCATCCTCGGCGGCACCATTAGTGGTGTCATCCCCGACGCCACTAGGGGTTGTGTAATCAGGATAGGTGTCTTCCGCGGCGTCCTCATAGCGGTGAGGTTGTTCCTCCATCTCCTGGGACAGCTCCCAGAAATTCTTGCCGCCCGAACCACCGGCCTCATCGTCGTGGGCCATGTTTTGCTCTAAATAGGAAAAAAGTTTGGTCAAAAATTGGTTATTGTCAAGGAACAAGATCATGATCTCGTCATTTAGGGTTTGTCGACACCGAGGCACCCTAAAAGCCTAAGCTTTCATCATTTAGGGTTTGTCGATGCCGAGGCACCCTAAAAGCCTAAGCGTACATCATTTAGGTTCTCATCGACACCGAGGCATCCAGGGCAGCCAAGTTAAGTTTTCATCATTTAGGGTTTATCGATGCCGAGGCACCCTAGGTTGGGCCTAATCACTTGGCACTAATCACTTGGCTCTATTGCCACCTATGGTTTAATGCAGCAAGAATAAAGGGGCAGTTGATCCTACTTAACTAAGTACTAAGATACCCCGGCCCATGCATTAGTAGCAAGTACCTCATATGTCCGATTTTTAGCAAAGTCATGCTAAAATTCACGGAAAATTTCAGCATGACCTTTACTGAAAATAGGACATATGGAGTACCCGAATTTGCCGGAACGGAAGTTAATCGACATTCCGGCAAACTCAAGGGCCTCTCGGGGTACCTGCAAAATCATCACGACACAATGGTCGGAGACAAAACCCATCCACAGACCATATGGTCCTCTGCTTTCATATGGACAAAAATCAGCTCAACTTATTTGAGCTTCCATTCCAGATATAATATGTCACCCAACAAAAAATTATAGTGTATGGATCATGGCATTTTTTATTCTACATTTTTATTCTATGGATCATGCCAGGAAATTATAGTCTATGTCATTTTCTAAAACATATTTTTGCCATGGCAATTTTGAATCAATAGACATACTTCTCAAAAGAGGCATGATCAAATTCTGGTGCCCTTGACTTACTAGTATTTATCTCTTATGACTGATGAATGTGCATTGAGTCCAGAAGCAAGGACTCTACAGTGAAATGAAAAAAACCTTGGGAATATATTTATGATAACTCTAAATGGATCAAAAGGTGCAGATGCACTTGTAAAAAAAAAGTATGCATTTGCAGGAGCTTTGTTCTGATTATGACACCATTCTGTTAAGAAGGAAAAATAACATTATCATCCCAATTCATGGTTGACCAGTTCAGAACTAATGCACATTGACCACATAATATCATTTTGCAACCACTCAGTTTATTCTTGACTGGGACACTTGAAGCACAAAACAACTAATGCAGAGCTAGGTCTACTTTGGTTCTGATGCATAGGTCTACTCTGGTGCATATGTGGGGTTTTTTACTTACAAAATACAAAACTTCTATTATTGTTTTTATTTTTAACCAGAGCCTAACCACCTCTACAGTTTACAAACTAATTCAGGTAATCACTAATCAAGAAGATTGGTTATACATATGATGGAATTGTTAGTTTAGTGTTCCACTATGATGCATTGGTTCACCTGTGATTTGCTGATGGCACTGGCCATACCTTTAGTCATTTTCGTTGTAAATATTCCAGAGTTTGACTGCAACGATGCTTAAACAGCAAGCTATTATCTTACTGATCTTGTACATATCTCCAAGTCTCTTGGGATCTTGTCCAATATTTTCTAAATGAGGCGATAGCTAAGGAAAACTAGTTCAGGCTTCTTGCTCCAGCTGGCAGACAAGTTAATGTAGAACTCTATTTTTTTCTTAGCTGGCACAAGTTTGTCTAGTGTGAACCTCAACTAATAAAATTGTTGTGTGTTAGGACCATACACTAGAAAGCCTCACTGTCTGGCTTTCAAACTGTTAACCTGTTGTACTGTAAGTATAAAAGATAACAAACTAACATATGGAGATTGTGAGAGAACCTAGAAAAATGCACTCCTCTTATAGTGATGCACAAACTAGAAACTGTATACTAAACACACAAATAGAAACCCAGCTCCGGGAACTAGAGTAGCATATTCAGTAAATCAACTTGTAGTGGGAAGTACATCAAGTTAAATCAAGTAGTCAAAGACAATAGGATTAGTGTACTGAACCACGGAGCAGAGGTGGAGCGGAGACCGGAGTTGAGGTGGCCGGAGTTGAGGAAGACGACGGCGACCCGAGGAAGAGGACGAGGTGGATCCGGTGCTGTGCGGCTCCTTGGCGATGGCGGATCGGCTGCGACGCGAACAAGGACACTGTTACTGCTCTGCTCTGCTCTGCTCTGCTCTGCTTTGTTACGCCAACAAGAACATTCAGCAAAGGGGCGGGGGGACGGGGGGATTTCTTCCTCTCTTTCTTTGCTTGCGGTGAACCCTAGCTAGCCCAGATAGCTCAGCTTGGGGATGGCTGCGAGGGGAGCCAGAGCGGGTGTGGAGCGGGTGCGGGGGTCGTCGGAGCGGGCGCGGCGGTCGTTGGAGCGGGCCGGGGCCGGCAGCGGTGGCGGCGGCTAGGAACCC
>NC_041388.1:621849590-621859536 GCF_002162155.2 Triticum dicoccoides | reverse complement strand
GAAGCGAGCATGGTCGGGGACGGCGAGCACGGGGGAAGTGGTGGGCGGTGGTGGTCAGGCGCGGGTGAGACGAGGCAGGGGAGGGATTAGAGAGAAATGGAGATTGGGGATTTTAGTGTGGGGGAGGCTTACCAATGGCGCACCCATCAATGGCGCACCACCCAGGGGTGCGCCATTAGTAATTATTATTATTATTACTATTATTATTTGCATCGAATAAGTTTTTAGAAAATGAATATGAATATGAAACAGTAATAATTTTTTATAAAAATAGTAATAATTTTTTTAAAAAATATCATCAAATTTGTTATTTGAAAATATTTATGAATATGAAAAAATATCATCAAATTTGTTATTTGAAAATATCATCAAATTTGTTTTTTTTTATTTTTAGTTGCATTCATTTGTGAATTGGTAAAACATTTATGAATATGAAAAAATGTCATCAAATTTGAAAAAATATTCATGAATTCAAAACGTGCCCATGAAATGTAAAAATATTCATGCATGAGTTCAAAAAATATTAATGTTTTGCAAAAAAGTAAAAAATATAAGTATATATACTAATGGCGCACCATCTAATAGTGCGCCATTACTAGTTTAAACCATTAGTAGTTTTGCAAAAAAGTGAAACGGTGCACCATTAGTAGTTTTGCAAAAAAAAGAATAAGAAAAAAATTACAGTAATGGCGCACTCCCTGCCAGGTGCGCCATTACTAGTTAGAACTAGTAATGGCGCATTGTCCATCTGATGCGCCATTAGTATGTATGGAAAAATGGAAAAAAAATTAATACTAGTGGCTCACCTTGTTTCTGGTGCGCCATTAGTGTCTTCCACACTAATGGCATATCACCAACAGGTGCGCCATTAGTATATAGTAGTGGCGCACTGCTTCCCTGGTGCGCCATTAGTATCAATCATATCTATAGCCCTTTTCCTAGTAGTGATGGGTCCTGCTCTGCTCGAACTTCTTGACGATGTAGCGGCTTTGTCGGGGATGTAAGGGGTTGCCTCGCGGGAGTATTCTTTTGTGGAGACCAGCGTCGGTGCAAAACCAAAGCTCGCTCGTATCGGCAATGCCGGTGTGGTTGGCGCCTCGTCTTGGCTGGACGACGTGTTTACGGCGGTCCTCCAAGACAAAGCACCGCCTCACAGGGCCATCGGGACTTAGTGTTGGTGAAGTCACATCGCCTCCTCGCCATCACGCCTCGTCTTCATGGGCTTCGTGTCGCAAATAGCACCATGTAGTGGTAAGGGTTGGTGAAGCCACGTCATTGCATAGCTCCATCTTCTTCGCATCGCGGGCTCCGTGTTGCGGGCAGCACCGAGGGCGTGTGTCATCTTCATGGCTCCGGGTCGCGGGCTCCATCTTGACGAGGTAGACATTGGTGGTGTCCTCCTTGCGAGCTCCACACCACAATCCTTCGTGGTACCGGATTGATGTTGGCGATGGGCGTCATTTTGGCGAGCTCTGCATCGCCATCCACCGTGGCACGGCAATGGCATCCTTGCGAGCTCCACGCCTCCGTCCTCCATGGCACCGGCTTGGTTATATTGGCGTTGGTGTCGTCTTGGCGAGCTCCACGCTGCTATCCGCCACGACACGGCGGCGCCATCGTTGCGAGCCTCCACGACTTTGTCCTCCATGGCACCGGTTGATGTAGTAGAAGAGGGGCGCTATCCTAGCGAGCTCCGTCTCGCCTTCCTCCGCGGCACACGACGGAGTCCATGTGAGCTCCACGCCTCCGGGCTCCAGCTTGACGAAGCAGACGCCGACGGCATCCCCAACGGGTGCCACGCCTCCGTCCTCTAGCTCCAGCATGACGAAGTGGATGGAGGGCACCCTTCTTGCGAGCTCCCCGTCACGATCCTTGCGGCACCGGGTTGATGATGTTGGCCATGGGCATCGTCTTGGTGAGCTCCACGCCACCATCCTCCATGGCGCCGGCTTGATGACGAAGTCGAGAGCGTCATCTGGGCGAGCTCCACGCCTCCGTCCTCTATGGCGCCGGCTTAACGAAGTAGATGGCGATCGGCCTCCCAGCCGGATCGATGCCTCCTCCTTGCTATGTGCGTCCATGGGTGAGTGTGCGGCCATGTGTGAGAGCGCCACATCGGCCACCGCTTTGTCCGCCGCATCCGGGTGCGTGAGACCTACACACATAGAACAAGAACAAGATTATTGCACCGCCGGAAATCCTTGTGTGTGCGCGTTCATCTGCTCGCCGCTGCTCTTCTTCTGTGTGAGGGTGTCGTCGTCGTGTTCCCTTGGCGCACGCGCCACTGCATGGGCGCGCTCTCTGATCTCCTCAATGCTGCCGCCAGGGGCGTGTCTCCTCATCTTCTCTGGGCGTGCAGGAGCCTACATGAGGTGTTGTTGCCTCGCCGGTTGCCTCTTCTTAGTGCGCTGCGTGCCTTCTGTCTCCCTCGCAAGCTGTGTTCTTGCGTGAGGTTCTCCATACTTGAGACGTGTGCTTGCTCCCTGCATACATAAAAGAGATATAGATGTCCGTTTCATGCACTGCCATCGTTGTCCGGTGAGCATGCCGCCGCCGTTGCCCGTGGGCGCGGCCTTCCTGTTGTTCTCGACGCTGCCGTCATGGCGCGTCTTCTGCCTCCTGGTGTGTTGTTCTTCTCACGTAGCACTGAAAACATAGTAACAAAATAAAACTAAGTCTCATCTTCTCGGCGTCGTCGTAGCCGGCTTCTTCCCCCGGGCTTCGTGTGTTAGCAAACGCGCGGTCACGGGCGCGCCGTCGCCTCCTGCGTTGTGTTTGTCCGGGTGCGTGCCTCGTATCCGCCGGCTACGTGCGTGAGTTTAGCTGCGGTGCCCCTTGCTCGACGCAGCCGGCTCGGGGCGTCTTCGTCTTCTCTGTCTCTCTCCTCTACTGCGTACGTGAGGTCTTCTTTCCTTGCCCTAGTTGCGTGGGTTCTCTTGTATTTATATAGGCAGGAGGCAGAACCCTTGGCCACCACACATCGGTGCAAACTTTCCAATATTTGGGCTGCTAGCTGCTAATCGCATCTGAAGCTTTCCATCTTTCAATCTTCCTTTTCAATACTTTTCTTCTTGCCCTGCACGCATGCACAAATAAAAGAAAAAATCATCTCGTACACAGAGATTTATGGGTATATACTGTCTGGCCGGTTTCTTTTCGAACATGCCGCACAAGAACATGCTGGCCCTTTTTTTTCGTGTACGCATCCAGATCAAAATCCAGTTGAATCAATACATTTAGGCATGTTTGGATAGTGCGGGTACTCGGGCATATACGTGCGCGCTCGCGGGCCGGCCGCAGATACTCCAATATGTATATGTACGGTCTATACATAGGAGCGGGTATTCGGCTACATATGGATGCGAACTTGCCGGTATATAAGTACAAGAATACGTAAGTACATACGTATCTAAGCTAGCTAAGCGGCCTAAGGAAAGTGTGCATGCACACATATTAGTTGCACCAAGATTTCATGCATATCCCTATGCAAGCATGACAAGTACGTGCCTGCATGTGCCATGCAAAAGTATTTTGCCTTTGCATCAAAATTTTTCTTTGCACGTGTAACCTGCATGAAAAGCTCATCATAAAAATAAATTATTATTTATGCAATATTGCACAAAAACTTATCGAACTAATGCCCCCTCACCAAATAAAGTTCGAGCGTGAAGCTGATCGAGCTTTGTTTGGTGATCACACCTCCCTCTTGGATTGTTTCGGCGCACCGACTTGTGTGTAGCCGAAAGGCGCATCACCCTGGGGGGTGGGCGACTATGAATGCCCTCGTGAAGATAAATGTTGTATCCAGATAACGATGTGATCTAGTGCAGGCATGTCCATCCACGCTCGTTTTCTCTAAGGAGGTCGTTCGATCGTATAACAGGCACGACGCCAGCCAACGAGGCAACCCTATTCCATCTTCATTCCAAGGCGAAACATCATGCCTTATCTTGAAAACAAAAAGAATTTCTTTTACCAATCTCGTCACGACCGTCTAGCTGCTACGGTGCCAGCCGATTTGATTGGAGGGTTTCACAGATTCACGCTGGCCGCACTGGCGCGTTGCACTGCTCCCGTGATCTCCTTGTTTTGATGTAGGCGAGACATCGGTAGACCATCGACAGCTCCCCTTCATTGAGCGAACCGTCACACCATCGATGGTGTGACAACTCTGGTGGTGCGCCGGGACACCATCGACCTTACGAATAATTGAGGGGTTGACGTTGCCCCCATGCTCCATTGTTGTTGGAGACGGGGTTGCGGGGACGAATCGGCTCCACCTTCGTGAGCGCAGGTGTTGCCTTCTGGTGCCCCATCGTGCGTGTCAGTGTAGACCATTGGTTGTCGGGCTATCGTCGGTGTTTTCAGGGACACATGGGTATTGCTGCACCAAAACGCCCAAGACGTAGTTTGATGTAGTGGTTGTCGTCTGAATGTCGTCGACGATGACAGGGAGTGTCTCTCCATGGCTTCAAAGATGTTGGAGGAGCACAACTAGGAACATCAAACGAAAACAGGCGAAAAAGAGAGGAAAAAATGTTTGTTGGTTTTAAAATGTTAGCTTTCCCGTTATACACCAGCTATAGGCGTGATATCCGAGAAGGATACCGAAGGACTTGTCATTGGGAACCGTCGAAAGACCTTGACGATTGAAACTCAACAACTTAAATAGCATTGGTGTACGTGTATGAAGACGCCGTGTTTCGGGATGCTTCCGAGAGGCAACAAAAATTCATACTCTAGCCCATCATCATATTGAGGGCCCCCACAGCTTGACATGCCCCCTGGGCATGCCCCATGAACCCAAAGACTTCGGTGTGATAGGTTCAAGGAAAATGGTTTTGGGACAACGGCTTGGCGATTTTTCTTCGTGCATATTGAGGGGTGGTGAACAACCACCCCCCTCCTTCCTTCCAGTGGGTTCCTTACTGCTTGGGACCACTTGATTGCTTCTTGTACTGTTGGGATTTTTCTTGAATTTGCTTCTTGGACTTTTGGAATTTTATTATGATTGCTCACGCGGATGATTGATTGGCCGCGAACTTCATGGACTTGCGTTGACATTCGGCTGAAACTTCTTGAGGACTCTTCTTCCAGGATTCTTAGGGACCCACCTTGAGAACTTGAAAGGCAACTGTTCACCTCTGTGGACTAAGAAAAACCCTGTAGCATATTAATTATCTGAGGCTTGTGGTGACGCACTACTAGGAAAAGGGCTATAGATGAAATTGACACTAATTGCGCACCAGAGAAGTGGTGCGCCACTACTATATACTAATGGCGTACCATGTGTCGATGTGCCATTAGTGTGGAAGACACTAATGGCGCATCAGACACAAGGTGCGCCACTAGTAACATTTTTTTTCATTTTTCCAAACATACTAATGGCGCATTTAGGCAAAGTGCGCCATTACTATTTCTAACTAGTAATGGCGCACCAGCCAAGGAGTGCTCCACTACTGTATTTTTTATTCTGTTTATTTGTAAAACTACTAATGGCGAACCGTGGCACAGTGCGCCATTACTAGTTTAAACTAGTATTGGCGCACTATGCCACGGTGCGCCATTAGTGTATATTTTTATTTTTTTTTGCAAAACTACTAATGGCGCACGGCCAGCAGGTGTGCCATTAGTATGTTGGGTTACTAATGGCGCATGGCTGGGTGGTGCGCCATTAGTAACCTGGGACCAGCTAGATATTTTGGACAGCCACACCTACACACTCACTTTCCCCATTTCATTCCCTCCACCTCCTTATCCAAGCTTGTCGGCTGCCTCCTCCTCCTCACCTTATTTGCATCATAGATTCATCAAAATTAAGTGGTGAAATTACCTTTTTTTGATAGGTAAGTAAGGGGAAAGCTATCTTCATGTTGTAGATCTACTTTTTTTCTCCCTAGCTCACTCCATCAACGTGCACATGCACTTTTTGTGGCCTAGCTAGATCTATGTATGTTTGTGGTGTTGCATATGTTTGCGGTGTTGCATATATGTTTGTGTTTGCAGGTACCAGTATTTGAAATGCGATAGTTGCCAATATTTGGCCGGGATGTTGATTCATTTCCGTTTCGGCGAGAATTTTGGCACTATGCATTCTTTTTGGTCCTATTTTTAGGGAAAGTCATGCCAAAATATTTCTTGGTTCTAAAATATCGTTTTACTCTACCCCGCAGGCGACCATGGTCCGCACGATGACCGAAGGCATCGTGAATAGGTTTTTGAGCTCCGTGAAGGCCGAGATGCTTCAAAATAACGAGACGGAGATAAGATGTCCGTGTCGAAGATGCAAGCTGAAGATGATGCGGGACCACCTGCTCTTGCGTGGTTTCATGGATGGCTATCGGTGGCAAGGTGATGAAGATGACTATGAAGTCGTCCATGGGGGCTGGGCAAGAAATGAGGAAGGGCAGCAAGACAACCATCGCGGCTCGGGCGGGCGAGAAGACGAAGAATCTCCAGGACATGATCACGACGGTGATGATGTACACAGTCATCATGTAGAAGATGCCGGACATGATGATGAGGAAGATGCCGGAGCAGACGAAGGGCATGATCATGACGATGAAGATGCTGGCGGAGCAGACGACGATGGACCATCGATGGGCTGGGTGCAGGACCCTCATATTCAGGAGCGGCTTCTCAAGCAGACGGATAACACAAGAGCTGCCGCCCGAGAGAAAGACAAGCTAGATCAATTGGAGATAGACGCAGTTACTCCATTGTATCAAGGATGCAGGCCCGAGGATACCCGCCTAAAAGTAATGCTCATGGCTCTGGAGATGAAGGTAAAACACAAAATGACCGACGCATGCTTCGACGAGAACATGTCATTCTGGCACGAATGTCTTCCCAAGGGGAACAAGTGCCCTACCAGTTTCGAGGAGACGAAGAAAATCATGTGTCCTCGATTTACCGCACGTGAAATACCATGTGTGCATGAACAATTGCATCATTTATCGGGACGAGCACGCGGAGTCTACCATATGTCCGGTGTGCGGCATCACTCGATACAAGAAGAGGAAGAAAGCTCCTCGAAAAGTGGTGTGGTACTTTCCGATCACTCCTCATCTGCAGCGGTATTTCGCGGACCCTAAGGTAGCAAAGCTCCTGCGTTGGCATGCGGATAGGGAGGAGAAGAAGCGAGAAGATGATGCAAATGATCCGGAGATAAATAAAAAAGACAAGATGCTGAGTCACCCTAAGGATGGGAGCCAGTGGCAAGCGTTGAACTTCGAACACCCAGAATTTGGGAAGGATCCAAGGAACATCGTGCTGGGTGCGAGCACCGATGGAGTCAATCCGTTTGGCAGCCAGAGAAGCACACATAGGACCTGGCCTGTGTTTGTGTGGATGTACAACCTTCCCCCTGGTTGTGCATGAAGAGGAAGTACATTCACATGAGTATGCTAATTGAAGGGCCGAAACAACCTGGGAACGACATCAATCTCTATCTGGGGCTGCTGAAAGAGGAGCTAGACACGCTGTGGAAAACGCCAGCCAATACGTGGGACGCCGCAGAGAAAGAATATTTCCCTATGAGAGCCGCACTGCTCACGACGGTGCACGACTATCTCAGTTACGGATATCTCGCGGGGCAGGTGGTCCACGGATTTTCTGGATGCGTCAGGTGCATGGATGACACAACGTATCGCCAGCTAGATTGAGATCCTGGATCTTCGAAAACCGTGTTCATGGGACATTGAAGGTGGCTTCGCGACGCTGACCCGTGGAGGAAACACAAGGATCTGTTCGATGGTGAAACCAAACCCCAAAGACGCCTGCGTACGAGGACCAGCGAGGAAATAGACGAGCTATTGAAAAATTGGAAAGATTGCCCACTGCCGGGAAAGAAGCAAAAGGCGTCAGAGCCGGGAAAGAAGTGAAAGGCGCCAGAGCCGCTGCTGGAGGTATGGAAAACGAGGTCTGTTTTCTGGGACTTGCCATACTGGAAGATCCACCGTGTGCCTCACAGCCTTGATGCCATGCATATCATGAAGAACGTGTGCGAGAGTCTACTTGGTACCCTTATCAACATGCCAGAGAGGACCAAAGATGGGCCGAAAGCAAGGACAGACTTGAAATCAATGGGCATCAGGCAGGAGCTTCACGCTAATGATGTTGATGATGATGATGATGATGATGATGATGATGATGATGAGGCGAAGCAGGACACAGAAAGTCGTCGCAAAGGCAAAAAGGCCAAGAAGACCGGAAATGACTACCCTCCCGCGTGCTTCACTCTAAGTCAGGAGGAGATCGAGCAGTTTTTCACCTACCTCGTAGGAGTAAAACTTCCTTACGGTTATGCGGGGAAGATAAGCAGATACCTAGACCCAGCAAAGCAGAAGTTCAGCGGGATGAAGTCTCACGACTGTCACGTGCTGATGACGCAGATACTTCCAGTTGCAATTCATGGGATCATGGACGCGCACGTCCGTGAAACGCTATTTGGCCTATGCAACTTTTTCGACGTCTTCTCTCGGAAGTCGGTTGGCGTGAGGCAACTCAGAAGGCTAGAGGAAGAGATCGTGGTGATACTATGCGAGCTTGAGATGTACTTCCCGCCCGCATTCTTTGACGTTATGGTGCATCTGCTTGTCCATATCGTGGAGGGTATCATCCAACTCGGACCGACGTTCCTGCACAACATGATGCCGTTCGAAAGTATGAATGGTGTCATCAAAGGATACGTTCGCAACATGTCACGTCCAGAGGGAAGCATAGCCAGGGGCTTTCCGACCAAAGAGTGCATCTCCTACTGCACGAATTATCTAGGCATCGAGAACCCCATTGGTCTGCCCGTCAACAGGCACCTCGGCAGGCTCGCTGGATGGGGTCACCGTGAGGGTCGCCGCGAAATGCATATCGACTTCGAGGGTCGAATCGCCGACTTTGAAAGAGCAAACCTAGTCGCGCTACAACACAGAGACGTGGTCAATCCTTGGGTGGTAGAGCACAAAACCTTTATTGAGAAGAGGTACAATGACCGAGGCCAACAGAGGACAGACAGAGATATAATCAAAGAGCACAAATCATGTTTCACGCGTTGGTTCAAGTAGAAGCTTCTGTCGTACCCTTTACATGAGGATTCTTCCACGGAAGAACAACTCATATTCACCTTGTCACAGGGCGCCGAGCACAACCTGATGACCTATGAGGCGTACGATATCAACAGCTACACATTCTACACCGAGGACAAGGACATGAAGAGCGATGGTTATCAGAACTCCGGGGTAACGATGGAATCCTACACCGGTAACGACAAGGACATATACTATGGAAGGATCGAGCAGATCTGGGAGCTGAGCTATGCTGGAGAGAAGGTCACGATGTTCCTCGTCAGATGGGCCAAGAGCGTCCTAAAAGAAGACCGGTATTTCACCACCATGGTTATACCCGAAGCCAAATCCAAGACCGCGGGATCAAACGTCACCGCGAAAAATGAGCAATGGCTACTGGCTTCCCATGTGGACCAATGCTTCTTCATTACCGACCCGTCAAAGCCCAGTCGTGTTGTCGTGAGGAGAGGCAAAAGGAAGATCATCGGAATGGATGGAGTAGCCAATGAGCAAGACTTTGACAAGTACGGCGACCCGAAGATCGAACATGACGACGACGATGAAGTAGCAGCATACACCACAAGAAGAAGCAGGACCACCCTACCTAAAGGACGTCTGTTCCACAGAAGAACTCCATTTGCGAAAAAGAAGGGAAAGAAGATTGTGAACAGATAGCTAGCTAAGATCGATTCTATTTAAATCGTAATCTTCATTTCTCGGGCACTTTTTGATATCATGAATATTTTTAAATTTCATGGGCACTTTTTGAATTCATGAATATTTTTTCAAATTTGATGATATTTTTTCATATTCAATATGAAAAAATATTGAATATTCATGAGGACACTCGATCTCGATCCCCCTCCCTCTCGATAGCTACGCCCCTC
>NC_041388.1:621848432-621849099 GCF_002162155.2 Triticum dicoccoides | reverse complement strand
CCCCAACCCGCTCCACCGCCGCCGCCGACACCCCGCACCCTCCCCCACTTTTTGATGGTATTTTTCAATAACAAATTTGATGATATTTTTTCATACTCATAAATGTTTTACCAATTCACAAATGAATGCAACTAAAAATCCAAAAAAAAGACTAGTTGTGCTTGGTTATATGTTAGTCCCAAAAGCATATAAAGTTTGTCAAATTTGGAGCTATGGATATTTAGCTATGATTTAAACAAGTTTGAACATATTTAAACACAAATAAATATCAAACAGCATTTTAAATGTTGTTAACATGGCAACAAACCGCATATTATTTTTCTACATGAAATTCTGAGCATCTAGCATATGTGACATGTTATATTTGGATGCATGCATAAAAAGATATGTGCAAAGAAAAAATGCATAAAAACAAAAATTGGGGAGCCTGGGAATTGAACCCACGACCTCCCAGTGTGTGTGCTCCGTGCTGACCAGTCAAGCTAGAGTGTGTGTTCTAATGGGGATACGGTTAGGTGGAATATAACCTAAGTGCTCGAATTGTAATAAAACAAATTACTAATGGCGCACTGGGGGAGGTGCGCCATTGTTGTCGTCGTACTTATGGCGCACTAGGGGGAGGTGCGCCATTGCTAACCCCCCCCCCCACTCCACCTATTTACCTCTG
>NC_041388.1:621784579-621848197 GCF_002162155.2 Triticum dicoccoides | reverse complement strand
CGCTGCCCGACCCCCGCCACCGCCGCGCCCCCACTATTGCAGCTCCCCCGCGCCGCCACCCCCGCGCCCTGAGCCGGAGGAGGAGGACGAATAGGAGGAGGAGAAGGAGGCGGCCGACGCGGAGAAGGAGGCCGCGGAGGACGCGCTGCTGGACCGCGCGCAGGCCCTCATCTCCCGCGTCGTCGAGCAGGAGGCCAACCCCAACTTGCGCCTCATCCACACCCTCGCCACCATCCGCGTCATCTAGCAGGAGGCCAGGTAGTCCGCAGAAGTTGAGATCACACAATTGCTTCATGTGAATGAGAAAAATCTATGTGGGTCTTAGAATCATGTAGCAACTAGAATAAAAGGTACAACAATAGTCAAACTAGAATCTTATATAGTTTCTAGTTCAAATATACCCCCAGACACTAACATATATCAGAGTTATGGACATGAGTGGAGCTTGATCAAATCTGTCTTTATTATTCTGCAAATTCAGTTTATACATTCCTTTGTTTCTAGACAAATGATTTGAAGTGATGATGATTGCAATGGCATATTATTAGTGGCTATTTGGCTATCAGAAAAGCAAGCGACACTAAGAACGATCTGCATATTGTTTGCTGAGTTTTGGAGAACATACTGTATTCACTCTAAGAAATAATTTTGGAAACATCACTCATTTTTCGCATGGCCTGGCAAGCATGTAGGAGTTCTCACTTGTTTTAAAAAACCGCATATAGCTCTCACTTAATCCAGTAGCTCCATGGAACTGTTAGGAATTTGTTCGTTATTGGATGCAATTTTTTGGTCTGTGAGTGGACATAACAATACACTGCGCTGTCCATGTAGTGAGATGAAGATGTTTTGTCAGAGAACAAGGCTATAGTGATCAATGCACATGACACATGTATCATGTATCAGTAGAGTAATTTGTAAAGTCACACCAACTGCTTCACTAATTGAACACATGCTTTGCTTGTGTGTTCCTGCTTCTTGACTAATTGAACACCTGCTGTTGCTACTTTGGGACAATGTTCCTTCTTTTCTTCCTGATGTTGCTATTTCCATTGAAGTACTCACATGTGTTCTAGATGAGCTACTGCTAGTTAGTTCCCCTTAGACTACATTCTAGATTGCATAGCATAACTCCAGAATTTTGTCATTGCACACCTGCTGCTAGTTAGTTCTGTAGATACTTAAAACACATATCACTTGTCAGGTTTCGTTTGGTATATTAAATCCTATGAAATTATCAAAGTGGGATGTACTATGTTGGACAGAATTTTACGTTTGGACTTGGGTGAATGTAACCAGACTTATACTCTCAGATTTTGTCATAGTTGATGGTGTGAGGACCTATAATGTGATAAAGTATATATGGTGTGAGGACTTATAATTTTTGTTGGGTGACATATTAGATCTGGAATGGAAGCTCACATAAGTTGACCTGATTTTTGTCCATATGCAAGCAGAGGACCATATGGTATGTGGCCTTTTCATCCATATGAAAGTAGAGGCACATTGTGGTGCTAGTTTGCTGGGTTTTCTCTCCGACCATTGTGTCGTGATGAATTTGCAGGTACCCCGAGAGGCCCTTGAGTTTGTCGGAATGTCAATTAACTTCCGTTCTGGCAAATTCGGGTACTCCATATGTCCTATTTTCAACAAAGGTCATGCTGAAATTTTCCATGAATTTTAGCATGACTTTGCTAAAAATAGGACATATGGGGTACTTGCGACTAATGCATGGGCCGGGGTATCTTAGTACTTAGTTAAGTAGGATCAACTGCCCCGCCATTCTTGCTGCATTAAACCATAGGTGGCAATAGAGCCAAGTGATTAGGCCCAACTTAGAATTCTACTTAGCATCGATAAACCCTAGATGATAAACCTAACATAGGTGGCAATAGAGCCAAGTGATTAGTGCCAAGTGATTAGGCCCAACCTAGGATGCCTCGGCATCGATAAACCCTAAATGATGAAAACTTAACTTGGCTTCGGTAGGGTGCCTCGGTGTCGATGAGAACCTAAATGATGTACGCTTAGGCTTTTAGGGTGCCTTGGCGTCGACAAACCCTAAATGATAAAAGCTTAGCTTTTTGGACGCCTTGGTGTCGACAAACCCTAAATGAGGAGACCATGATCTTGTTCCTTGACAATAACCAACTTTTTGACCAAACTTTTTTCCTATTTAGAGCGAAACATGGCCCACAACGATGAGGCCGGCGGTTCGGGTGGCAAGCAATTCTGGGAGATGTCCCAGGAGTTGGAGGAAGAACCTCACCGCTATGAGGACGCCTCGGAAGACACCGATACTGACTACACAACCCCTAGTGGCATCGGGGATGACACCACTGATGGTGCCGCCGAGGATGCCACCACTGATGATGGCGGCGCACGCACAGATGGCAGCCAGCTGTCAGGACCCCGATTCCAAGTCACATCGATCTAGCCGGTAACACTTCATATCACTTTGCGGCCTCACGCACGGTATCCCACGGGTGTCGCCTTACCATGGCACGGGACAGTTTGCGCCTTTGGGCTCACGTATATGATAGTGTCACTAGCATCCATATGACAGGGAACCCGAGCTGACATGGCTAGTCGTGAACCAAAAGTGGCACCAACCTATGGGGACAGGCATACATGAATCACATCGAGCATGTCGGTCAGCAACGTGTGAATCCGGGCTGTAGCACTGGGCTAACAGGACTCCGGGAACCCGGGCTGTAGCAGGCTAGGCAGGACTCCGGATGTCACCGCGTAACATTTCCCCGAAGGGACAGACACAAGAACGAAGTGAAACACATGCCGGCCAGTTAAGTGTCCTGAGCAGTAGTGCTGGGCTAACAGGACTCCGGTGAACCGGGCTGTAGCGGACTACTATGGCTCATGGAATCACTAGACTACATTTCCCCATAAGAGAGGCTGCCAAGGATAAACAACTAGATTGTCGGATCCCACACATATCAAGCATTTCAATCCTACACACAATATGCCTGATATGTGTAAATACAACATGGCATCACAACATAACTCTACAACTCAAGTATTTATTCATTAGGCTCCGAGGAGCGAGATATTACAAACATGGGTCTCATGACCCAACAATCATAGCATACACATCAAAGCACATGCGGAAGCTTAACATGTCTGAGTACAGACATCTACAAATGAAAAAGGCTGAGAAGTCTGACTATCTACCAGATCCTGCCGAGAGCATAAGATCGTAGCTGAGGTATCAAGCTAAACCTCGAAGTCCACGCGAAACTACTAGCGAGACTAAAGTCTCTCTGCAAAACATAAATTAAGCAAATGTGAGTACAAAAGTACTCAGCAAGACTTACATCAGAACTAGCTACATATGCATCGGTATCAACAGGGGGGTGGTGGAGTTTAACTGCAGCAAGTCAGCTTTGACTCGGTGGCTATCTTAAACTACGACTGCAAGTAACTCTTTTGAGGTGGCGCACACGAGTCCACATATTCACCATATCAATACACCACTATGGATCCGCTCCCGTCTCCCTACGATAACGCCATCCATAGCACTCACGCTTATCTTGCGCATTTTAGAGTATCCACTTTCACTTGTCTATGAACTGTTATAGGCAACCCAGAAGTCCTTTACCGCGGACGCGGCTATTCGAATAGTTTTATACCCTACAGGGATGTACTTCGTCACACATGTTTCCACCACTTAGCGTCTGCACATGACCTGTGCTCGGTAGACTTCAAGCGAAAGCCGACGTGGGTGTATACCACGACCTGACTAACTGCACAAGTCTCTAGTCCAAGTTTATCGCCTATTCGGGTTCCATCCGCGAGGAGATCCAGCCGGAGTTTCACTCACAGCCCCAAACGATGTGTGCAGGGTTCCCGAGACACCAAACGAGCACCCGGTACACCGTGCCATGGTGTATCTACCGCATCATAGCCCACCCCTAGGGTCAGCGCTACGCACGGCCGCCAACACATATCCTATAAACACCAGAAACTAGTTGCAACTCCTGGACAGAGGACGAGAGGGGTCAGTAAGTCGAGCGGGGTCATATTTCAAGCCCCAATGTGTGGTAGTAGCTGTTTCATGGATCACAAACACAGAACTCAGTTCCTGAGAATGGTTTCAATGAGATAACCCACCATGTACTCCTACATGGCCTCTCACCGCTACCTTTACCAAATCGTTTTCACACACTTATCTCACACACAGTAGGACATGTTCACAACTTTCCAATTCATCCCCGATGAATCAGACCTGACACAACTCTAAGCAATAGCAGGCATGACAAGCAAACATGAATGAGTAGGCACATCAGGGCTCAAACAACTCCTACTCATGCTAGTGGGTTTCATCTATTTACTGTGGCAATGACAGGTCATGCAAAGGAAAGGGGTTCAACTACCGCAGCATGTAACAATTGAATCGTTGTTGTCCTAATGCAGTAAAAGAGAGCAGGAGCGAGAGAGTGGGTCTGTATCGGAATGAACAAGGGGGTTTTGCTTGCCTGGCACTTCTGAAGATAGTATAGCTCTTCATCGGTGTCATCGAATTCATCGCTGGATCAACATCTACTGAGGGGGGACAATCACCGGCAAACACAAAAGAACCAACATTCACTGCAATGCACAATCAAATGAATGCCATGTCATGTTAAGGAACTAAATTGACCTAATGCAGCAGTAAGCCAAATTAATTGAAGTGGATTTCAAACAGGGTTAAACTCCAACTCCAAATGCTAGTTCATAAATTGCCCTAATCATGATTTATCCTATTCAGTTAGTTTAACTTGTTCAATCATGCATGAAAGTGCCATAAACAGATTCTTCATATTTTTCTGATCATTTTTCATATATAATTTCTATCATTTGGAGTTACGGTTGAATTTCTATGATTTTTAGAAGTTTATACTATTTTCTGGAATTTCCTGAATAAACATAAATCCAGAATATAAGTTATTGCGTCAGCACTGCTTCATTGTGATGTCAGCTGGTCAACTAGGCGCCTCCAGGTCAAACCTGACCAGTAGGGCCTACTGGTCAGTAGTTAGTTAACTAACTAGAGTTTGTTAGTGTTAAACTAATGCTAATCCTAGATTAGTTAGTGGCCTGGGGCCCACACGTCAGTGAGACAAAAACTAATCCCGCGTTGACTACGGCTTTGACCCGCTGCGGGGCGCGCTGTTAGCGTCTAATGGTGGTCCAGCTGGCGGGGTTAGTGCTAATGGCGAGGCCACGTCGGCACTCGCCGGAGCATGGCCGGCGGCGACCAAAACGACGGCGGCGCGACTCGGATTTGAGCTTCGGGCAGTGGTTTGGCGCGCTGAGCGCACCGGGGAGGATCTCTTGCTCGTCCGCATCCAATGGACCGGACGGGAGGCCGCAGGGTGGCCGGAAGCAGTGCAGGCGTTGAGGTTAGCGGCGGCCGGAGCTACGGGATCGACGGGTTCGGCACTACGGTGATCTATAGGAGGAATTGGTCAGTTCTACAACTTCCTGGGAAGGCTCTAAGCACATTGGTGTGCTCGTACTCGAGCTACAATGACTATGGCACGACTGCGCCATTGCCGGCGGCGAGGAGCTCATGGCTCCGGTGGCTAGGCTAGTTAGGGGAAGAGATTCACCTCGGGGAGAGAGGGGTTCAGTAGAGGAGCTCACGACGGGGGCGTCGGTGATCTCAGCGTACTTGTGGATGGCCTGGTGACGACGAGTCGGTCGACGACGGCCGTCGGTGCAGAGGGCGGAGATGGCATCGACGACGGCGCTCCAGGGCGTCCGGCATCATGTGGCTCGGCGGGGAGGACCGGGGCGTCATGGTGGAGCTCAAGGGTGCGTCGCAGGGGCACGGAGATGGCTGTGGCCATGGGGGAGCTCGTCGGCGGCGACGTCTACGCTCGGCCGCGCTCGTGGAAGGGGCTAGAGGGCGAAAGAGAGAGCAGAGAGTGAGGGAGAGGAGCGAGGGGACTACGGGGCATCTACAGACACGTCGGGGGCGCATCGGTGGCAAGCAGGAAGTCGCCAGGGCAGTGTCGGCGCTCGCCACCGAGCTGCTTCGGGGCGAGGGGGAGGAAGACGACAGAGGGGATGAGCTGGGCTAGGCCGGCCAGCTCAGATGGGCCGCTAGGTGGGCTAGAGAGCCAGGTAAGTGCCCAGGTAAGTCTCTCACTCTTTTATTTTTGTTTTTTTTTGTCTGTTTGTTTTGAGTTTATTAAAAATGCCAGAGCATTTTCAGAAATCATGAGACTTCTTATGGCCACTGTTTGGATTATTTCCAACAGCAAACATTTTAGTTCATGAATATTTGGACATTTAGAATAATATCTAAAATTTAAATGCCCAAATGCAAATAAGGTATGATTTAATTCAGAGCCCAAATATGTTATGGAAAAATGTGCATCACCTCTGGTACTGTTTACAACATTTTCCATAAATGATGAACATTTTTGAAAGCCATTTGGATTTACTGAAAATATTTTTGGTGAACCTAGTGAATTCCTTTGATGCTAGGGGTTTAGGCAATCCCCATTTGAAGTTTCTTTGTAATTTAAACATGATGGCAAGGAGAACAAGCAAAGTCAAGCAAGGGCTGAACTGGGGCTGTGACACCAACCGAATAGGCAACAGAAGGACCGGCGCCCGAGCGTGCTCGGCACCGTCAGGGAGGAATTTACTGAAGTGAACTCCGATGGGCATCCGACGGCGCCCAAACACGTAGTCAAGGGGTACTCGGTTCAGCTCGGGTGCATTCTCTGGAGCACCGTTTCGATCAACACCGAGAACCTAAGGCATAAGGACAGAGGGAATTTACGCAGCCTCCTCTTCATGAAGATGCACGAACGATACAAGTTCCCCGCAAAGTTTGCAAACACACGCCTCTCAGGGAATAAAGTGAACGGTGCCACCCTCACGAGGATGAGCACGGCCATGTCTACTTGGAAAAGCACGGTGAAGGCAATGATTGAAAAAGGTGATAGTTATGAGAAGATCAAGGCAAAATATCCTTTGATGAGCGAAGATGACTACAAGGAGTTCAAGAAAAAGTGCGAGAGCAGCGCAACCTCCGAATCAGGTCAGTGGGGGAAAGGAATGCCGAAGTTGAACTTAGGTGTCCACCAACTCGGTCCCGGCGGTTACAGAGTGGCGGAGCCTATATGGGACAAGGAGGACATGGAGCGTGCCGAGCAAGGCCTACCGCCTCGCTTCGAGAAATACCGTGACAAGCAGACCAAGAACTTTCTCAGGGCCCGGTACAAGGAGGACCCGGTAACAAAGGAGCTTACCACAGATCCGAAGACCAAGGCGCTTGAGCTTGTTCTGGTAAGGAATAGACCCCCGTGTAATTAGCTCCATATGGTTGCATTCTAATTAATCCCAATATTTCTAAATGGTTCAAGTTCCTTCCGCAGGACAATGAAAGCAGTAGCGCGGGGTAGTCTCAGAGCTCCCCTTTCGACACCCCTTTAAATAGGGCGTTGAACGTAATGAAAAACAAGGATAAGCTTAGTAAGCCACTGTCAGCTAGTCGTGTGGCCGGCCAAGGCTTGTCCACAAAATGGTCGTCATACTATACCGCTGGTGGGCGAAAGGAGAAAAAGACCAGCTCAGAAAGCCAGTCACGCAAGGTTGAAGCACTCAAGGCACAAGTGGCGCGGATTCCGTAGATTATCCAAGAGCAAGTGCAACAACAACTGGGAACGACGCTCAACGCCATGGTGCCAACGTTGATTCATCGGCTGACGACGTGGATTGTGGGCGGCCAATAGGGCCTCCCCCGGTTCCCATCTTCAAGGCCAGCAACTCGCACAACGCGCAGGCGGCGCCATTGGTGTCTTCGGCGGAGGCGGTATTCGTGTCTCCGGCGCCGGCACGGGCATTGGAGCTTAATGCACCCGGGTGTACGCCGGCCGGCACCTCGCCAGCAAGCGGCCCCTCTGTCAGTTGCACGCCCGCCGTTGGCGCTGCCTCGACATTAGCCGAGCTCGACGGCATCATGGTAACTAAGCCTCTCGGCCGATGACTTCATCTCCTTGCCTTCGACTGGGCATCCCTGACGCCCTACATGTTTTTGCAGGGCGCCGCCGATGTTCCTTGCACTCTCCTGCACTTCGTGGGTGGTGAGTTGGTCGATGTCGCCAAGGGCAGAATCGTTCAACCGGGCAACCCCGTGTTCCACGGTAATCCGATGCCACCCACAGTGTATAGGGTTGAAATGGTTCGAGTGCTGCCAGGCTTCGACGAGCTGTTACCTCTGATTCGACCCGCTGGGGCCGACGAAGAAGAAGAGATGACCCTTAGCGCCTGCGTAATCCGGCCCCTGCTTTGGCCGAAGAGCCAGATTCGTTTGGGGGTGGGGGACACCACCCCACAAACAAGACCGCCAGTCGTGCCCGCGCCAAGCCATGGCAAGAACGTCGCAATGCTACCGGACATGCCGGACATCCCTAAGGCACAGGATCTGGACATGCATATGGCATAGGATCTGGACGACGACGACAATGACGACGGTACATTTACCAACGTTAATAAATACTTTGTCGAACATGGGTACGGTGACGAGTTATGCGGGCCTCCTCAAGAACCCAACCAAGACGACCGCGATCTAGCTGGTACGACGGAGAAACCCACTTGCAACAGGCATCGTCTGGCGTTCAGTTCTCAGGAGACGCCTCCAGATGCCACCTTCACCGAGCCTCAGATAGCTGAGGTGCCAAATATTATCAGCCCCAACATGCTCAAGAAGGCGGTCAGTGAGCAGAACTCGGTCCCTTTATAGCAGATCAAGAAGAAGGGACGGAAACGAAAGGCTAAAAAGGGCGCCGGTGCGAGCCAGCCGGCACCGAGTACGAGCCGTGCTCAGGACGGGCCACCTTCACCTAAGGATATCTCGAGGAGGGTGCATGTGGCGGGTAGGGCGATGCTACCGACAAATATGCTCAATGCTGCACCCGGTGCTATGCGGAGTCTGCATGACAGTGTTCTTTCTTTGGAGAAGCGGCGTCTCAGAGAGAATGATGTGGCATACCCGGTTTTCGTGGCCAAGGTGCCAAAGGGCAAGGGCTTTGTCGATGGCGCCATCGGGGGTACGATCGTCCTGCGGTTTGATGACATGTTTGCTATGTTTAACCTTCATCCACTGCACTACACCTTCATTCGGTTGTTTTCGCTGAGTATGGAGATGCGGATCATTAGAGACAGGACCCGGAACATCGTGATAGTCGACCCCTTCTACATGCGTGCCAAGCTCTTGGGCAGCGCTGGGGACCGCCAAGTCGCGAGTTCACACCTCGAAGGCGTCATTCTGGCAAACTCAGATAAGGATAACTTCCTCATGTCTTACTTTCCCGAGTAAGTCATCCCTTAACCGCCCCGAAACAAATGATTTCTTAGATTTTGACCGTTCTTTCTTTTTTCTAACATTCCGTGTTCTGTGCAGTGACACACATTGCACACTCATCCTCTTAAGCCCGAAATATTCCATGGCCACGTATTTCGACCCGAACCATGACTCCAAGAAAGACTACACAAATATCAAGAAAGTTCTTGAGGATGTTCTCCCCGGCTACGCCAAATCTGGAGGCACCTTCACCAGGCTAGTTCATAGGTACGGCAGGCACGTGTTCGCCCACAATACTAAGTTCTGCTGCGTCAAGCAGCCGCCTGGCGGTCAGAAGGATGCCTACTACGCCCTCCATCACATGTGGGCGATCGTACGGGACCATCATCACCTTCTGCTACCAGATAATCTCAAAGATTGGGCCACGAGCTTGTCGGCAATCCAGGACGCGGACATCAGACAAGAATTCTTTCGCATCCAGTCGGAGTTAGCGGAAATCATCCATCAAGATGTCCTTCATACCTCGGGGCAGTTCCACCTCAGAAATCAACCGTCCAATAGTGAGATAGACACAACGCTACAAATGCAGGCTGACAACGCCCGTGATTTCATGACCATCACAACAGACGACGGCTTCATCCACGCTCCGGTCCCATGAGTCGAGTCGAAAGTAGTGATGCTATGTGTAGTTTTGAAACATTGATTGGCTCATGTTGTAATTAAACTTTAATGAATTGTATGTCTCTTTGGTTTGGACAGTCGTTCAACTTAGATGTAATCGATGCTATTTATTAGTAGGACCATGAATCGTGCTATTAATGTCTTGCTTTTCTCTTCCGATCCTTTTGTTGCATACTTATATATTGCTTACGTATTGTCTGTTGTTTGGCTTGTGCATAGAGATGCCGTCGTATGTCGTGTACAAGGGTAAGGTTCCCGGAGTCTACGACGACTGGGAGGAGTGTCGAAGACAGGTTCACCGTTTCAGAGGTAACAGTTACAAAGGGTACACCACTAGGGCAGAGGTGGAATCTAGATACGCCCGCTATCTAGCGGGAGAGAGGAGGGAGCGTTGGAGGAACTGGATGAAGACCAGTTTCATCGCGATGATGCTCATCGTGATGATCGCGGCTCTCTTCTATGTGATGGTAGTTTAGATGATCGATATCGACTTGTAATGTGAAGACAAACTCGATACTCGCAGTCTCGAGACTTGTAATGTTCTATCTTTGTTCGGTCTTTTGAATTCGGAGACTAATATGACGAATTGTATTCGGAGACTAATCTTCTATTGTATTCGATGAATCTGCTGTTGTTGTGTGGTGCTGTCTATATTCTATCCAATAATATATTTTGTAACCTGTGCAAAAATCAGAAAAGTAAAAAAATAAAACCTAATATTCATACTAATGGCGCATCACTTCAAAGTGCGCCATTAGTATGCCAAACGATACTAATGGCGCATCACTACACAATGCGCCATAAGTATGCCAAAGGATACTAATGGCGCATCACCCCATAGTGCGCGATTAGTATGCCAAAGCACATGGGTAAATATGGCCCCCTGGGAGGCATACTAATGGCGCATGTTGGTCTATACTAATGGCGCACGGCGTGGTGCGCCATTAGTATACCAGATACTAATGGTGCACCAGTGGTGCGCCATTCGTATATAATACTAGTGGCGTGGTACTAGTGGCGCACCAGTAGTGCGCCATTAGTAGGAAAAACTGGTGCGCCACTAGTAGGCCTTTTCCTAGTAGTGACGCACCCCGGGGTTGCCATGTGACTACGCACCAAACCAACTTGTGATGGGTCAGGCAACCCTGCATGATCTTTTCCTATAGTCTTCCCTGGAGTGCGAGCCTCTGTGAACACGAGGCATGCCGGGAAACATGAAGAGCGTGGGTCTCAATACTCAGAAGTTCCCAAGTAATCATCGCTGTTGCCTCCGGAAGCATACACCTGGTACGTGTCGTGCATTATGGGTGTAGTTGCCGCTCCACCTGCAACTTGACACATTGTGCCGCCCTCCAACAAGTCCTAGGGTAGCCGAAACTTCAATCAACTGCGTAGTGCGATAGGGGAAAGCCATTTTTTGTTGGACTTAGTCCCTAAAATCGGGGAAAACTAGATATATCCACGAGATGCTAAGGAGAATGCATCATGGATCCGAAAGCCCACAGAAAAAGTTTCCCCAATAAAAAACTGAAAGAGGCAACAAAAGAGGCAAAATTTTAAGAAAAATATTTTTTGAGGAACCTTCCATTGATTGGGGGCATAGGTCGGACTCCTTGGGAATCGATGAGCTGGTATGCCCCCCCGTCGTAGACTTGCTCAATGACGTATGACCCTTCCCAGTTTCTTTCAAACTTGCCCTTCGTCTTGTGTGTCACGACGATGGGTAACTTGAGCACGAGAACCAACTCGCCTTTTCAGAAGACGCGTTGCTTGACGAGCTTGTCGTAAGCTCTCGCCATATTCTAGTGGTAAAGCTCCAGGTTTTTTAGGGCATTAAGTCGCCCCTCTTCACTGGCGTCGAGCTCCTGAAACCACAGTTGTACCTGTTCGTCTTTGGCGATCTCATCTTGGATAGCCACCCTCAAAGAGGGTAGCTGGACCTCCAATGGTAGGACCGCCTCACTCCCATAAACGAGTGAAAACGGAGTCGCCTGCGTTGGGGTACGAACTGTGACACGGTACGCCCATAAGGACTCGAAGAGATGATCATGCCAGTCTCTCCGATTCCTTGTCACCGTCTTGTTGAGTATCTTGCCGAGTGTCTTGTTGAAGGCTTCGATTGCGTGGTTGTCCTGGTGTAGATGGTGGGGATGTGGTGATGAAGTGAAGGGGAGAGCGGTACGTCCATCGCTCCGTCCATGCTTAGCCATATCCCTCCGCCTTATCACTGTCTGATGATGAAGTGGGTGGCCTTCGCCTCGTCGGTGCCCGGCCTAGTCATGTCCGCCTTGTCGGTGTCGGACCGGATGGCATGCCTTCGCCTCGTCGGTGCCTGGAAAGATATGGATTGCTTCATCGGTAAAAGACAAGTCGGCGGAGTACAGCTTCGCCTCGCCGGTGCTTGGACGATGTTGTGGGCGTGCGTCGTGTGGATGTTGGGGTAGATGTTCACGATGTTGCCGCCTCAACAAGAAGCAACACAGGGTTAGCATGAAACCATGCAAGGTGGCCTTGGACGGGCTTTGTGTCAGCGAAGGTGTAGAGATTGAGCTCCGCCTCAGTGGCGGTGTAGGAGGTGCGCCCGCCTTGGGCGAGCTCTGTGTTGGTGTAGATCTTACCCACCTTTAGGCGAGCTCTATTTCAGTGACGGGGTAAACGTTGTTCCCGCTTCAGGAAAGCTCCTTTTCCAATGGCGTAGATGGCGACCTGCCCTGATGGTCTCCATATTGTCAATAGTATGGCTGGCGCTCCGCCTCAACGGCGGCGTAAATGACACCCAGCTTGTGCCAGTGACGGTGTATATAGCATCCCCACCTTAGGCATGTTCAACATCGCAGATTGCACAACACCTTGGGCGTGCCCCGCATCGACGGCAGCGTAGACCGAGCCCTCCCCGGGCCAAGCTCTGCGTAGACGGTAGTGTCGACCAAGCCCCGCTTCAGGCAAGCTCCACGTCGATGCTGGTGTGGATGGTGCCTCAACATCAATGGGCTGCATGTCGATGGCAGTGTAGGTATCCCGCCTTGGGTGACCTCCATGTTCTAGGTGGCTGACAACGCCCCGCCTCGGATGAGCTTCAAGATGGTGTAGAAGATGCCCGCCATTAGCCAAGCTCCGTGTCGACCACGATACAAAAAGTGCGCTGGCCTCGGGTAGTATTCGAGGACATGTAGTCGGCACCCAACTCTAGGCGAGCTCCTTGTCGGCAATGGCATAGATAGTGCTCTGCCTTCGAGCTTGCTCCCGCGTTGGTAGCGGTGTAGATGGTGCCCCATCTTTATCCAAATCTGTGTCGACGGAGGTGAAAAAGGAGCCCTGCGTAACCGAGCTCCGTGTCGACAGAGGTGGATGGCTCCCGTCTTGGGGGCACTCCATGTTGATGAAGGTGTACTCAGCGCCCTGTCATGGGGCCACATAAATTTCGATGATGGTGTGGTCGGTACCCACCTTGGATGAGTGATGTATCACCTCAGGTGAGCTCCGATTGGTGTCTGCATTGACGAACCTTCACTTGGAGAGGACGGGGTGGCACATGGTGCCGAGTGGACAATGCAGCCCTGTACGCCATCTCCTTGAGTTGTGGCCGAGCTCCCCACCAAGGACAGGGCGCATGTCGTGGTGGAAGTGTTTGCCGTAGAGGGTCCTATGATTGCCACTGCTGATTGTTTAGGATTGCTCCCACCGTCTTGACGTCTAACCATCCTTTACAATGTGGGCCCATGTTAGGATGCCCCTGCTCTAAGTGGCGAGTTGGTGAAGACTGTCGCCGATGCTCTGATGTTGAGCACGATAACTTCGGGATTGGCGTCTCATCCCACCTTCACCCTGCATTAATGAAGTATTTGGCGCTCCTTGATCAGGAGCCGCCTTTGGATATGGTTCATATGTTCCTGGAGTTGGCGAGGATCCACACCTTGATTCCTCGCCATCTGGTGGCGTGTCTCACAGCATGGAACGGTGAACGTATTACCGTTGGAGAGTGATCTCCATCAACTGCCGAGTTGTGGAGACATGGCACGCATACACCTCTTCAAGTATTGTTGAGGTTGAGGGAGACTGTAGGGCCTTCCAACAGTTCACCCTTGGTGCGCCATGGTGTTGGTGTTGGCACTCCGAGTGTGCAGTCCGGCAGAGATGTGGAGGGACGCCGCACTTGCCCGCTTGTTGGCGGCTGTAGTCCATAGAGGTTGAGCTGCCTCCACATCTGCTTTCATGTGAGCCCTTGTTGCTCCTTCAACAGGGCGCGCGCCTCAAACATTAGCTTGTGACGCTCCTTCGTCGCGTTGGCGGCCTCCCTCCTACACATTTTGAAACTCCACAAGATCTTGAGCTTGGTGCACGTAGACCTTCAGGCGCTCGACGACGACCATGGGCGGCAATGATTTGAAATGTACCATCACTGGCTCCGAGTTGCCACCGTGGGAGAATCCACCTGCATGAAAGGGTTCTTACAAGTGGAGATCCTTGCGGCATGTTGTGCACATTGGGAGATTGGCGAAGACGATTTCGATGACCACATCGAAGAAAAGATGGGAGGAGAACCATGCCCCACTGGGCGTTCCAATTTGTTTGACATGAGAAAAATCTTAATGTGCACTCCAGATGAAGGGAAGAGAAGGATTATAGATTTCTCTCATGCGCCGGGGAAAAAGAAAAATGTGGGCGTGCCAGTGTACCGTAGTACACAAAGAAAAGTGATACGGGAAACAAGTATTTCATTTATCTCTTTAGATGAACAAAATTACAAGATCCCATAAAAAATAGTTGCGCTCCGTGGCCTACTAGCGCGGCCTGCCTGACTATGGCGATGTGCGATCTCCTGGTTCCTGGGGCCTAGAAAAGCTCCCGGTTAATTACTCCCGCGGGTTGCTCCGCACGATACCTCCGATTAAGCCATGTGGTCGTCTTCGTCATCTTCGCTTCGCGTTCTCCATGCATGATGATAATGGTGTGAGTGTAAGGTGTGGGCGGCAGCAAAGCCCATGTTCTCGTCGGTACACGTGCCGCTCAAAACATGGCTTTGTCTTGGCCACGTTCGCCCTCGCTGTCGAGCCTCGTCGGTTTTGACAACGTTTGATCTGGTCGGTGTTGAAGTTGCATGGGTCCTACTCTGCTCGGACTTCTTGACGATGTAGCAGCTTCGTTGGGGATGTAAGGGCTTGCCTCGCGGGAGTATTCTTTTGTGGAGACCAGCGTCGGTGCAAAACCAACACTCGCTCGTATCGGCAATGCCGGTGTGGTTGGCGCCTCGTCTTGGCTGGACGCCGTGTTTACGGCGGTCCTCCAAGACAAAGGCACCGCCTCACAGGGCCATCGGGAGTTGGTGTTGGTGAAGTCACATTGCCTCCTCGCCATCACGCCTCGTCTTCATGGGCTTCATGTCCCAAATAGCACCATGTAGTGGTAAGGGTTGGCGAAGCCACGTCATTGCACATCACCATCTTCTTCGCATCGCGGGCTCCGTGTTGCGGGCAGCACCGAGGGCGTGTGTCATCTTCATGGCTCTGGGTCGCGGGCTCCACCTTGACGAGGTAGACATTGGTGGTGTCCTCCTTGCGAGCTCCACGCCACGATCCTTCGCGGTACCAGATTGATGTTGGCGATGGGCGTCATTTTGGCGAGCTCTGCGTCGGCATCCACCGCGGCACGGCAACGGCATCCAAGCGAGCTCCACGCCTCTGTCCTCCATGGCACCGGCTTGGTTATATTGGCGTGGTGTCGTCTTGGCGAGCTCCGCGCCGCTATCTGCCGCGACACGGCGGCGCCATCGTTGCGAGCCTCCACGACTTTGTCCTCCATGGCACCGTCTTGATGAAGTAGAAGACGGGCGTCGTCCTAGCGAGCTCCGTCTCGCCTTCCTCCGCGGCACACGATGGAGTCCCTGTGAGCTCCACGCCTCCGGGCTCCAGCTTGACGAAGTAGACGCCGACGGCATCCCCAACGGGTGCCATGCCTCCGTCCTCTAGCTCCAGCATGACGAAGTGGATGGAGGGCGTCCTTCTTGCGAGCTCCCCATCATGATCCTTGCAGCACCGGGTTGATGATGTTGGCCATGGGCATCGTCTTGGCGAGCTCCACGCCACCATCCTCCATGGCGTCGGCTTGATGACGAAGTCGAGAGCGTCATCTGGGCGAGCTCCATGCCTCCGTCCTCTATGGCGCCGGCTTGATGAAGTAGATGGCGATCTGCCTCCCAGCCAGCTCGATTCCTCCTCCTTGCTATGTGCGTGCATGGGTGAGTGTGCGGCCATGTGTGAGAGCGCCACATCAGCCGCCGCTTTGTCCGCCGCATCCGGGTGCGTGAGACCTACACACATAGAACAAGAACAAGATTATTGCACCGCCGGAAATCCTCATGTGGGCGCGTTCATCTGCTCGCCGCTGCTCTTCTTCCGTGTGAGGGTCTCGTCGTCGTGTTTCCTTAGTGCACGCGCCACTGCATGGGCGCGCTCTCCGATCTCCTCAATGCTGCCACCAGGGGTGCGTCTCCTCATCTTCTCTGGGCGTGCAGGAGCCTACAGGAGGTGTTGTTGCCTCGCCAGCTTCCTCTTCTTAGTGCGATGCGTGCTTTCTGTCTCCCTCGCAAACTATGTTCTTGCGTGAGGTCCTCCGTACGTCAGACGTGTGCTTGCTCCCTGCATACATAAAAGATATATAGATGTACATCGCATGCACTACCGTCGTTGTCCGGCGAGCATGCCGCCGCGTGGGCGTGGCTTTCCTGTTGTTCTCGACGCTCCCGTCAAGGTGCATCTTCTGCCTCCCTGGTGTGTTGTTCTTCTCGCGTAGCACTGAAAACATAGTAACAAAATAAAACTAAGTCTCATCTCCTCGGCGTCGTCGTAGCCGGCTTATTCCCCCGGGCTTCGTGTGTTAGCAAACGCGCGGTCACGGGCGCGCCGTTGCCTCCTGCACTGTGTTTGTCCTGGTGCGTGCCTTGTCTCCGCCGGCTACGTGCGTAAGTTTAGCTGCGGTGCCCCTTGCTCGACGCAGCTGGCTCGGCACATCTTCGTCTTCTCTGTCTCTCTCCTCTGCTGCGTACGTGAGGTCTTCTTTCCTTGCCCCAGTTGCGTGGGTTCTCTTGTATTTATAGAGGCACAGGAGGCAGAACCCTTGACCACCACACGTCGGTGCAAACTTTCCAATATTTGGGCTGCTAGTTGCTAATCGCATGCATCTGAAGCTTTCCATCTTTAAATCTTCCTTTTCAATACTTTTCTTCTTGCCCTGCACGCATGCACAAATAAAAGGAAAGATCATCTTGTACAATGAGATTTATGGGTATATACTGTCTGGCCGGTTTCTTTTCGAACGTGCCGCACAAGAACATGCTGGGCCTTTTTTCGTGCACGCATCCAGATCAAAATTCATTTGAATCAATACATTTAGGCATGTTTGGATAGTGCGGGTACTCAGGCATATACATGCGCGCTCGCGGGCCGGCCGCAGATACTCCAATCCATATATGTACGGTCTATACATAGGAGCGGCTATTAAGCTACATATGGATGCGAACTTGCCAGTATATAAGTACAAGAATACATAAGTACATACGTATCTAAGCTAGCTAAGCGGCCTACGTACGTGTGGCCAGAAAAGTGTGCATCCACACATATTAGTTGCACCAAGATTTCATGCATATCCCTATGCAAGCATGACAAGTATGTGCCTGCATGTGCCATGCAAAAGTATTTTGCCTTTGCATCAAAATTTCTCTTTGCACATGTAACCTGCATGAAAATCTCATCATAAAAAGAAATTATTATTTATGCAATATTGCACAAAAACTTATCGAACACCGAGACTCCCTGTCATGTCTGTAATCTCATCCGAGGCTCCGAACAAACTTCGGTCACCAAAACACATAACTCATAATACAAATCGTTATCGAACGTTAAGCGTGCGGTCCCTAGGGGTTTGAAAACTATGTAGACATGACCAAGACATATCTCCGGTCAATAACCAATAGCGGAACCCGGATGCTCATATTGGCTCCTACATATTCTACGAAGATCTTTATCGGTCAAACCGCATAACAACATACATCATTCCCTTTATCATCGGTATGTTACTTGCCCGAGATTCGATCGTCGGTATCATCATACCTAGTTCAATCTCGTTACCGGCAAGTCTATTGACTACTGCAGGATGGTCCAAACGCGACACTATGATCAGAGACCCTTCAAGAAACTGTGTGCGATGCATTGATCGCAAACGGTGATGTTGGAAAACCGTCAAAAAAGGTGCAAAACATTTGCGATGACAAATGCATCAAACACGGTTATATTTAGTTGCGTGTGCAATGCAGGGCATACGGTTCAGCTCAATGAACTGTTTGTGATGAGGAGGCACAAAAGAAACGGGCAGCCAGATGAAGGCGTGTGCGATATAGAGCATACGGTTCACTGGGATGAACTGTGTGTGATTAGGCAATACAATGGAAACGATTCAACTGAACAAGATGTGTGTGATACGCGGCAAACAGGTTCGTAATCTGAAATGTGTGCGAAAACCAATAATAACACAGACGATTGCTGCTAATAAGCCGTGTGAATTGCTCTGTCTACAGTAGAATAACATGTGTGTGTATATATATATATAGTGTTACTATTCATCACCTAGGGTGCAGAATAAGTTATTCTTCACCCGAGTTAATCCTATGATCATTTCATAATTAAATTATGTTTGGAATTCAAATAGTTACATTCCTATTGATTCACTACGTAAAATTTGACATAAGAAAATAAAAATATAGGTCATAAGAAAAGAAAATTTGCAATTTATGTGTATTTTAGACTATGTTTTTACGTTTGTAATATTACATAACATAAAATATTTTTTACGGCAATTATATTTTTTTTACGGTCCCTTTTTGCGTCAGAAATAAGATAAAACTTACGGAACGTAAAATTATGGTGCATTGATGGTAAAATAGAGGGGGTGAAGAATAACTATTCCTCACCCAGGGTGACGAATATCGCGACCATCTGGAGATTATACAGATCATTCGCACACACCTCAATAAACAATTGCATGCATTCTAAAGTAGGAGAAACGATCGTCTAGTCATCTACTTTTTGTGATGCTCCCGCCACTGCTATGTTGCACGATCCCTCGTCTGGGTCAGGAAGAAGACAGTTCCTCATGTCAACGATCCGCCTGTACATCTCGTAGCTTGTGTACGCGTCCATGGCCGCGTACTTGACATGTTGTTCATCCAGTCTCTTATGCCACACATTGTGCCAGGCGTTCTTGTCCTTATTTCTCTCTTGCTTCATCTTCACATAGTAGGGGTGGATGATGGCCGAGGCGAGGTCAACTAGGGAGTTCAGTTTGCTTTTGTCGGTGCCCCAGACCTTGTAGTGGTGCTGGATGTTGACAAGATTCGGGCATTTCAAGTCCGAAACCTTGAGCATTTTTAGATCGTTGGTGGTGTCCACCGTAGCAAAACTGTAGTTGGAGCTCTTGATAAACTTGGAGAAACGCTCACAAGGCCATGTGGCAAGGTGGAAGTGGTAGACGAGGACATCATGTCGCATGCACAACTAGGCGACGAAAACCTTCTGATCGTGTCCGGCACAACCGATGGTGTACTCGAGGTCGAACCGACCACTCGGTACTTGTCCTCGGCAAGGAATTGCTCCATAGTTTGGATGGAGCTCTCCACCGAGACCGGATCGTTCTGTACACCACCGAAAGGGCCTTCACCCTCACGTGGGTGTCCACTACGTGATGTGTGGTGAACTATCGCCCTTGTCATCGCCGGCCGCTGGGAGCGCCATTGGAGCCACGGGGAGCGCCATTGGAACCGCTGGATGTCCTCTCTGTATGTGTCGTCGTGGGTGTGCTTATTGTGACGTGTGAGACTAGAGATGAAGGTAAATGGCCGCAGGAATAAAAGGGGTCCGGGCGGCGTGGATTCTCGGCGCGTCCGCATGGCAGTTTTTGCAGTGTGTAACTGCATCATCGCGCCGCGCCCTGCGCAACCACTTTCACACGAACGTGCGTGATCGTGCGCCGGCCCAATACACTGGCAACACGTGTGGAGGGACGTGGGCAGAGCACCCGAAGGGACGCGAGAGCAGAGCGCGTCGCGACCGCCTGAACCGCAAGCAACCACATGCATGGAGCAGTTGAACACACAGTAAATGGTCTCCTACAAGCCGGCCGACAGTTGCGTCACTATGTAGAGAGCGGCCGTGTGGTACCACCTCCGTCTAGTCTATAGTCTTCTTTATATTCCGTGTCTTACTTTGCCCTCAAATTTAACCAACAAAATGTTAATGCATGTTTTAAAAATTGTATAATTGGAAAGTATGTTCAAATACAAATCCAACTATATAATCTTTGGCGACATGCATTCATATTTTATTAGTTAAATCATACTTATAAACCATGACGGTGGTATAGCAGGTAATTAAATCGCAAACGTTTTTTTATTAACCGTATGTGTATGTGGCCTTTCATCCTCCTCTCGCACGTCTTGTCATCCCGCTGCTGCAGACGGCTTAGAGCGCAAGCTTGCGCAGCGCGCGGGGGCGTTCTTTTTGCCAAACGGTGGCGCCAATGAATCGTTGGTGATCCCGTTCCCGCACAACCTCGCAGGTTCCTGCGTAAGCTTCCCGCCCGACTGAGTGAAATCCCCCAAAATCCCATTGCTTACCGGCAAGCTATAAAAACCCTCACGGCCGGTGAGTCCTACGTCGCATTTTCCCCACCATCCCTGTAGCTTATCTCGTATGCTTCTCCCACATTCGCCAATGACACCGGTCCGTCATCGTCGCTTAGCCACTCCGCCGTCATCAGAGGACAGCTCCAGCTGGGAGGCTACACCGCAGCGGCAGTGCAGTCCCCGGCGTAGTGTAGTGCACGCGGCGTCCCTATTGGGTGTGCATGGAACACCCACCACACGCTCCGCCGCGAGTGCCCATCGGCAGCTATTGCCAGCCGCCGTTGCCGCCACACCACCATCAAAATCCAGGGCCATCGCCTGCTCCGCCGCCGTGGCCCGAAGGCGGGAGATGGCCATCGTGGCCGCCACCCCACTGCCGGCCACTGTGGCCATCACCCGCTCCGCCATCGCGGCCCGAAGGCGGGAGGTGGTGGTCGTGGCCGCCACCCCGTCGTAGGCCGCCATGGCCGCCAGCCCACCGTCGACCGCCGGGGCCATCACCCGCTCCGCCACCGCCGCCCGAAGGTGAGAGGTGGAGGTGGATGCCCGCATGTGCGACAACGACCTTGCGCACTACACCGAGTTCCTGCGGGAGGAGGAGGAGCGCCTCGTCGAGCATGCAAAGAACCTTATGTTGGGGAACGTAGCAGAAATTCAAAATTTTCGTACGTGTCACCAAGATCTATCTATGGAGAGACCAGCAACGAGGGGAAGGAGAGTGCATCTACATACCCTTGTAGATCGCTAAGCGGAAGCGTTCAAGTGAACGGGGTTGATGGAGTCGTACTCGTCGTGATTCAAATCACCGATGATCAAGTGCCGAACGTACGGCACCTCCGCGTTCAACACACGTACAGCCCGGTGACGTCTCCCATGCCTTGATCCAGCAAGGAGAGAGGGAGAGGTTGAGGAAGACTCCATCCAACAGCAGCACAACGACGTGGCGGTGGTGGAGGAGCGTGACAATCCTGCAGGGCTTCGCCAAGCACCACGGGAGAGGAGAAGAACTTGGGAGAGAGGGAGGGGCTGCACCAAAGGCAAAAGGTGTGTTTGAGAGACCCTCCTACCCCACTATATATAGGGATCCCAAGGGGGGGTGCGCCAGCCCCTAGGAGATCCAATCTCCAAGGGGGCGGCGGCCAGGGGAGGAGTCCTCCCCCCCCAAGGCACCTAGGAGGTGCCTTCCCCTGCTGGGACTCTTCCTTTTAGGGTTTCCCCAGGCGCATGGGCCTCTTGGGGCTGGTGCCCTTGGCCCATGTAGGCCAAGGCGCACCCCCTACAGCCCATGTGGCCCCCGGGGTAGGTGGTCCCACCCGGTGGGCCCCCGGGACCCTTCCGGTGGTCCCGGTACAATACTGATGACCCCGAAACATGTCCCGATGGCCGAAACAGGACTTCCTATATATAAATCTTTACCTCCGGACCATTCCGGAACTCCTCTTGACGTCCGGGATCTCATCTGGGACTCCGAACAACATTCGGTAACCACATGCAAGCTTCCTTTATAACCCTAGCGTCATCGAACCTTAAGTGTGTAGACCCTACGGGTTCGGGAGACATGCAGACATGACCGAGACGTTCTCCGGTCAATAACCAACAGCGGGATCTGGATACCCATGTTGGCTCCCACATGTTCCACGATGATCTCATCGGATGAACCACGATGTCAAGGACTTAATCAATCCCGTATACAATTCCCTTTGTCTAGCGGTACGATACTTGCCCGAGATTCGATCGTCGGTATCCCGATACCTTGTTCAATCTCATTACCGGCAAGTCTCTTTACTCGTTCCGTAACACATCATCCCGTGATCAACTCCTTGATCACATTGTGCACATTATGATGATGTCCTACCGAGTGGGCCCAGAGATACCTCTCCGTTTACACGGAGTGACAAATCCCAGTCTCGATTCGTGCCAACCCAACAGACACTTTCGGAAATACCTGTAGTGCACCTTTATAGTCACCCAGTTACGTTGTGACGTTTGATACACCCAAAGCACTCCTACGGTATCCGGGAGTTGCACAATCTCATGGTCTAAGGAAATGATACTTGACATTAGAAAAGCTTTAGCATACGAACTACACGATCTTTGTGCTAGGCTTAGGATTGGGTCTTGTCCATCACATCATTCTCCTAATGATGTGATCCCGTTATCAATGACATCCAATGTCCATGGTCAGGAAACCGTAACCATTTATTGATCAACGAGCTAGTCAACTAGAGGCTTACTAGGGACATGGTGTTGTCTATGTATCCACACATGTATCTGAGTTTCCTATCAATACAATTCTAGCATGGATAATAAACGATTATCATGAACAAGGAAATATAATAATAACTAATTTATTCTTGCCTCTAGGGCATATTTCCAACAGTCTCCCACTTGCACTAGAGTCAATAATCTAGTTCACATCGATATGTGATTAACACTCAAGGTCACATCCCCATGTGACTAACACCCAAAGAGTTTACTAGAGTCAATAATCTAGTTCACATTTACCATGTGATTAACACTCGATGAGTTCTGGGTTTGATCATGTTATGCTTGTGAGAGAGGTTATAGTCAACGGGTCTGAACCTTTCAGATCTGTGTGTGCTTTACCAATCTCTATGTCATCTCCTAGATGCAGCTACCACGTTCTATTTGGAGCTATTCCAAATAACTATTCTACTATACGAATCCAGTTTACTACTCAGAATAATCTGGATTAGTGTCCAAGTTTGCATCGCGTAACCCTTTACGACGAACTCTTTTACCACCTCCATAATCAAGAAAATTCCTTAGTCCACTAGTTACTAAGGATAACTTTGACCACTGTCCTGTGATCCGTTCTTGGATCACTCTTGTACCCCTTGACTGACTCATGGCAAGGCACACTTCAGGTGCGGTACAGAGCATAGCATACTGTAGAGCCTATGTCTTAAGCATAGGGGACGACCTTCGTCCTTTCTCTCTATTCTGCCGTGGTCGAGCTTTAAGTCTTAACTTCATACCTTACAGCTCAGGCAAGAACTCCTTTGACTGATCCATCTTGAACACCTTCAAGATCATGTCAAGGTATGTGCTCATTTGAAAGTACCATTAAGCGTTTTGATCTATCCTTACAGATCTTGATGCTCAATGTTTAAGTAGCTTAATCCAGGCTTTCCATTGAAAAACACTTTCCAAATAACCCTATATGCTTTCCAGAAATTCTACGTCATTTCTGATCAACAATATGTAAACAACATATACTCATCAGAAATTCTATAGTGCTCCCACTCACTTCTTTGGAAATACAAGTTTCTCATAAACTTTGTATACACCCAAAATCTTTGATCATCTCATCAAAGCATACATTCCAACTCCGAGATGCTTACTCCAGTCCTTAGAAGGATTGCTGGAGCTTTGCATACTTATTAGCATCTTTCAGGATTGACAAAACCTTCCGGTTGTATCACATACAACCTTTCCTCAGAAAATAGTCGAGGAAACTATGTTTTGACATCCTATCTGCAAGATTTCATAAATAATGCAGTAATCGCTAATATAATTCCAACAGACTCTTAGCATCGCTACGAGTGAGAAAGTCTCATCGTAGTCAACTCCTTGAACTTGTCGAAAAACATCTTAACGACAAGTCGAGCTTTCTTAATGGTGATACTTACCATCATTATCCGTCTTCCTTTTAAAATCCATCTGTACTCAACAGCCTTACGACCATCAAGTAGTTCTTCCAAAGTCTATACTTTGTTTTTATACATGGATCCTTTCTCGGATTTTATGGCCTCGAGCCATTTATCGGAATCCGGGCCCACCATCTCTTCTCCATAGCTTGTAGGCTCATTGTTGTCTAGCAACATGACTTTCAAGACAGGATCACGTACCACTCTGAAGTAGTACGCATCCTTGTCATCCCATTAGGTTTGGGAGTGACTTGATCCGCAGTCTCATGATCAATATCATAAGCTTCCACTTCAATTGGTGTAGGTGCCACAGGAACATCTCTTTGTGCCCTGCTATACACTAGTTGAAGTGACGGTTCAATAACCTCATCAAGTCTTCACCATCCTCCCACTAAATTCTTTCGAGAGAAACTTTTCCTCGAGAAAGGACCCGATTCTAGAAACAATCCCTTATTGCTTTCGGATCTGAGACAGGAGGTCTACCCAACTGTTTTGGGTGTCCTATGAAGATGCATTTATCCGCTTTGGGCTCGAGCTTATCAGCCTGAAACTTTTTCACATAAGCGTCGCAGCCCCAAACTTTTAAGAAATGACAGCTTAGGTTTCTCTAAAACATAGTTCATACGGTGTCATCTCATCGGAATTACGTGGTGCCCTATTTAAAGTGAATGTGGTTGTCTCTAATGCCTAACCCATAAACTATTGTGGTAATTTGATAAGACACATCATGGTATGCATCATATCCAATAGGGTGCAGTTATGATGTTAGGACACACCATCACACTATGGTGGTCCAGGCTGTGAAACGATTTCCACAATGTCTTAATTTTGTGCCAAACTCGTAATTCAGATATTCATCTCTATGATCATATCATAGATATTTTATCCTCTTGTCACGGCGATCTTTCAACTTCACCCTGAAATTACTTGAACCTTTCAATAATTCAGACTCGTGATTCATCAGGTAAATGTACTCAACATCTACTCAAATCATCTGTGAAGAAAGAACATAATGATATCCACTACATGCCTCAGCACTCATTGGACTGCACACATCAAAATGTATTACTTCCAACAAGTTGCTTTCTAGTTCCATTTTACTGAAAACGAGGCTTTTAGTCATCTTGCCCATGTGGTATGATTTGCATGTCTCAAGTGATTCAAAAATCAAGTGAGTCCAAACGATCCATCTGTATAGAGTTTCTTCATGCATATCTACCAACAAACATGGTTCGCATGTCTCAAACTTTTCAAAATTGAGTGAGTCCAAAGATCCATCAACATGGAGCTTCTTCATGCGTTTTATACCGATATGACTTACGTGGCTGTGCCACAAGTAGGTGGTACTATCATTACTATCTTTTGGCATGAACATGTGTATCACTACGATCGAGATTTCAATGAACCATTCATTTTAGGTGCAAGACCATTGAAGGTATTATTCAAATAAACATAGTAACCATTATTCTCCTTAAGTGAATAACCGTATTGCGATAGACATAATCCAATCATGTCTATGCTCAACGCAAACACCAATCTCGATGGTAGAGGGAGCTTGCGATGCTTGATCATATCAACATTGGAAACACTTCCAACACATATCGTCAGCTCACCTTTAGCTAGTCTCCGTTTATTCCGTAGCTTTTATTTCGAGTTACTAACACTTAGCAACCGAACTGGTATCTAATACCCTGGTGCTACTAGGAGTACTAGTAAAGTACACATTAACACAATGTATATCCAATATACTTCTATCGACCTTGCCAGCCTTCTCATCTACCAAGTATCTAGGGTAATTCTGCTCCAGTGGCTGTTCCCCTTATTACAGAAGCACTCAGTCTCGGGTTTGGGTTCAACCTTGGGTTTCTTCACTAGAGCAGCAGCTGAATTGCCGTTTCATGAAGTATCCCTTTGTTCCCTTGCCCTTCTTGAAACTAGTGGTTTCACTAACCATCAACAATTGATGCTCCTTCTTGATTTCTACTTTCATGGTGTCAAACATCGCGAATATCTCAAGGATCATCATATATGTCCCTGATACATTATAGTTCATCATGAAGCTCTAGCAGCTTGGTGGTAATAACTTCGGAGAAACATCACTATCTCATCTGGAAGATCAACTCCCACTCGATTCAGATGATTGTTGTACTCAGACAATCTGAGCACAAGCTCAACAATTGAGCTTTTCTCCTTAGTTTGCAGGCTAAGAAAATCGTCGAAGGTCTTATACCTCTTGACGTGGGCACGAGCCTGAAATCCCAATTTCAGCCCTCGAAACATCTCATATGTTTCGCGACATTTCAAAACGTCTTCGGTGCCTCAACTCTAAACCGTTTAACTGAACTATCACGTAGTTATCAAAATGTGTATGTCAGATGTTCGCAACATCCACAGACGACGTTCGAGGTTCAGCACACTAAGTGGTGCATTAAGGACATAAGCCTTCTATGAAGCAATGAGGACAATCCTCAGTTTACGGACCTAGTCCACATAATTGCTACTATCAACTTTCAACTAAATTTTCTCTAGGAACATATCTAAACAGTAGAACTATAGCATGAGCTACGACATAATTTGCAAAATCCTTTTGACTATGTTCAGGATAATTAAGTTCATCTTATGAACTCCCACTTAGATAGACATCCCTCTAGTCATCTAAGTGATTACATGATCCGAGTCAACTAGGCCGTGTCCGATCATCACGTGAGACGGACTAGTCAACGTCGGTATACAACTTCATGTTGATCGTATCTTCTATACGACTCATGCTCGACCTTTCGGTCTTCTGTGTTCCGAGGCCATGTCTGTACATGCTAGGCTCGTCAAGTTAACCCTAAGTGTTTTTGCATGTGTAAAACTGTCTTACACCCGTTGTATGTGAATGTAAGGATCTATCACACCCGATCATCACGGCGTGCTTCGAAACGACGAACTGTAGCAACGGTGCACAGTTAGGGGAGAACACTTCTTGAAATTTTAATGAGGGATCATCTTATTTACTACCGTCGTTCTAAGCAAATAAGATGTATAAACATGATAAACATCACATGCAATCAAATAGTGACATGATATGGCCAATATCATATAGCTCCTTTGATCTCCATCTTGGGGCTCCATGATCATCTTGTCACCGGCATGACACCATGATCTCCATCATCATGATCTCCATCATCGTGTCTTCTTGAAGTTGTCACGTCATCTAGTACTTCTACTACTACAGCTAACGGTTAGCAATAAAGTAAAGTAATTACATGACGTTTAAGTTGACACGCAGGTCATAAATAAATAAAGACAACTCCTATGGCTCCTGCCGGTTGTCATACTCATCGACATGCAAGTCGTGATCAATCTCATACATCACATATATCATTCATCACATCCTTTGGCCATATCACATCACATAGCATACCCTGCAAAAACAAGTTAGACGTCCTCTAATTGTTGTTTGCATGTTTTACGTGGCTGCTATGCGTTTCTAGCAAGAACGTTTCTTACCTACGCAAAGACCACAACGTGATATGCCAATTGCTATTTACCCTTCATAAGGACCATGTTCATCGAATCCGATCCGACTAAAGTGGGAGAGACAGACACCCGCCAGCCACCTTATGCAACTAGTGCATGTTTGTCGGTGGAACCTGTCTCACGTAAGAGTACGTGTAAGGTTGGTCCGGGCCGCTTCATCCGACGATGCCGCCGAATCAAGATAAGACTAGTAATGGCAAGCATATTGAACAAAATCAACGCCCACAACTACTTTGTGTTCTACTCGTGCATAGAATCTACGCAATAGACCTAGCTCTGATACCACTGTTGGGGAACGTAGCAGAAATTCAAAATTTTCCTACGTGTCACCAAGATCTATCTATGGAGAGACCAGCAACGAGGGGAAGGAGAGTGCATCTACATACCCTTGTAGATCGCTAAGCGGAAGCGTTCAAGTGAACGGGGTTGATGGAGTCGTACTCGTCGTGATTCAAATCACCGATGATCAAGTGCCGAACGTACGACACCTCCGCGTTCAATACACGTACAGCCCGGTGACGTCTCCCATGCCTTGATACAACAAGGAGAGAGGGAGAGGTTGAGGAAGACTCCATACAACAGCAGCACAACGGCATGGTGGTGGTGGAGGAGCGTGACAATCCTGCAGGGCTTTGCCAAGCACCACGGGAGAGGAGAAGAACCTGGGAGAGAGGGAGGGGTTGCACCAAAGGCAAAAGGTGTGTTTGAGAGACCCTCCTACCCCACTATATATAGGGATGCCAAGGGGGGGTGCGCCAGCCCCTAGGAGATCCAATCTCCAAGGGGGCGGCGGCCAGGGGAGGAGTCCTCCACCCCAAGGCACCTAGGAGGTGCCTTCCCCTGCTGGGACTCTTCCTTTTAGGGTTTCCCCAGGCGCATGGGCCTCTTGGGGCTGGTTCCCTTGGCCCATGTAGGCCAAGGCGCACCCCCTACAGCCCATGTGGCCCCCGGGGTAGGTGGCCCCACCTGGTGGGCCCCCGGGACCCTTTCGGTGGTCCCGGTACAATACCGATGACCCCGAAACTTGTCCCGATGGCCGAAACAGGACTTCCTATATATAAATCTTTACCTCCGGACCATTCCGGAACTCCTCGTGACGTCCAGGATCTCATCCGGGACTCCGAACAACATTCGGTAACCACATACAAGCTTCCTTTATAACCCTAGCGTCATCGAACCTTAAGTGTGTAAACCCTACGGGTTCGGGAGACATGCAGACATGACCGAGACGTTCTCCGGTCAATAACCAACAACGGGATCTGGATACCCACGTTGGCTCCCACATGTTCCACGATGATCTCATCGGATGAACCACGATGTCAAGGACTTAATCAATCCCGTATACAATTCCCTTTGTCTAGCGGTACGATACTTGCCCGAGATTCGATCGTCGGTATCCCGATACCTTGTTCAATCTCGTTACCGGCAAGTCTCTTTACTCGTTCCGTAACACATCATCCCGTGATCAACTCCTTGATCACATTGTGCACATTATGATGATGTCCTACCGAGTGGGCCCAGAGATACCTCTTCGTTTACACGGAGTGACAAATCCCAGTCTCGATTCGTGCCAACCCAACAGACACTTTCGGAAATACCTGTAGTGCACCTTTATAGTCACCCAGTTACGTTGTGACGTTTGATACACCCAAAGCACTCCTACGGTATCCGGGAGTTGCACAATCTCATGGTCTAAGGAAATGATATTTGACATTAGAAAAGCTTTAGCATACGAACTACACGATCTTTGTGCTAGGCTTAGGATTGGGTCTTGTCCATCACATCATTCTCCTAATGATGTGATCCCGTTATCAATGACATCCAATGTCCATGGTCAGGAAACCGTAACCATCTATTGATCAACGAGCTAGTCAACTAGAGGCTTACTAGGGACATGGTGTTGTCTATGTATCCACACATGTATCTGAGTTTCCTATCAATACAATTCTAGCATGGATAATAAACGATTATCATGAACAAGAAAATATAATAATAACTAATTTATTATTGCCTCTAGCGCATATTTCCAACACCTTAACGCCGTAGTGGCAGCGGCACATGCCGCCTCAGAGGCGAGGAATCGGGAGATCTACAAGGAGAACAACCGCTTCGAGAGGGGTCATCTGGAGCGGCAGAGGGCATTCGAGGCGAGCGTCACTGAAGCTGCATTAGCGGCAGGCACCGCATTGCGGTTGCCCAGCTCGTCGATAGGCTCCTCCTCCTCCGCCGCTTACTGAGTGCGCTCGACAGAGGAGAGGCAGCCGGAAGTAGTACAAAGCCCCTCCGTAGTAGTAGTATTTAAGGGCTATTTTGTTCAGTTCATCTGACTATAGATGTGGTGGAACTGTACAACATACTTAAAATTAGCTAGTATATATAGTTGAACTAGCTATTTCAGTACGTGGTTGGCAACAATTGGGGAAAAGTTTGGTCAGTTCATCTGTTGAGTTGAACTGTTTGTATAAATTAAGAACGACTGCTTAATCTATGAATGAAATCTATGCTTAATTACTGAATTTTAGTTGCAAAAATTAGACACTGCAAGTGATTTTTAGCTTTATATTTTAACAAATCGCAGTGTTACAAAGATTGGCAAATCTTACCAAATTGCTTGTACGTGGTTCCACATGGGTCATCCAAAACAACCATTTGCGCTGAAGGGATGCACAAATCTTGCGCTGCTCTCACTTTGCATACAGGTGTTCTATCTAAAACGTTTGCGATCAAGAGCTGGAGAAATCCTGCTCGGCACATTTTCTCTTGGCTTCCTGGGGAAGCTGTCAGTTTGCATACGGGTGTTCTAACTAAAACATTTGTGACGAGTGTTTTATATTTAAAAAACGAATTAAACTGCGGCTTGGGCGCCATTAATGGAGAAGATGCGAGCAAGGCGGGCGGCCATGGAAGTCAAAGGGCTCGCTTCCGAGTGAGCCTACGCAGCGTACAGCTCGCACACTTCCTGATGAGCCTACGCACTCAAGTACAGCTTGCACGCCTCTCGGTCAGCCTGTGCACCGGACGACACTCGCATGCCAAATAGCTGTCCGCACGGCACCTCCTACAGCCATTAAAACCAAGACACGTGGCGTGATGTGAATGGTTGACTGAATTTTGGATTTACTAGAATTTTGAAAACCAGGCATCTCAATGTTTTGCCGGCAATCAACGGTGCCCTGGTGTTTAAAATTCATTCTCATTTCTTGAATGGGACCTAAGCATGCACCCAATGACACATATTTGATTTTTCAACCAATTTATATGCACTAGAGCATGTGCATGTAGTTCAAATTTGAATTATGCACATAAATGCATTAAAAACTCAGTTAATGCATAAAAATGTCCAAAGGAACCTCGAAAAATCACAAAAATTCACACAACACTCCTGTTGTTCTATGTTGACACAAGAAAAAAATTGAAAGCAATAAGAGGCAATGGACATTGTTTCGTCCACAAAGGTGGGACGTTCCCTAGCAAAAACCATCATGCTTGTTGTGAGAAGCTCCGGTTAGTGAGAAGCATATACCCAAACTAGCCCCAAATGGGACAAAATTTGTACCACGACATGTTGATGCCACTCCATGATAGCATGCCAAGTTTCATTAATTTCAGACGACTTTTGGATTTACTAGAATTTAAAAACCATGCATCTCAATGTTCTATCGGCAATCAACGATGCCCCGGTGTTTGAAATTCATTCCCATTTCTTGCATCGGACCTAAGCATGCAACCAAGGACACATATTTGATTTTTCAACCAATTTATATGCACTGGAGCATGTACCTGTTGTTCAAATTTGAATTATGCACATAAATGCATTGAAAAGTCAGTAAATGCATCAAAATGTCCAAACGAACCCCGAAAAATCACAAAAAATCCCACAACACTCCTGTTGTACTATGTTGGACACGCTAAAAAAATTTGAAAGCAATAAGAGGCAATGGATATTATTTCGTCCACAAAGGTGGGACGTTCTCTACTAAAAACCATCATGCTTGTTGTGAGAAGCTCCGGTTTGTGAGAAGCATATACCCAAACCTGCCCCAAATGGGACAAAATTTGTACCACAGCATGTCAAGTTTTCATGAATTTCAAACAGGTTTTGGATTTACTAGAATTTAAAAACCATGCATCTCAATATTTTGCTGGCAATCAAAGGTGCACTGGTGTTTAAATTTCATTCCATTTCATGCATGGGACCTAAGCATGCACCCAAGGGCACATATTTATTTTTTCAACCAATTTATATGCACTGGAGCATGTGCATGTAGTTCAAATTTGAATTATGCACATAAATGTATTGAAAACTCAGTTAATGCATAAAAATGTCGAAACGAACCCCGAAAAATCACAAAAATTCACGCAACACTCCTGTTGTTCTATGTTGACACGAGAAAAAAAATTAAAAGCAATAAGAGGCAATGGATATCGTTTTGTCCACAAAGGTGGGACGTTCCCTACAGAAACCAGCATGCTTGTTCTGAGAAGCTCTAGTTTCTGAGAAGCATATACCCAAACCTGCCCCAAATGGGACAAAATTTGTACTACGCCATGTTGATGCCGCTCCATGATAGCATGCCATGTTTCATGAATTTCAGACGAGTTTTGGATTTACTAGAATTTAAAAACCAGTCATCTCAATGTTTTGCCGGCAATCAACGGTGGCTCGGTGTTTCAAATTCATTCCCATTTCTTGCATGGGACCTAAGCATGCACCCAAGGACACAAATTTGATTTTTCAACCAATTTATATGCACTAGAGCATGTGCATATAGTTAAAATTTGAAATATGCACATAAAATGCATTGAAAACTAGTTTAATGCATAAAAATGTCCAAACGAACCCCGAGTAATCACAAAAAATCACACATCACTCCTGTTGTTCTATGTTGACACGAGAAAAAATTTGAAAGCAATAAGAGGCAATGGATATCATTTCGTCCACAAAGGTGCGACGTTCCCTACCGAAAACCATCATGCTTTTTGTGATAAGCTCCGGTTTGTGAGAAGCATATACCCGAACCTGCCTCAAATGGGACAAAATTTGTAGAACGACATGTTGATGCCGCTCCATGATAGCATGCTAAGTTTCATGAATTTCACACGAGTTTTGGATTTACTAGAATTTAAAAACCATGCATCTCAATGTTTTGCCAGCAATCAACGGTGCCCCGGTGTTTCAAATTCATTCCCATTTCTTGCATGGGACCTAAGCATGCACCCAAGGACACGGATTTGATTTTTCACCCAATTTATATGCACCGGAGCATGTGCATGTAGTTCAAATTCGAATTCTGCACATAAAATGCATTGAAAACTCAGTTAATGCATAAAAATGTCCAAACGAACCCCAAAAAATCACAAAAAATCACAGAACACTCCTGTTGTTCTATGTTGACACGGGAAAAAAATTGAAAGCAATAAGAGGGAATGGATATAGTTTCGTCCCCAAAGGTGGGACGTTCCCTACCGAAAACCATCATGCTTGTTGTGAGAAGCTCCGGTTTGTGAGAAGCATATACCCAAACCTGCCCCAAATGGGATAAAATTTGTACCACGACATGTTGATGCCGCTGCATGATAGTATGCCAAGTTTCATGAATTTAAACGAGTTTTGGATTTATTAGAATTTAAAAACCAGGCATCTCAATGTTTTGCCAGCAATGAACGGTGCCCTGGTGTTTGAAATTCATTCCCATTTCTTGCATGGGACCTAAGCATGCACCCAAGGACACATATTTGATTTTTCAACCAATTTATATGCACTGGAGCATGTGCATGTAGTTCAAATTTGAATTGTTAACCTAAAATGGCTAGAAAACCAAATTAATGTATAAAATGTTCAAACGAACACTGAATAATTCCAATTCTATTACGACACACATATAGTTGCATATTCGCTCCTGATAAAAGGTCTAGCAATTCAAAAACCATCAATTGCCGCTATGACCCCATTATGTAATTGAAATCAAGATTAAAAATCAAGTAGATCGCACACAGTTTATTATCAGCAACCATGTGAGATCTAGTACAAAATAGCTTGGAGCACCGTCGGTGTATTGTACGCCTATGGCTTACGCGAGAAGGTTCGTCGGCTACAGTCCACAGCTGGCGTCTCAAGCACACTAGCTCGCTCCTCAAATATCATTTCACTGTTCAATCGTCGCCGGTGAAAGATGCGCACGTGGACCCGTGTCATGAGGGCAACTTCGGTGGCCCACTCCAGCGAGAGCGCGGCCGTAGCCGCCATGCGCGTGCTAACAAGGTGCATGAGCGCGGCCGCAATTTGTGACTGTGCAGCAATGGCAGCCCAACCGACCGCCGTTGCTTCTCAGGTGGCGGCAACAACATCAGCCTCGGGGATAGCAACTGGCGAGAGCGACAATGCAGCTGTCCGTTCTGCAGCGGCGGCCGTAGCCCTAATGGAGGCCCCCCACGACCATGTCGAGGCCGCCCACACCCTGCTCTTGGCGGTCACTGGACAAATCAAACAAAGCTTCTCCGACAACGGCCGACAACCCACGGCCGAAGAGCTGGCAATCGCCGAGAGCGTTTGAGCAGCCGTCCGTTCCTCCGCCGCATACCTTGCAGCGACGGAGCCCGTCCAAGCCCAGATCGTGTCCGCCCACGCCCAGCTCGTGGTGGCCTTTTCCAAAGAGATGGCGGACGCGGATGGCGAGATGCTTGCAGAGTATGGTGTGATGGATGCCATGGAGCACCTTCCCCAGGAGACCATCGGGCACGAGCTGGACATGGAGGCGGCGGCGGAGATCGACGAGCACCAGCCGTAGTAGTACTCTGTGTTTTGTTTAATTAAGAGGGCTGGTCTTTAATTTGTTAGAGTAATGTTTAGGTCAGCTAGCTCTGTTTAATTGCTGAACTTGCTAGATTAAGAAGTATGGGTGTCCTGTAGTCTCCTTTGTGTACCCAAATTATGCAATGACGTGGATGACCACTGTAACCATGGAAATTCGAACCAAAACTTTTGACGTTCAAACTCATCACACACGAGTTAAGCTATATGAATCATTTGTGATGTCCACATATCGTACACAGTTCTGAATAAGGGACTGTGTCTAATGACACTTTGCACGCCGGTTTTTTGGCTAAAGCGATTCCAAATTTTCGGCTTCCGCGGAAATATCTACCTCCCCGCCCCCCCCCCTTACCAAAAGCCACATTTCCCCTCTTTCCACCTTCCTTTCCAAGTTGAAACATTCACTCCTTGCTTGCAGCGTTGCCGTCTCCTCGCCGGCGACCCTCCTTCACGCTGCTCGGCCTCCTCTATCCAGGCAGGTAATCCACACTCGACCCCCATCTTCCTCCTCATTCCACATCCCACATGCCTGACCGCCGGTGCGAGCGCGACACCTTGCACCCAAATCGCTGACCCCTCCACCAAATAAGCGCCGACCTAAGCCATGGTGCACGCAGTATAGCCAAGACCTCAAGGAGCATTTGGCAGCGGAGAAGCAAATCACGGCCGCATGCGCGGATGAGGTCTCGATGGCTTCTATTCGTGCTGACCCCCAGATCTTGGAGGAGCACATTGCCAATTGCTAGCTACGCCGGTTAAGCATGCTCGGTTTACCCGTTGTGTGTGCTGCTCCTGCCTTTCCTTCACAAAATCTAGTGAATTGTGCTATCTAATTTCACCATGCAATCTGTTGCTCTAGTGTATATGTTCTATATGTCGTGCAATGTGGTGCTCACTTATTGACTGTTTTGTTAATTAGTTGTCATCTTCAGTTAACTGTTTGGTTCAATTCTGCAAATGTGATGTTCAATTCTTACAATTTTGTATTGTCTTCCATGTGAGAAATAAATCGAATTTATCTTTACAAAATTGTGGGTGCATTCTGTTATTGTATACCATGTGAGGAATAAATTGAATTTTGCTATAGTAAATACATGAGAAACAAATACAATTGCTATAATTGGCTCTAGTTAACTGTTTGGTTAACTCTCTGATCTTCTATTAGGAGTATGTTATATTGTGCAATGTGGTGCTCAGTTAATGTTTGGTTCATTTGTTGTGGTGTTTAGTTAATTACTTTGTTCAATGTTATATTGTGCAATGTGGTGCTCAGTTAATGTTTGGTTCATTTGTTGTGGTGCTTAGTTAACTGCTTGGTTTAATTCTGCAATGTGATGTCCAATTGTCGTGGGTAGAAGTTTGTATTATTGTGCATGTGAGGAATAAATCGAATTTGGCTGCACTTAATACATGAGAAACATATACAAGTGCAATATTTGCTAGTTCTTAATCGTACTTAGTTTGGGTAAGTGGGTTTTCCGTGTGGCTTCAATTAATCTGATGAATCTGCAATGTGCTTATTTTTCATCAACATATTTTACTTATAGCATGCGAACTCTTACTTAACCTGGTGACTAACTACCTTACATGTGTTGCAGGGAAACAATGGGAAGCACTGAGGTTTACAATCGAGGTTAGCACGTGCATGGTCTGTTGTCTAATAGCACATTATTGTGCAATTGCAGGAACCATTCTAATATTTTGGTCTTGCACATGTAGGTCCTGCTGTCAGAGGTTTTGACCCACTGTTCGACCCTTTTTGCATATGGGGAAATGAGTTGTCCATGAATATCAATCAAATCAAGAAACCCAGAAAGAATGTTAGGATAAAGAAATTAGCGACAAAAAACAACAAGATCTTTGTCTGCACAATGAAGAATACATCAGTTCACTACAAGATGGTACTAACTATTATACCTTGCCTCTTTTATTCCTTTGCCCCATTTCAAATATAAAGAAGATATTTATGCACATCCATGTTTTTAGGCCTTTCCAAAACAGTTCGCTGATGATTACCTCTCAAACCACCTCTATGGTCAGGAGGCGAGGAAGGTTTTCATACAACACCCACGGTTCAATATTGAAGTGTTCCTGAAGAGGTCGAAGGATGGACGGTCTATATACCGTCTATGATGTTAATTTCGAAAGGTTCTACATGTTGCATGTGGAACTTGCTGCTGGTGTAGTTGTGTAATGGGGTAGCTGAGTGCTGAAGCTATATCATGTTGTACTCTGACGTATTTCAATTATGAAATTATGCTTCCTTAATATGGAATTGATATATATATTGTGTGCTTAATATGAATGTCAATTAGATTAATAAATGGATTATTAATAATAAGGCAATTAGCCTGCTAATTGGGTTTTGATATTGCAAACGGTTGTTCAAAAAAGACCGTGGGCGATGACCTCAGGCTACACATAGTTTCTAGCAATAAACCGTGTTGGATCAATGAACAATCACACACGACTTTCTCTTGAAAACTGTTTGGTTAGGCCACCTTGCGCAAACGTTTACCACATAAAAACTATGTTTCATGGACAACCTTTGCCACACAGTTTCTTCTATGGACCGTGTGTGCTACATTCAATAATGCAAATGATTTAACGGGAAAAATTGTGTGTGATGTACCTGTGAACAGAAACGTTTTCCTTGGAGTGACTATGTGGGATGTGCATACGAACGGAAACGTTTAGCGGGGACTGACTGTGTGGGATGTACTTGCGACCGGAAACAATTTCGCCGTATAATTGTATTTTTTTAGCTCTACTGTATGTATTTCCGTATTTGAGTGCTCGTCGGTCGCACACGACCTCATTTTGCCAAACGTGTGTGCCAGGAGGGCATATCCTCGACGGTTTCTGGGTCGTGTGGGAAGGACCCCCTATCGCCCACACTCACTTGGCGACGGTTCCAAATGCCACCGCGGAAAGGGGTAAAAAACCGTTTGTTTAGGACCGACACGCACTAGTGATTTACTCGTTCCGTAATGCATCATCCCGTAACTAACTCATTAGTCACATTGCTTGCAAGGCTTATAGTGATGTGCATTACCGAGAGGGCCTAGAGATACCTCTCTGATACACTGAGTGACAAATCCTAGTCTCGATATATGCCAACTCAACAAACACCTTCAGAGACACCTGTAGAGCATCTTTATAATCACCCAGTTACGTTGTGACATTTGATAGCACACAAGGTGTTCCTTCGGTATTTGGGAGTTGCATAATCTCATAGTCAGAGGAATATGTATAAGTCATTGTCGGTGTACTAGAGTAGGGGTACCCTTAGTATCCCGAACTCGTGCACGGGCAGTCGCAACATCCCGCGGTAAGGCTTGCCGGGTGACCGCCAAGACCCTCCGCGGCTACTTTGAAGACCATTCAAGAACAAAGTACTCAAGACAAGACCCCGGCAAGAAGAACTTGCCGGGAAGAAGACAAGACCCCAGCAAGAGGAGCTTGCCGGGAAGGCTATCAGAAGCGTCCCAAGGCCTCGGCAAGAGGAGCTTGCCGGGAAGGCCAACCAAGGCGTACCAAGAAGACTTGTCGCGGCACCCCACGCGCCCCGGCAAGGCCCAGTGAGCGACAAGCTCCCGGACACGACAAGACGGCGACCGTGGCAAAGAGCTTGCCACGGGAAGCCCCCACTTCGTGCCCGCGCTCCAGCACACCCACCACGTGTCGCTCTGGGACCTTCCTAAGCACACGTGGCGGGAGGCCGTGTAGCTAGGGGTGTGCAGTGGCGAGCAGGCGCTGACAAGATAACCACCGTGGCTAACGGTGGCGTCCCTAGCGGTCCCTTTCGGTGCTGTCTAGGCGACACAGACGGGCATTTAATGCCCTTGTCCCCTGCCGTCAGGGTTAGGTATGATAACACTATAGCAGGTAGATGTGCCTGCTACAGCACCTAGCTGCCCCTACTACGGCACCTTTTCCATTTTTGCCCTTGACTCCCGTTGCTCTATGTCGGTAACCCCTTGAGCATATAAAAGGAGGCCCGAGTGCAATGGAGGAGGAAGTTTTTTAGCCATCACGCACACACACACGCGGACGGCCAGTTCATACACCCACGCTCGGTCTCGTTAGCAGCTGGAGAGTATTGTAGCACTCCGTGCTCCGAGCTAGAAATCAATACAATCCACAAAGCAGGAGTAGGGTTTTACGCATCCGTGCGGCCCGAACCTGGGTAAATCGCTCGCGTGCTTCGCCTCGATCTGCTCTTTGCGCAACCTCCGCCCCTTCCGAACCAAAAGGGACCCGGCCCGCCGGTCCCATAGGTGTCCGTGGATCAGCAACCCCGGCATCTTTGGCGCGCCAGGTAGGGGGCGTCGAAGTCGTGTGAACCAGATCCGGTGTTCTCGCGGCCTAGATCTTCGTCATCTTTGTCAACATGCCGCCGAAGAAGAAGGTTTCGGAGGCAACTGCTCCGTCCGCGCCGACAGAAAAGATAAGTTGCCAAAGTTTGAGCAATTGAATCTTTTAAAATTTTGAGTTATCTCCCTTGAACGACCACACTTTGTATGGGAAACCTGTGCGCGGAGGAACCAACTCATAGCTGGCTGCGCCCTTGCGTTGTTTCGAGCTCGCTCAACAACATTAGGCGAGCTGCAGCTAGTTGCTTAACTAGCCGCGCCCTTGCATTGTTTTGAGCCTGCTCAACAACGTAAGTAAGCTGCGACTAGTTGCTTAACTAGCCGCGCCCTTACTTTGCTTCGAGCCCCGCTCAGCAACTTAAGTGAGCTGCAGCTAGCTGCGACAAGGTTTCTTGCCGGTAGCGGCACCGCCAGCAGGCTGCCGACGTTCCGCACTCAGCGCTCGCGGCTCAGGTGCCTGCACCAGCAAGTTCCCTAGAAGCGTAGGGCAAAAACATACAAAGGGAGGGATCAAGTAAAGGGAGTAACGTTGAAATTGTTGCCCACGGCCTCCTGACAAGTTTTGCTCCGGCGAGCTTGCCGGGGAACGTCACGCTCCGGCAGACCCACAGGTTCTTGCCGTAGAAGCGGACGTTCTCGCAGCTGCAGAATTGCCTTTAGTCCTTGTTGTCGAGCCACAAGCTCCAGCATGGGCACAGCAGATTGTCCGCCTCCTTCAGACAGGAGAACTTCCCGGAGAGCAAGAAGAAGCGGAAAGAGTAGCCCGACAGTCAAGTATGTACCAGTTTGTCGACAAGACACTGTACAGAAGAGGACTCAACGGTGCGAAATTGAAGCATGTTCACCGGGAGGACGGACAAAAGCTGTTGGCAGAAATGCATTGCAATCAAGTAACATCTGCTCCCCGGTAAGCAATGACGAGCCATAAGGCTCCATATCTGTATTTTCTCTTCTTTCTTTTTCACAAGGAAAGGAAGGCTCCCTCGCGCACAAGTTTGCCGGGGGGAAAAGGAGAAGATGATGGTATGGACCAGGCGTCGTTCAAGAGTTTCGCCTTGCCGGGAAGCAAACAATAGAAAAGATAAGTTGCCAAAGTTTGAGCAATCAAATTTTTTAAATTTTAAAGTTATCTCCCTTGAACGACCACACTTTGTATGGGAAACCTGTGCGCGGAGGAACCAACTCGTAGCTGGCTGCGCCCTTGCGTTGTTTCAAGCTCGCTCAACAACATTAGGTGAGCTGCGGCTAGTTGCTTAACTAGCCGCGCCCTTGCATTGTTTTGAGCCTGCTCAACAACGTAAGTAAGCTGCGACTAGTTGCTTAACTAGCCGCGCCCTTACTTTGCTTCGAGCCCCGCTCAGCAACTTAAGTGAGCTGCAGCTAGCTGCGACAAGGTTTCTTGCCGGAAGCGGCACCGCCCGCAGGCTGCTGACGTTCCGCACTCAGCGCCCGCGGCTCAGGTGTCTGCAACGGCAAGTTCCCTAAAAACGTAGGGCAAAAACATACAAAGGGAGGAGTCAAGTAAAGGGAATAACATTGCAATGGCTACCCAGAAGAAAGTTATATTACAAAATAGCTTGTCGCAGCTCTAATAAATGTTTTCTATGACATAGCTAGCAGCGACAAGGAAAGAAGGAAGCAGGCGGCCTAATCAACGCGGTCGCCCTCAACCCTCTTGATCCTGCCCACCTTGTCCACAATGGGTGCGACAAGGGCCTTGAGCTCCTCCTGATCGATATCAGGCGGCAAGGGTCTGAGGACGTTGTGGAGGCGGAGGCCTGGATTGCGGAAGGCCACCTTCATCAACACCTTTTGAAGGGCTCCCGCACAGATCTCGTGCGACTCGTCGGCCAGCTGCTTCGGGATCCTATCCCGGAGCCGCTGGAGCGCCGTCGCCACGCCCTGGAAGAATAGAGTGAGCTTGGCGCTAGGTTGGAGGTTCTCGTCGGAGGAGTACCCGAAGTCCTCCACCCCCAGCTGCGCTAGCTCCTTATCGATGTCCCCGGCGGCGTTCGCGAGGCTCTCGGTCCAGTGCTCCACCGTATCCCTAAAGGCGTTTTGGGTGGTGGCAGCACTCTCCAGCAACGCCTTGTCGGCTTCGATCTCCTTCTTTAGGGCCGCCTCCCGCTCCTTGGTGCCGTCCAGCGCCTTGGTCGGAGCGGCCAGTTTCGACTCAAGAGCCGCGTTGGAGTCCTTGGCGGCGCTAAGCTCTTCGCCATATGCTTTGCGATCAGCCTCCAGCTGCACCACCTTTATCTCCAGCACCTTTTTGGCGGCCTCGGCAGCGGCGGCAGCATCCTCCGCTTGCTTGAGGGCTCCGCCGAGCTTCTCCTCGCGTGCGGCAAGCTCCTCCTCGTGAGCGTCAAGGTTAACCTTCCGCTGTGCCTGCTCACCCACCTCCGTGGCTAGCTTCACAGCGGCCAGCCGCTGCAGCTCTTCGGCTTCGGCCTTCTCAAGGAGAAAGGCCTTCTTCGCTTCAGCGAGCTGCTCCCGCTCCTCCGCCAGGGATCGGAGGGCTTCCCGGTGGAAACCCCCGAGCTCGTCTGCGCGCTTCTCAATGTCTGCCCCCGCCTTCGCGACAAGCGCCTCACGGGACTCCAGCTTGGCTTGTCGCGCGCGGTAGAGCGACGTCAACCTACGCAGCAGCCGCTCCTCTTCGGGCTCGTTGCTGCTGCTGCTTGGCGCGTCGACCAGCTTCAGACCCGCGGAGGCGAGCACTTCCCCGTCGAAGACCTCCCCCTCGACCGGCGCCCTGGAGCTTGATGCCCAGGGAAGGTTGATGAAGACGCCTTCGCCGGCCTTCATGTAAACGCCCGGCTGGGGCTCCTCGATGCTTGGCGCTGCGGCCTCGGCAGACGGGTCGGTGGTCGGTGTAGCGCCTGGCGCCCCTGTGGCCTCTGGGCCGTGAGTACGATCGCCAGATCCCTCGCCAGTCGCCACGGCGCCGGCGGGGTTACCCGCGCCAGCGGCGTCGCCACCATCGATTGCCTCGTCTGCAGCGACCTCTGTCTCCATCTGCTCCGCAGCAGATGGATCTGACGGCCGGAAAAAGGGAGAAGAGTCAAATAGAATCCAGTAGAAACTCGCAAAGATCAAGAAAAGAAGGATCCAAGAGAAGTTTCGAAGCAAGGGGAGTACCTGCGCCAGGCTCTACGGTCGTGGTCTCCGTCGTCGGGGGGCCGCCGGCGCTGCCCCTCGCCGGAGAACCCTCCCTTGCCGGAGTCTTCTCCCTCATCAGGGAGCCTTCCCTCACCGGAGACTTCTCCTTCTCCGGAGAGCCCTCCCTTGCCGGAGAGTTCTCCCTTGTCGGGGAATTCTCCCTTGGCTCCTGGTGGGGCTGCTCGGCTCCTGCAGAAGTCAACAAACCGACGTCAGCAAAGGCAAGTACCCGTGCACGCCTCGCTGCGGAAAGTAATTCACACACACTTACGCTGGGGGCTGCTCTGGGGGAAAGTCGCCGGGTCCGGCAGAGTTGTCTCGGGCGCGCCACCTGCAGTCGCAGTGGGCTCGTCCTCAATGATGATCGCCGGAGCCCTAGCTCTCTTTGCCGCTCTCTTGGCCAGAGTCCTAAAGAGGAACAGATTCAGGGAAAGGCAAGTGAGAAGCAAGACCAACAGCAAAAACCGAAGAAATGCAAGTGCAGCAAGAGAAGCTTACTCTTCTTCATCCTCCTCGTCGGAGCTTAGCGCGGAGAAGTCGAAGCCCGGAGCGCGCCCGACGGGAGGAGGCGGGGGAGAGGCTTCCCTTGGCCGCTTGGCGGGAGCAGTGGCGGCGGTCCGAGAAGACCCCGCTCCGGCTGTCGGCGCGGCGTGAGTGGCGGTAGGGACTGGAGCGGTGGTCCGGCTAGACCCCGCTCCAGTTTCCGTCGTGGCACGAGGCGCTCCCGCGGCAGCGGTGTTTGCCGCGGTGGAGCACGTCACGCGGCGTGGTGACTGTTGACCCGCTTGCCGCTCCGCCATGTCACCGACCCTGCGGAGACGCCTCCTTGGTGGGGATGGAGGCTCTGCTTCTGGTGGGCTGTCCGAAGACAAGGAGGAAGAGGAGCCGATTTGCCACGAGCAGCCCGTATCTTCGGCAGGCTCGCTCGGCTTGGCGTCTTGCCCGGCAAGCCCCTTCTTGCCGGCAGGCTCCCCTTGCTCGCCACAGCTTGCCACTTCTGCTGCATCTGCCTCCACGATGGTGAAGCCAAACTCGCCCGCGGCTGCGTCTGCCGCCGCCTCCTCCAGCCTGGTGGCGATGCGCGCCATCTCCGCATCGGTGGTGTCGCGAGTAAGGCCGTCCTTCTCGTCGGGATTGACTGCCACTTCCACCAAGTCGTCGAAAAACTGCTGCACGACCTCGTCGGCAGGCTCCTGCCAAGTTGGCACAATCCCGTGCGAGTCGCATTCCGGCATCATTGCACGGATGCGGTCGAGCGCGGAGTTGTTGCACAAAGGCACGACGCCCCCCGGCAACCTGAACACCTCGGGATGCTGGGGGTCATATCTGAACAGCTCCTGCAGCATCGCGTGGAGCTCCAGAACTGTGAAGTTGTAGTTGAGGCCCGGCCGCAGCCTCATAATGTCTACCGCGTTCTGGAACTCCCAAGTGGGCCTCCCCCGTTCCTGCAGGGGGGCGATGTGGCGGCGAAGGAAGTCCGCGCCAATGGTGCCAACAGTAAGGCCGGCAAACCTGAGGCGCAGGACCCTAGTGACAGCAATTCTCAGCCTGTCGTCCTCCGGGGCCAGGTTGCTCCAATCGCTGCCGCGTGCTACTGGGGTTTGGCGTTGGGCGGTGAATGGCTGCGGATCCTCTTCGACAATCCAGCACCAATCCGCCCTCCACTCCTCCCACTTGCCGCGGAGCTCTCCCTCCAGATACGTCTCCTTCTTGCCGGCCCTTGAGACCCAAGCAATCCCGCCGGATAGAGGCTCTCCTCTCTCTACTCGGTGGATGAAAAAGTGGCGGAAGAGGGCCACGTTGGGGAGGACTCCGGCAAAGTTTTCACAGAGATGCGCGAAAACTGCCATCGTCAGAACGGCGTTGGGGGTGAAGTCGAGGAGGCGGAATCCATAGGTGTTCATGATGTCGCAGAAGAAATCAGAGAAAGGCGGGCAGAGCCCGCAGTAGAAAAACAATGCGAAGAAGGGGTACCCGTTCGGAGCCCTCTCCCGAGCGGCAGTGGGGAGAACCCTCGTGCGCGGATGCGCGCACGTCTCCGCCGACCAGAACAGAGAGTAGTCCGCCCTCAGCTCCTTCGCGCCGAGCCTGGGGGGAAAACAGATTGCACCTTCCGCAGCGCCGCGAGCCGCTGCGCCTCGGTCATCTTCACGGTCTTCCCTTTGTCGGCTTTTGGAGCCATGACGGAAGTAGTGGAGGAGGTCGATGGCGTTGGTGGTGCTAATGGCGATGGGGGGCGGAGCGCTGCTCTCTCTCTCTCTCAGCTTTGGGGAGGCGAGGGAGCGGCGGAGATTTCTGAGATTGGGAACGGCAACGGGCGAATGGACCGACTGCCCCTGTTTCCCCTGCTTTTAAAGGGGGAGGGGGGCGGACGTTCCGCATTCCGAGAAAAGGAACCCCCACGACCTCCCCCACGATGCCGCATTCAACGCGTGCCGTTCGGGGAGGGCGCGGAGGATACGGAGGGAGATTCGGCGTAACCTAGGGCGCGCGTGCCCGTGCACTGTTTTGGGCCTGGCCCAACAGCGCTCGGCACCGTGTCTGGCCCAGGCCCGGGGGCTCCTGTCGGTGTACTAGAGTAGGGGTACCCTTAGTACCCCGAACTCGTGCACGGGCAGTCGCAGCATCCCGCGGCAAGGCTTGCCGGGTGACCGCCAAGACCCTCCGCGGCTACTTTGAAGACCATTCAAGAACAAAGTACTCAAGACAAGACCCCGGCAAGAAGAACTTGCCGGGAAGAAGACAAGACCCCGGCAAGAGGAGCTTGCCGGTAAGGCTATCAGAAGCGTCCCAAGGCCTCGGCAAGAGGAGCTTGCCGAGAAGGCCAACCAAGGCATACCAAGAAGACTTGCCACGGCGCCCCACGCGCCCCGGCAAGGCCCGGTGAGCGACAAGCTCCCGGACACGACAAGACGGCGACCGCGGCAAAGAGCTTGCCGCGGGAAGCCCCCACTTCGTGCCCGCGCTCCAGCACACCCACCACGTGTCGCTCTGGGACCTTCCTAAGCACACGTGGCGGGAGGCCGTGCAGCTAGGGGTGCGCAGTGGCGAGCAGGCGCTGACAAGATAACCACCGTGGCTAACGGTGGCGTCCCTAGCGGTCCCTTTCGGTGCTGTCTAGGCGACACAGACGGGCATTTAATGCCCTTGTCCCCTGCCGTCAGGGTTAGGTATGATAACACTGTAGCAGGTAGTTGTGCCTGCTACAGCACCTAGCTGCCCCTACTACGGCACCTTTTCCATTTTTGCCCTTGACTCCCGTTGCTCTATGTCGGTAACCCCTTGAGCATATAAAAGGAGGCCCGAGTGCAACGGAGGAGGAAGTTTTTTGGCCATCACGCACACACACACGCGGACGGCCAGTTCATACACCCACGCTCGGTCTCGTTAGCAGCCGGAGAGTACTGTAGCACTCCGCGCTCCGAGCTAGAAATCAATACAACCCACAAAGCAGGAGTAGGATTTTACGCATCCGTGCGGCCCGAACCTGGGTAAATCGCTCGCGTGCTTCGCCTCGATCTGCTCTTTGTGCAACCTCCGCCCCTGCCGAACCAAAAGGGACCCGGCCCGCCGGTCCCATAGGTGTCCGTGGATCAGCAACCCCGGCAGTCATGAAGAAAGCAATAGCAATAAAACTAAACGTTCATTTATGCTAAGCTAACGGATGGGTCTTATCCATCACATCATCCTCTAATGATGTGATCTCGTTCATCAAACGACAACACATGTCTATGATCAGCAACTTAACCATCTTTGATTAACGAGCTAGTCAAGTAGAGGCATACTAGGGACACTCTATTTTGTCTAGGTATTCACACATGTACTAAGTTTCCGGTTAATACAATTCTAGCATGAACAATAAATATTTATCATGATATAAAGAAATATAAATAACAACTTTATTATTGCCTCTAGGGCATATTTCCTTTAGTCTCCCACTTGCACTAGAGGCAATAATCTAGATTACATAGTAATGATTCTAACACCAATGGAGTCTTGGTGCTGATCATGTTTTGCTCGAGAGAGAGAGGCTTAGTCAACGGGTCTGTAAAATTCAGATCCGTGTGTATCTTGCAAATCTCTATGTCTCCCTCCTTGACTTGATCGCGGTTGGAATTGAAGCATCTCTTGATGTCTTTGGTTCTCTTGTGAAATATGGATTCCTTCGCCAAGGCAATTGCTCCAGTATTGTCACAAAAGATTTTCATTGGACCCGATGCACTAGGTATTACACCAAGATCAGATATGAACTCCTTCATTCAGACTCCTTCATTTGCTGCTTCTGAAGCAGCTATGTACTCCGCTTCACACGTAGATCCCACCACGACGCTCTACTTGGAATTGCATCAATGTAACCATTTACGACAAGCTCTTTGTCACCTCCATAAACGAGAAACATATCCTTAGTCCTTATCTGGTATTTCAGGATGTTCTTGACCGCTGTCCAGTGATCCACTCCTGGATTACTTTGGCACCTCCCTGCTAAACTAATACCAAGTCACACATCAGGTCTGGTACACACCATTGCATACATGATAGAGCCTAGGCTGATGCATAGGGAATATCTTTCATTTTATCTCTATCTTCTGCAGTGGTCAAGCATTGAGTCTTACTTAATTTCAAACCTTGTAACACATGCAAGAACCCTTTCTTTGACTGATCCATTTTGAACTTTTCCAAAACTTTCTCAAGGTATGTGCTTTGTGAAAGTCCAATTAAGCGTCTTGATCTATCACTATAGATCCTGATGCCCAATATATAAGCAGCCTCACCGAGGTCTTTCATTGAAAAATTATTATTCAAGTATCCTTTTATGCTATCCCGAAATTTTGTATTATTTCCAATCAACTATATGTCATCCACTTATAATATTAGAAATGCTACAGAGCTCCCACTCACTTTCTTGTAAATACAGGCTTCTCCTAAAGTCTGTATAAAACCATATGCTATGATCACACTATCAAAGCGTATATTCCAACTCCGATAGGCTTGCATCAGTCCATAAATGGATCGTTGGAGCTTGCACACTTTGTTAGCACCTTTAGGATCGACAAAACCTTCTGGTTGCATCATATACGACTCTGATTTAAGATATCCATTAAGGAATGCAGTTTTGACATTCATTTGCCAAATTTCATAATCATAAAATGTGGCAATTGCTAACATGATTCAGGAAGACTTAACCATCGCTACAGGTGAGAAGGTCTCATCATAGTCAACTCCTTGAACTTGTCGAAAACCTTTTGTAACAAGTCGAGCTTTGTAGCAAGTAACATTACCGTCAGCGTCTGTCTTCTTCTTGAAGATCCATTTATTCTCTATTGCTTGCCGATCATCGAGCAAGTCAACCAAAGTCCACACTTTGTTCTCATACATGGATCCCATCTCAGATTTCATGGCCTCAAGCCATTTCGTGGAATCTGGGCTCATCATTGCTTCCTCATAGTTCGTAGGTTCGTCATGGTCAAGTAACATGACCTCCAGAATAGGATTACCATACCACTCTGGTGCGGATCGTACTCTGGTTGACCTACGTGGTTTGGTAGTAACTTGATCTGAAGTTTCATGCTCATCATCATTAACATCCTCACTAATTGGTTTAGGAATCACTGGAACTGATTTCTGTGGTAAACTACTTTCCAATTCCGGAGAAGGTAGAATTACCTCGTCAAGTTCTACTTTCCTCCCACTCACTTCTTTCGAGAGAAACTCTTTCTCTAGAAAGGATCCATTCTTAGGAACGAATATCTTGCCTTCAGATCTATGATAGAAGGTGTACCCAACAGTCTCCTTTGGGTATCCTATGAAGACACATTTCTCCGATTTGGGTTCGAGCTTATCAGTTTGAAGCTTTTTCACATAAGCATCACAGCCCCGAATTTTAAGAAATGACAGCTTAGGTTTCTTGCTAAACCACAGTTCATATGGTGTCGTCTCAACGGATTTAGATGGTTCCCTATTTAACGTGAATGCAGTCGTCTCTAAAGCATAACCCCAAAATGATAGCGGTAAATCGGTAAGAGACATCATAGATCGCACCATATATAATAAAGTACGGTTACGACGTTCGGACACACCATTACGATGTGGTGTTCCAGGTGGCATGAGTTGTGAGACTATTCCACATTGTTTCAAATGAAGACCAAACTCATAACTCAAATATTCACCTCCACGATCAGATCATAGAAACTTTATTTTCTTGTTATGATGATTTTCCACTTCACTCTGAAATTCTTTGAACTTTTCAAATGTTTCAGACTTATGTTTCATTAAGTAGATATACCCATATCTGCTCAAATCGTCTATGAATGTCATAAAATAACGATACCCGCCGCGAGCCTCAACACTGATCGGACTGCATACATCAGTATGTATTATTTCCAATAAGGCACTTGTTCGCTCCATTGTTCCGGAGAACGGAGTCTTAGTCATATTGCCCATGAGGCATGGTTTGCAAGCAACAAGTGATTCATAATCAAGTGATTGCAAAATCCCATCAGCATGGAGTTTCTTAATGCGCTTTACACCAATATAACCTAAACGGCAGTGCCACAAATAAGTTGCACTATCGTTATTAATTTTGCATCTTTTGGCTTCAATATTATGAATATGTGTATCACTACAATCGAGATTCAACCAAAATAGACCACTCATCAAGGGTGCATGACCAACAAAAATAATACTCATATAAATAGAATAACCATTATTCTTTGATTTAAATGAATAACTGTCTCGCATGAAACAAGATCCAGATATAGTGTTCATGCTCAAAGCTGGCATCAAATAATAATTATGGGTCTAAAAACTAACCCCGACGGTAGATGTAGAAGTAGTGTGCCGACGGCGATCACATCAACCTTGGAACCATTTCCCACGCGCATCGTCACCTCGTCCTTAGCCAATCTTCATTTAATCTGTAGCCCCTATTTTGAGTGGCAAATATGAGCAACAAAACCAATATCAAATACTCAGGCGTTACTATGAGAATTAGTAAGGTACACATCAATAACATGTATATCAAATATATCTTTCACTTTGCCATCCTTCTTATCCGCCAAATACTTGGGGCAGTTCTGCTTCCAGTGACCAGTCCCTTTGCAGTAGATCGGTCTCAGGCTTAGGTCCAGACTTGGGTTTCTTCCCTTGAGTAGAAAATTGCTTGTTGTTCTTCTTGAAGTTCCCCTTATTCGCTTTGCCCTTTTTCTTAAAACTAGTGGTCTTGTTAACGATCAACACTTGATGCTCCTTCTTGATTTCTACCTCCGCAACCTTTAGAATCGGGAAGAGCTCGGGAATTGTCTTTTCCATCCTTTGCATATTATAGTTCATCAAAAAGCATTTATAGCTTGGTGGCAGCGATTCAAGAACTCTGTCAATGGCACTATCATCAGGAAGATTAACTCCCAGCTGAGTCAAGTGGTTGTGGTACCTAGACATTCTGAGTATGTGTTCACTGACAGAACTATTCTCCTCCATTTTGCTGCTATAGAACTTGTTGGAGACTTCATATCTCTCAACTCAGGCATTTGCTTGAAATATTAACTTCAACTCCTGGAACATCTCATATGCTCCGTGACATTCAAAATGTCTTTGAAGTCTTCTAAGACATAAAGCATGGCACACTGAACTATCGAGTTGTCATCAACTTTGCTCCGCCAGATGGTCATAACGTCCGGAGTTGCTCCTGCAGTGGGTCTTACACCTAGCGGTGCTTCTAGGACGTAATTCTTTTGTGCAGTAATGAGGATAATCCTCAAGTTACGGACCCAGTCTGTGCAGTTCCTACCATCATCTTTCAACTTAGCTTTCTCTAGGAACGCATTAAAATTCAAGGGAACGGTAGCACAGTCCATAGATCTACAACAACATAGACATGCAAAAACTATCAGGTACTAAGTTCATGATAAATTAAAGTTCAATTAATCATATTACTAAAGAAATCCCACTTAGATAGACATACCTGTAGTCATCTAAATGATCACGTGATCCATATCAACTAAACCATGTCCGATCATCACATGAGATGGAGTAGCTTTCAATGGTGAACATCACTATGTTGATCATATCTACTATACGATTCACGTTCGACCTTTCGATTTTAGTGTTATGATGCCATATCTGCATATGCTAGGCTCGTCAAGTGTAACCTGAGTATTTTGCACATGCAAAACTGGCTTGCACCCATTGTATGTGAATGTAGAGCTTATCACACCCGATCTTCACGTGGTGTCTCAGCACGACGAAATGTAGCAACGGTGCATACTCAGGGAGAACACTTATACCTTTAAATTTAGTGAGGTATCATCTTATAATGCTTCCATCGTACTAAGTAAAATAAGATGCATAAAGGATATAAATCACATGCAATTAAAATATGTGACATGATATGGCCATCATCATCTAGTGCCTTTGATCTCCTTCTCCAAAGCACCGTCATGATCTCCATCGTCACTGGCTAGACACCTTGATCTCCATTGTAGCATCATTGTCGTCTCGCCAACTATTGATTCTACGACTATCCCTACCGCTTAGTGATAAAGTAAAGAAATTACATGGCGATTGCATTTCATGTAATAAAGCAACAACCATAAGGCTCATGCCAGTTGCTTATAACTTTTACAAAACATGATCCTCTCGCCTTGACCATATCACATCACAACATGCCCTGCAAAAACAAGTTAGACATCCTCTACTTTGTTGTTGCAAATTTTACGTGGCTGCTACGGGCTTCTAGCAAGAACCGTTCTTATCTACGCATCAAAACCACAACGATTTTTCATTAAGTCTGTTGTTTTAACCTTCAATAAGGTCCGGCCGTATTCAAACTCGATTCAACTAAAGTTGGAGAAACAGACACCCGCCAACCACCTGTGTGCGAAGCACGTCGGTAGAACCAGTCTCATGAACGCGTTCATCTAATGTCGGTCCGGGCCGCTTCATCCAACAATACCGCCGAATCAAAGTAAGACATTGGTGGTAAGTAGTATGACTATTATCGTCTACAACTCTTTGTGTTCTACTCATGCATATCATCTACGGATAAACCTGGCTCGGATGCCCTTGTTGGGAACGTAGTAATTTAAAAAATTCCTACGATCATGCAAGATCTATCTAGGAGAAGCATAGCGACGAGACGGGAGAGTGTTTCCACGTACCCTCGTAGATCAAAAGCGGAAGCATTTAGTAACAAGGTTGATGTAGTCGAACGTCTTCACGATCCAACTGATCCAAGTAACGAATGTACGACACCTCCGTGTTCAGCACACGTTCAGCATGATGACGCCCCTCAAGCTCTTGATCCAGTAGAGGGTCGAGGGAGAGTTCTATCAGCACGACGGCATGGAGACGATGTTGGTGATGTGATCCATGCATGGCTTCACCTAAGCACTACGGCAATATGACCGAGGTGGTAAACTGTGGAGGGGGGCACCACACATGGGTGATGAACAATTGATGTGTCTTCGGGTGCCTCCTGCCCCCGTATATAAAGGAGGAGGGGAGGAGGCGGCCGGCCTAGGGGCACGCCAAAGGGGGGATACTACTAGGGAAAATCCTAGCAGTAGCGCGGGTTTTAGACCTACCAGTAGCGTGGGTGGCCGTGCTACTAGTACGACGCTATAGCTAATGGTTAGCAGTTGCGTGGGATTAACCGCACTACTGCTATATCCACGTAGTAGTAGCGCTTTCTAGAAAGGGCGCTACTGGTAATTACTAGTAGCGCCTCTTGCAGCCCGAGCTACCACTACTATTCCGTATTATATTTCTTTTTTATTTCATGTTGTATTCATACACCTTTATACAAGTTTTCATACGACAACAATTTAGAGATTGTTTTTACATCATAATGAGTTACTACATCACTGGGTGAAAGAACCATGGACTAGTTTCAAGTGGATGGACATCCACTTGAAACTAATCTGCGGTTCTTTCACCCAATGATATAATAAGTATCATCACATCATCATCATATCAGTAACAACTTATAATCATAATACATCATTGTCATATGACACCTCCTCATGATTATCATTTTCTTCAATGAGACATCATATAGCAAGTTGGTCACTAGTCATAATCACAACTTCTCATCATCATCATCAACTCTAACACATTGTACCACATTGTTGGGGAACGTAGTATTTCAAAAAAATCCTACGATCAAGCAAGATCTATCTAGGAGAAGCATAGCAACGAGTGGGGAGAGTGTGTCCACATACCCACGTAGACCGAAAGAGGAAGCATTTAGTAACGCGGTTGATATAGTCGAACGTCTTCACGATCCAACCGATCCAAGTACCGAACGCACGACACCTCCATGATCTGCACACGTTCAGATCGGTGACGTCCTTCGAACTCTTGATCCAGTTGAGGCCGAGGGAGAGTTTCATCAGCACAACAGCGTGGTGACGGTGATGATGATGTTACTGGCGCAGGGCTTCGCCTAAGCACTACGACGATATGACCGAGCTGTTAACTGTGGAGGGGCGCCACACATTGCTAAGAACAATTCATGTGTGTTCTAGGGGTGCCCTCCCCATGTATATAAAGGAGGGAGAGGGAGGGAGGCAGCCTAGGGAGCGCCCAAGTAGGAGGAATCCTACTTGGGCCCCTAGTCCAATTCGTCCCCCCTTACCATATTTGGAAAGGGGGAAAGGAAGGAGGGGGAGGGTAAGGAAGTAGAAGTCGTACTTCATACTTTCCTTTTCCTTTCTCCCCACTTGGCTGGTCCTATAGGGGGCGCACCAGCCCCTTGTGGGCTGGTGTGTTCCTTGCTTGGCCCATTAAGCCCATATCTGTGCCAGGGTTTGCCCAAAACCCCTTCCGGTGACCCGGTATCACCCGGAACACTTTCGTTGTCCGATTATAGCCTTCCAATATATGAATCTTTACCTCTCGACCATTTCGAGACTCCTTGTCATGTCCGTGATCTCATCCGGGACTCCGAACAAACTTCGGTACATCTAATCACATAACTCATAATACAAATCGTCATCGAACGTTAAGCGTGCGGACCCTACGGGTTCGAGAACTATCTGGACATGACCGAGACACATCTCCGGTCAATAACCAATAGGGGAACTTGGATGCTCATATTGGCTCCTACATATTCTATTAAGATCTTTATCGGTCAAACCGCATAACAATGACATACGTTGTTCCCTTTGTCATCGGTATGTTAGTTGCCCGAGATTCGATCGCCGGTATCATCATACCTAGTTCAATCTCGTTACCGGCAAGTATCTTTGCTCGTTCCGTAATGCATCATCCCACAACTAACTCATTATTCACATTGTTTGCAAGGCTAATAGTGATGCGCATTATACACGGAGTGACAAATCCTAATCTTGATCTATGCCAACTCAAGAAACACCATCAGAGACACTTGTAGAACATCTTTTAGTCACCCAGTTACGTTGTCATGTTTGATAGCACACAGAGTGTTCCTCCAGTATTCGGGAGTTGCATAATCTCATTCTCAGAGGAACATACATAAGTCATGATGAAAGCAATAGCAATAAAACTAAACAATCATTTATGCTAAGCTAACGGATGGGTCATGTCCATCACATCATTCTCTAATGGTGTGATCCCGTTCATCAAATGACAACACATGTCTATGGTTAGGAGACTTAACCATCTTTGATTAACGAGCTAGTCAAGTAGAGGCATACTAGGGATACTCTGTTTGTCTATGTATTCACACATGTACTAAGTTTCCGGTTAGTACAATCTTAGCATGAATAATAAACATTTATCATGATATAAGGAAATATAAATAACAACTTTATTATTGCCTCTAGGGCATATTTCCTTCAGTCTCCCACTTGCGCTAGAGTCAATAATCTAGTTCACATCGCCATGTGATTTAACACCAATAGTTCACATCATCATTTGATTTTACACTCTATAGTTCACATCGCTATGTGACCAATACCCAAAGGGTTTACTAGAGTCAATAATCTAGTTCACATCACCATGTGATTAAGACCCAAAGAGTACTAAGGTGTGATCATGTTTTGCTTGTGAGAGAAGTTTAGTCAGTGGGTCTGCCACATTTAGATCCATATGTATTTTGCAAATTTCTATGTCTACAATGCTCTGCATGGAGCTACTCTAGCTAATTGCTCCCACTTTCAATATGTATATAGATTGAGACTTAGAGTCATACAGATCGGTGTCAAAGCTTGCATCGACGTAACTCTTTACGACGAACTCTTTGTCCCCTCCATAACCGAGAAACATTTCCTTATTCCACTAAGTATAATTTTGACCGATGTCCAGTGATCCTCTCCTGGATCACTATTGTACCCTCTTGCCAAACTCATGGTGAGGTACATAATAGGTCTGCTACACAGCATAGCATACTTTATAGAACCTATGACTGAGGCATAGGGAATGACTTTTCATTCTCTTTCTATTTTCTGCCGTGGTCGGGTTTTGAGTCTTTACTCAACTTCATACCTTACAAGACAGGCAAGAACTCCTCCTTTGACTGTTTCATTTTGAACAACTTCAAAAACTTGTCAAGGTATATACTCATTGAAAAATTTTATCAAGTGTCTTGATCAATCTCTATAGATCTTGATGCTCAATATGTAAGCAGCTTCACCGAGGTCTTTATTTCAAAAACTCCTTTACGTTTTCTAGAAAATTCTACACTATTTCCGATCAACAATGTCATTCACATATACTTATTATAAAGGCTGTAGTGCTCCCACTCACTTTCATGTAAATACAGGCTGCTTCACCGCAAGTCTGTATAAACTATATGCTTTGATCAACTTATCAAAGCGTAAATTCCAACTCCGAGATGCTTGCACCAGTCCATAGATGGATCGTTGGAGCTTGCACACTTTGTTAGCACCTTTTGGATTGACAAAACTTTCTTATTGTGTCATATACAACTTTTCTTTAAGAAATCCATTAAGGAATGCAGTTTTGACATCCATTTGCCAAATTTCATAAAATGTGGCAATTGCTAACATGATTCAGACAAACTTTAAGCATCGATACGAGTGAGAAAATCTCATCGTAGTCAACATCTTGAACTTGTAAAGACCCTTTTCGACAAGTCGATCTTTGTAGATAGTAACACTACTATCAGTGTCTGTCTTCCTCCTTGAAGATCCATTTATTCTCAATGGCTCGCCGATCATCGGGCAAGTCAATCAAAGTCCATACTTTGTTCTCATACATGGATCCCATCTCAGATTTCATGGCCTCAAGCCATTTCGCGAAATCTGGGTTCGTAGGTTCGTCATGATCTAGTAACATGGCTTCCAGAACAGGATTACCGTACCACTCTGGTGCGTAACGTACTCTAGTTGACCTACGAGGTTCAGTAGTAAGTTGATCTGAAGTTCCATGATCATCATCATTAACTTCCTCACTAATTGGTATAGGCATCACTGGAACTGATTTCTGTGATGAATCATTTTCCAATTCGGGAGAAGGTACAACTACCTAATCAAGTTCTACTTTCCTCTCACTCACTTCTTTCGAGAGAAACTCCTTCTCTAGAAAGGATCCATTCTTAGAAACAGATAGCTTGCCTTTGGATCTGTGATAGAAGGTGTACCCAATAGTTTCCTTTGGGTATCCTATGAAGACGCATTTCTCCGATTTGGGTTCGATCTTATCAGATTGAAACCTTTTCACATAAGCGTCGCAACCCCAAACTTTAAGAAACGACAAATTAGGTTTCTTGCCAAACCACAATTCATATGGTGTCGTCTCAACGGATTTTGGTGGTGCCCTATTTAAAGTGAATGCAGCCGTCTCTAATGCATAACCCCAAAACGATAGTAGTAATTCGGTAAGAGACATCACAGATCGCATCATATCTAATAAAGTACGGTTATGACGTTCGGACACACCACTATGCTGTGGTGTTCCAGGTGGCATGAGTTTGCGAAACTATTCCACATTGATTTAATTGAAGGTCAAACTCATAACTCAAATATTCGCCTCTGCGATCAGATCATAGAAACTTTATTTTCTCGTTACGATGATTCTCTACTTAACTCTAAAATTCTTTGAACTTTTTCAAATGTTCCATACTTGTGTTTCATCAAGTAGATATACCCATATCTGCTCAAATCATCTGTGAAGGTCAGAAAATAATGATACCCACCATGAGGCTTAACACTCATCAGACCGCATACATCAGTGTGTAATATTTCCGATAAGTTAGTGGCTCGCTCCATTGTTCCAGAGAACGGAGGTTTAGTCATCTTGCCCATGAGGCATGATTCGCAAGCATCAAGTGATTCATAATCAAGTGATTCCAAAAACCCATCAGCATGAAGTTTCTTCATGTGCTCTACACCAATATGACCTAAACGGCAGTGCCACAAATATGTTACACCATCATTATCAACTTTGCATCTTTTGGCATCAATATTATGAATATGTGTATCACTATGACCGAGATTCAATAAACCATTTATTTTGAGTGTATGACCATAGAAGGTTTAATTCATGTAAATAGAACAACAATTATTTTTTGACTTAAATGAATAACCGTATTGCAATAAACATGATCCAATCATATTCATGCTCAATGCAAACACCAAATAACATTTATTTTAGGTTCAACACTAATCCCGAAGGTAAAGGTAGTGTGCGATGGTGATCTTATCATCCTTGGAATCATTTTCAACACACATCGTTACCTCGCCCTTAACTAGTCTCTTTTTATTTGGCAACTCTTGTTTCGAGTTACTACTCTTAGCAACTAAACCAATATCAAATATGGAGGGGTTGCTATAAACACTAGTAAAATACACATCAATAACATGTATATCAAATATACCTTTGTTCACTTTGCCATCCTTCTTATCCACCAAGTATATGGGGTAGTTCCGCATCTAGTGACTATTCCCTTTGTAGTAGAAGCACTCAGTTTCAGGCTTATGTCTAGCTTTGGGTTTCATCACGGGAGTGGCAACTTGCTTGCCATTCTTTCTTGAAGTTCCCTTTTTTTTCCATTACCCCTTTCCTTGAAACTAGTGGTCTTGTTAACCATCAACACTTGATGCTCTTTCTTGATTTCTACCTTCCCTAATTTTATCATCGCGAAGAGCTCGAGAATCATTTTCATCATCACTTGCATATTATAGTTCATCACGAAGTTCCAGTAACTTGGTGATAGTGACTAGAGAACTGTATCAATCACTATCTTATCTGGAAGATTAACTCCCACTTGATTCAAGTGACTGTAGTACTCAGACATTCTGAGCACATGCTCACTGGTTGAGCTATTCTCCTCCATCTTGTAGGCAAAGTACCTGTCAGAGGTCTCATACCTCTCGACTCGGGCGTGAGTCGGAAATACTAATTTTATCTCTTGGAACATCTTATATGGCCCATGGCGTTCAAAATGTTTTTGAAGTCCAGGTTCTAAGCCATAAAGCATTTCGCACTAAACTATCAAGTAGCTAGTCATCATACCGAGCTTGCCAAACGTTCATAACGTCTGCATAAACTCCTGTAATAGGTCCGTCACCTAGCGATGCATCAAGGACATAATTCTTCTATGCAGCAATGTGGACAATCCTTAGATCACGGACCCATCCTGCATCATTGCTACTATCATCTTTCAACTCATTTTTCTCTAGGAACATAACAAAATAAACGGGGAGCTACATCGCCAGATATTGATCTACAACATAGATATGCAAATACTATCAGGACTAAGTTCATGATAAATTAAAGTTCAATTAATCATATTACTTAAGAACTCCCACTTAGATATACATCCTCTAGTCATCTAAGTGATCACGTGATCCAAATCAACTAAACCATGCCCGATCGACAAGTGAGATGGAGTAGCTTTCAATGGTGAACATAACTATGTTGATCATATCTACTATATGATTCACGCTCGACCTTTCGGTCTTAGTGTTCCGAGGCCATATCTGCATATGCTAGGCTCGTCAAGTTTAACCCGAGTATTTTGCGTGAGCAGAACTGGCTTGCACCCGTTGTATGTGAATGTAGAGCTTACCACACCCGATCATCACCTGGTGTCTCGGCACGACAAATTGTAGCAACGGTGCATACTCAGGGAGAACACTTATACCTTGAAATTTAGTGAGAGATCATCTCATAATGCTATCGCCTTACTAAGCAATATAAGATGCATAAAAGATAAAAATCACATGCAATCAAAATATGTGACATGATATGGCCATCATCATCTTGTGCCTTTGATCTCCATCTCCAAAGTACCGTCAAGATCTCCATCGTCACCAGCATGACACCATGATCTCCATCATCTTGATCTTTATCAACATGTCATCACATGGTCGTCTCGCCAACTATTGCTTTTGCAACTATTGCTATCGCATAGCGATAAAGTAAATCAATTATATGGCGCTTGCATCTTATGCAATAAAGAGAAAACCATAAGCCTCCTGCCAATTGTCGACAATTTTAACAAAACAAGATCATATCATACAACAATTTATATCTAATCATGTCTTGACCATATCACATCACAACATGCCCTGAAAAAACAAGTTAGACATCCTTTACTTTGTTGTTGCAAGTTTTACGTGGCTGCTAGGCTTCTAGCAAGAACTGTTCTTACCTACGCATCCAAACCACAACGACTTTTTGTCAAGTGTGTTGTTTTAACGTTCAACAAGGACCGGGCGTAGTCAAACTCGATTCAACTAAAGTTGGAGAAACAGACACCCGCCAGCCACCTGTGTGCAAAGCACGTCGGTAGAACTAGTCTCATGAACGTGGTCATGTAATGTCGGCCCGGGCCGCTTCATCCAACAATACCACCGAATCAAAGTAAGACATTGCTGGTAAGTAGTATGACTATTATCGCCCATAACTCTTTGTGTTCTACTCGTGCATATAACATCTACGCATAAACCTCGCTCTGATACCACTGTTGGGGGACATAGTATTTCAAAAAAAATTCCTACGATCACGCAAGATCTATCTAGGAGAATCATAGGAACATGCGGGGAGAGTGTGTCCACATACCCTCGTAGACCGAAAGCGGAAGCATTTAGTAATGCGGTGAATGTAGTCGAATGTCTTCGTGATCCAACCGATCCAAGTACCGATCGCACGACACCTCCGCGATCTGCACATGTTCAGCTCGGTGACGATCTTCGAACTCTTGATCAAGTTGAGGCCGAGGGAGAGTTTCGTCAGCACGATGGCGTGGTGACGGTGATGATGATGTTACCGGCGCAGGGCTTCGCCTAAGCACTACGACGATATGATCGAGCTGTTAACTATGGAGGGGACGCCGCATATGGCTTGGAACAATTGATGTGTGTTCTAGGGGTACCCTCCCCACGTATATAAAGGAGGGAGAGGGAAGGAGGCAGCCTAGGGCGTGCCCAAGTAGGAGGAATCCTACTTGGGCCCCTAGTCCAATTCGGCCCCCTTACCATATTTGGACCAGGGGAAAGGAAGGAGGGGGGAGGGGAAGGAACTAGGAGTCCTACTTCATACTTTCCTTTTCCTCCTCTCCTTTTCCTTTCTCCCACCAGGCTGGCCCTATAGGGGGCGCACCAGCCCCTTGTGGGCTGGTGTGTTCCCTTCCATGGCCCATTAAGCCCATATCGCTGCCAGGGTTTGCCCGGAACCCCTTCCGGTGACCCGGTATCACCCGAAACACTTTCGGTGTCCGAATATAGCCTTCCAACATATGAATCTTTACCTCTCGACCGAGACTCATCGTCATGTCCGTGATGTCATCCGGGACTATGAACAAACTTCAGTACATCAAATCACATAACTCATAATACAAAATCATCATCGAACGTCAAGCGTGCGGACCTACGGGTTCGAGGACGATGTAGACATGACCGAGACACATCTCCGGTCAATAACCAATAGCGGAACCTATATGGTCATATTGGCTCCTACATATTCTACAAAGATCTTTATCAGTCAAACCGCATAACAACATACGGTGTTCCCTTTGTCATTGGTATGTTAGTTGCCCGAGATTCGATCGTTGGTATCATCATACCTAGTTTAATCTCGTTACTGGCAAGTCTCTTTCCTCGTTCCGTAATGCATCATCCCGCAACTAACTCATTAGTCACATTGCTTGCAAGGCTTATAGTGATGAGCATTACCGAGAGGGCCCACGCATACCTCTCCGATACACTGAGTGACAAATCCTAATCTCAATCTATGGCAAGTCAACAAACACCATCGGAGACACATGTAGAGCATCATTATGATCACCCAGTTATGTTGTGACATTTGATAGAACACAAGGTGTTCCTCCGGTATTCGGGAGTTGCATAATCTCATAGTCAGAGGAACATGTATAAGTCCTGATGAAAGCAATAGAAATAAAACTAAACGATCATTTATTCTAAGCTAATGGATGGGTCATGTCCATCACATCATTCCCTAATGATGTGATCCCGTACATCAACTGACAACACATGTCTATGGTTATGAAACTTAACCATCTTTGATTAACGAGCTAGTCAAGTAGAGGCATACTAGGGACACTCTGTTTGTCTATGTATTCACACATGTACTAAGTTTCCAGTTAATACCATTCTAGCATGAATAATAAACATTTATCATGATATAAGGAAATATAAATAACAACTTTACTATTGCCTCTAGGGTATACTTCCTTCACACATAATAACACATTCTACCTAGGACCTACTTCTCTCTCATATGACCTACTACCTTCTCTTAGGTAAAATAGCATAAAACAATATAGGCCCTGACTCTCCATTATGGAGAATGGAGATTATCATGTCTCCAATTCTTGCCTTTCGCGCAATGTTGCTTCCAAGTACCTCCTTACGACTGTCCATACTTTTTCCATACTTTGATTTTTCATGTCTTCACTGGTTTTACAAATCCGATATGGACAGGTGTGATTCGTAGGATGACCTGGTAGTATGTTCAAAAATCAAGGCGACCATTCTGAAACATCAGATGAGGCACACAATCCTTCGGGATTTTTTGTTGAAAAACATAGTAATAACTAGGTAGTTAGCAATGTACTTCAGTTTTAGAAGAATTTATGCAAAACAAGAACGAATGTCATAATAGTAAAAAATCTCACCATGACATCTCCATGGATGTTAGCATAGTTCAACACGTGCACTAGTGGCACGTATTGACCATAATGTGGAGATAATAGATATTGTAATTCTCAAGATCAGTACAAAATGCGATGAGATGATTTTTCTCCTGATAGGTTAATTTTGAGCCATCTGTGTAGTAGGTTCTGTCTACCATCTTTCGCACATTCTTTGAAGAATGAAAATAAGCTGTCAGTGGAAATAAGCTGTCAACTATTTTAAAATAAACAATATAAATAACTTAATAACTATGTTTGAGAAACTCACATAGCGGTAGAATTGGAAGCGTATCAACAAGGACCCAAATGTCCATATTGTCTTGCTCGATGTCGGGATCACCAAGATCCATGGTGGCAGGCATACCCTCATAAAAACCTTACATCTTGCAAAGTGCTTCCCAATTTGTGCAACCAAAAAGGGTTACGCTCTCAGAATTGTACATATTTACTTCAAAATCCATACCATGATGGGTCCTTAGGTGAATTTTCTTTGTTTCGAAACTTTCATGGTCTTCAAAACCCATCCTCTAGAAGACATAGTGTCTTGCATGGCATGGGATATGCTAGTTGAATTGTAAAAGATGAAAATTACACATTGAAATAGTTAAAGTCATGATTAACTACGAAAAAGCATGATATTTCCTACATATTCCAGCACAAGTCATGCCAAAAATCATGGAAAAGTCCGGCATGACCTTTGCTAAAAAAGGACATATCGAGAGCCTGAACGGAAATTAATCAACACTCCGGCAAAACATAGGCAAGCACATACCCTATTTGAGCAACACAAGATATACATGTTTTTATATACATCATATGAGCATTCAAACTTGACGGTCATTGCATTTCAATGGTTGAAAATATGAACAAAAACATTTCAAAATATCTTATAGGACTCATATTGACATGGATATTTGGCTGGTCTCACCTCGAGGTCGGAGGGGGTCAGTGACGGGGACGATGACGGAGATGATGGAGGGGCTCCTTGATTTCTGCAAAAACAAAAACCCTATAAGCTATCAACTATTCAAATGCATACGCCTTGCATAGTGGGGTCCAATTTGAGCATTCAAAATAGGAGTACTTCTCCAATTGAGCATTCAATATGCAAAACCAAATCGTAAAATAAATAATTATTCAAATTAGCATGCATTCAATAAGCAAAAGTAAATCATCTCTTGCGTCCATACATCATCGAATATCATCACTAATACATATCGAATAGTATCATACATATAACATCACTAATACAACTGAATCCCTAGCAAACGACGGGTATCGGCGCAGGCGGTGGACACCCAAAGAGAAGGAACCATCACAGGATCATAGCTCCTGTGAGATCCTTGAAGAACCTACCAGGTATTGGAGAACCTTCCCTCCAACGCAACCTTGTATCGACAGACGTGTGTGTCCTCCTCGCTAACACGGTGACGTACCACCTCCGCGGGGTCCTCAAGCCTCTACATCGTCACTGGCCCACGCGACCGCCACCAAAGAAGGTTCGGGTCAACGACGGGCTGGCTCCTTACCAAGTTGCGCCCCCCGGTAGGTAGCACCTTCCAGTACCAGCCCGGCGGAGCCCAGTCCGGACATGGCCCCTCTGATCAAGGTTTCCTTCGCCAAGTCCACGACGAGGATGCGGGATAGGCATCGTCGATGTCGATGCGGGAATAATTGCTATAACTAAAAAAACAACTAAACATAAATTTTCTTACTAAAAATAAACTACTTCTATTAATTCAATTAAACACTTACTATAAATAAAAATAAACTACTTCTTACTAAAAATATACTAGTTCAACTAGTTCTATTAATTTTCTTACTAAAAATACACTAGTTCTTTTAATTCAACTAGTTCTTACTAAAAATAAACTAGTTCAACTAGTTCTATTAATTTTCTTACTAATTCTATTAAACACTACTTCCCTAGTTCTTAAGCATCTATAAGTAGTAACTAATTAGATGAACCCTACCTAGGAACTACTACCCTAATTAGCATCTAATTTGATGAACCCTAACTAATTTGATGCACTCTAAAATTTGATGAACCCTAGGAACCCTAGCTAGCACTGGTAGAAAAAGGGCCTATAGTCCCGGTTCGTAAGGGGCTTTAGTCCCGGTTCCAGAACCGGGACTAAAGTGTAGGTACTAATACCTCCCCCCTTTAGTCCCGGTTCAATCCAGAACCGGGACTAAAGGCCCTCCACGTGGGCAGTGCCCAGAGCCCAGTCAGGAGACCCTTTGGTCCCGGTTGGTGGCACCAACCGGGACCAATAGGCATCCACGCGTCAGCATTTCTATGGCT
>NC_041388.1:621778074-621784293 GCF_002162155.2 Triticum dicoccoides | reverse complement strand
TTGGGGGTTTTGGGGGGTTAATTTAGGTGTTTCATATATTGTGTTAGCTAGCTATAATTAATAGAGAGAAGTGTCCTCTCTTATGTCCGTGCTTGGTCGACGCTACGTACTATACATACGTATAGAGAGGACTAGACACGCTGGCTAGCTAGTAAGCAAACGAAGGAAACAGAAGATCGTCATGAACATATATGCATACAGAGAGAAGTGATATCGACCACCTCTCCTTCTCCGAGAGATTGGTCGAACAAGTTCTCGTATATCTATCTGACACTACCGGCTACATATATACAATAATTATCTCTTACAAATATAATCATACGGACTCAGGGTCCACATAGAATTCTCCGTCTTCAGGGATCACGTGGTCAAGAAAGAATGCCGCCAATTCCTATTGAATTGCTCGCATGTGAGCTGGTGCTAGGAGTTCATCCCGCTTCCGAAACATCTAATTTGAAGAAGGGGGTCAATACATATATATATATATATATATATATATGAATGAAACTCAACACAAATGATGGTAATAAAATAAAATTGAGAATGTTGTTATTTACGTACTTCATATTGTTTGTTAGAGTACCCGCCCCGCTCACAGGTCGTGTGGAGGATGGACTCGTAGATGTAGTATCCACAGAAATCATTCCCTTGTTCCTGCCACAACCACTTTACAAGAAATAGAGGTCAATCAAACTGATAAGCAAGAATGCTAAATGGTATTGATGAAACTAGCGCTTGAATCACTAGGAGATGCGCGGAACATGCTACTATAGTACTTACTTTTGGGTGTCTAAATTCCAGCTCCTTCGGCAGTCCCGGAACTTTTTTGGTGAATTTTCTCCAAACCTTGCCGGACAAAGAAAACAATTACTTGATATCAGGAAATGAACAAAGTTGCTGATATGGTGGATAATGATCGATTTAACTTACTTCTTGAGGATTTCAGTCAAGTCAGCATACTCCTTGGGATCTTTTCATTTAGAGTCCAAGATGGTTACAACTCCCTGCTCAAGCTTAATCTCTAGGAGAATATAGTGGAAACTGCACACACATGCATAACTCATGAATTACATTACTATAACCTTGACTAATATATAAGGGAAACCGAATACGCACAAGACAGTAACACTCACCTGAAGTTGTAAGGAAAGAGTATTATATCTTTGTTTTGATTTATTACGAATGATCATAGCAAGTTGGCCTCGGTAGCTGCGACATGAAGTTTAACCTGAGTTGCATCTATGAGATATGTGTTAATGAACCCAATATCACCGACTTGTCTTTTCTTCAATTCGGTGATCTTCAATCTGCATAATATAGTGAGGATGATTATAAATACATGCAATGAAAGAGCTAAGCTATATAGAGAAACTTAATGACAGAAGTAGTAGTACTTACAGACAGTAGCAGGCGACCGTTGTTTTATCGAGGGCCAATTGATTGAAAACTGATAGAACTCCTCAAATGGAACAGGCAACAGATCAATTCCAACGAGGTCATGCTCCTTTTTAACTTTCACATACAAAGTACTCCTCCCCCAGAGTCTCTGCAGATTTTCAAGTACCAATCATGCAATCTTCGCATCATCGTTGATAGAGATCTTTCATCTTTGACGAGAGGCTTCCCGTACTCGTATCTTTGTATCTGCACCTCCATGGGTTCATAATGTACTTCGTCGGGCAGGTAATCTGCAAGATTGCTATAACCGGGCACCATCCTCGGATCATTATCGACGTTGTGGCTAGGCACCTTGAGCGGGGGGCACGATTGCTTCGCTTGTTCGCCGAGCTGGGCAATTTGTTTCCCAGCTTGTCATTCTTTTAGCCTTTGATCACTGACAGTACTTCCCGACCGCTCCGCTTCGGCAAATTCCTTTCCAATAATGCGTTCATAGTTTCCTTTCGGCGGATCAGACTTTGGTGGTTTTGTCAGGGCAGCCAGAGTGCGCTTCACTTTCACCCGATCTACCTTCTCCTCCGGAGGTGGATGTTTCTTTGCTTTCACCCCTTCAAAGAAGTTCCTCACTTCTTCTCGCACGATCTCGGCGTTCTCCTCCAGGGTCCTCTCATATGGTAACTTCTCTGGAGTCTTCAAAGAAGGACCGAATCTGTATGTCCTCCCGCCTCTGGTTGTACTGCTAGACGTCGACCGAGCAAACGGAGTGGTTGTCTTCTTTACTTGCTTAAGCGGCGGAGGAGAAGGACTACGACGCGCCGGAGCAGCTGGAGCGGCGGCAGGTCTCTTCCGCCCTTGCTGACGAGGTGGAGAAGGAGGAGGCTGGCTGCTCGGGCGCGTCAGCGCAGGCGGAGAAGGAGGCGGAGTGCCGCCACGCGCCGGAGAAGGAGCCGGCCGAGGGCCCTGATCGTCACTCGCCGGAGGAGGAGGCGGTGGAGGCGGAGTGCCCTGACTCGCCGGAGGAGGAGGAGGAGGCGGTGGCGTCCAGTTCGGAAGGTTGATGAGCTCCTTCCGCCATAGGCATGGAGTCTTCAAAGCAGACCCCAGCCGAGTCTCCCCTTCACCGGTAGGGTGGTCAAGCTGGAGGTCCTCAAATCCCTCCGTTATCTCATCCACCATCACCCTAGCATATCCTTCTGGAATCGGCTGGCAGTGAAAAGTTGCGCCGGGTTCAGTAGGATAAACAGAGCCAACAACCTACTTGACCTTCAAATTCATCCATTGCGTCATAAGGTGGCAATTTTGAGACTCCGTTATAGCATCCACGGGATAGCTGGCAGGAGCCGTCAAGGCATGCTCCAGCTAAAGCAGCTCGGTGGAAGCCACGCTGCTTCTGCGCTGAGATGGCGGGGTAGCTTCGGGGAAGGCTTCGGTAGTACGTTTGCTGCGATTTGCTTCTCGTTCCTCTATCGCGTCTACCCTTGCTTGTAGCGCCTGTATTTGGGTCTGCTGCACTTTTTTCCTCCTCTCATGGGATTTGTAACCGTCTGCGTCCGGAAACCCAACCTTCCACGGAATGGAGCCTGGCGTGCCTCGTGTCCGTCCGGGGTGCTCAGGATTCCCGAGGGCCATTGTGAGCTCGTCGTTCTCTTTGTCTGGAAAGAACGTCCCTTCCTGCGCTGCTTCGATATACTTCTTAAGCTTACTGACTGGTATGTCCATTTGATCGTTCGTCCAAATGCACTTCCCTGTTACAGGGTCCAGTGTTCCGCCAGCCCTGAAGAACCAAGTCCGGCAACGGTATGGCCAGTTAATTGTCTCTGGTTCGATCCCTTTATGAACCAGATCATTCTCAGTCTTGGACCACTTAGGCCGGGCTACGAGGTAGCCACCTGACCCCGTGCGATGGTGAAGCTTCTTCTTCGCAGCATTGTTTGTTGCCGACATCTTCTTACTCTTTTCTGATATCTTGTGGGCCACAAATGCGGGCCAGTGATCTCTGATCTTCTCATATCTGCCCTTGAATTCTGGTGTCTCATTATTTTCGACAAACTTATTCAGCTCTTTCTTCCACCTCCTGAATAGTTCTGCCATCCTCTTCAGAGCAAAAGACTTGATTAATTTCTCTTTAACTGGGTTCTCTGGATTATCCTCAGGCGGTAGGGTGAAATTTGACTTCAGCTCAGTCCAAAGATCATTTTTCTACATATCATTGACATAACACACCTCAGGGTCTTCTGTAGCCGGCTTAAACCATTGCTGGATGCTTATCGGGATCTTGTCCCTAACCAGAACCCCGCACTGAGCAACAAATGCGCTCTTTGTCCGGAGGGGTTCAATAGGTTGGCCGTCGGGCGCGATTGCTATGATCTCAAACTTTTCATCTGAGCTCAACTTTTTCTTCGGGCCTCGTCTCTTTACCGAAGTTGTGCTCGATTCGGAGGGCTAGAAAAAAGAACAAAGACTTAATTAATATGTGTACATACCAAAACAATGAATGCATCAATCAGCTAGTCAGCATAGGCTTAACTAATATATATACCTGGCCGGACTCGGTTCAGTCACTGGAGCCGTCATCACGGTCTCCTTCTTGCACCGGCATTGGGTCACCGGAGCCGTCCTCATATTCTTCTTCTTGCACCGGCATTAGGTCACCGTAGCCATCTTGTTCACCCTCTCCTTCCAGACCATCGGTTTCGTTGAGAAACAACGAGATGGCATCACTTCCTTCTGCGATTATGTCCCTCAACAACGCTTCTTTTGTTGCTTCGTCTAGGGCGGTGTCCATAGTTTCTACATATATTTACAACATGACAATTATTATTCAAACATGACAGATGGATATATTAGTGCCAAACGTAGAACTAGCTACCTAATCATAGTAAGCTATCGGGAGGGGGTATATATCGACAACGACGACACTAAATCTATGTCCCTCGACGACCCTCGTTCCCGATAAAAAAAAGAGGAAGAACAAGAAAAATAAGAGGAGAAGAAAGAATAGAGGAGAAGATCTCCTCTATTCTTTCTGCTCCTCTTTTTTTTCTTCTTCCTCTTATTTTTTTATCCTCTTCTTCCTCTCATGTTCGATAGGATCGCCGAGGGGTCGGGTGGTTGCCTAGTGTCAAGGGATTCAACAAAACCATGTCATCATCATTAGGCGAAAGTAACATGTGCATGATGGTACGAAGCTCTTCAAAGTTGTTCTGGAACGGAGTCCCAGATAGGATAATTCTCTTTTTGGTACAAAGTTCAGCAAGAGCCTTCGGAATATCGCTATTTGGAAGGCCTTTGCTGAATTCGTACCAAAAGGCGGATTATTCTATCCGGGACTCCATTCCAGAACAACTTTGTAGAACTTCGTACCAACATGCCCTGGTTACTTCCGGCTAATGATGAAGGCATGGATTTCTTCAATACTTTGACACTAGGAAACCTCTCTCTACTTCCGGCTAATAAGAATAAGAAGAAGAAGAAGAAGAAGAAAAGAACAAAAAAAAGAGGAGAAGAAGAAAGGAATAGTGGAGAAAAGAGAAAATAGAATATATTCTATTTTCTCTTCTTCTCCACTATTCCTTTCTTCTTCTCCTCTTCTTTTTCTTCTTTTTTCTTCTTCTTATTTATTTCTCCTCTTCTTTTCGGTAGAGGAAACGCTAAATAGCTAGCAAGTATCGTGGGTGTGAGATACATGTGGCCTTCGGTGTCGGACACTACATCCATGTCCCACAAGTGACGTGGGCGTCGAAGCCCGCGCCCCTTGTGGGATGTGGGTGTAGTGTCCGACACCGACGGTACATGTATCTCACACCGACGATACTTTCTATTTAGGGTTTCTCGTCTACCGCTCCTCGACCTCTCGACGACCCTCGTTCCCGATAAAATAAAGAGGAAGAAGAAGAAGAAAAAAGAAGAGAAGAAAGAATAGAGGAGAAGACTTCCTCTTCTTCCTCTCCTCTTCTTCTCCCTCTTCTTCCCCTTCTTCCTCGCCTCTCTCATGAATGCTCGGCGTTCTCGACCCCCCCCCACGTGTCGAAGAGAAAAAAGAAGAAAAAAAAGAGGAGAAGAAGAAAAGAATAGAGGAGAAAAGAGAAAATAGAATATATATTCTATTTTTCCCTTCTTCTCCTCTATTCCTTTCTTCTTCTCCTCTTCTTTTTCTTCTTTTTTCTTCTTCTTATTTATTTCTCCTCTTCTTTTCCTCTCCTCTTCTTCTTTCTTTCCTCTTCTTATTTTCTTCTTTCCTATCCTTCTTTTTCTAAAATTGTAACTTTTGCATATATAAAACTCTTCTAAAATTGTAACTTTCTATATAAAACTTTCCTATCGGGAGGGGGAGAAGATCGAAGAAAAAAAGAAGAAAAAAAAGAGGAGAAGAAGAAAGGAATAGAGGAGAAGAAGAAAAAATAGAAAAAAATTTCTATTTTTTATTCTTCTCCTCTATTCCTTTCTTCTTCTCCTCACCTTCTCCTTCCTCCTCTCCACTAACATAAAATGCACTAACCTAAAATGCAACAAACATAAAATGCACTAAATCGATCAACTAACCTAAAATCGATATCTACTAACAACTTAAAAAAATTAGTACATATATGAAAAAATGCATATATGAAAAAAACATCATTGTATCATCAACAGAAAAAAAACATCATCATATCATCAACAGAAAAAAAACATCATCATATCATCAACATCATCATATCATCAACCTAAAATCAGTGATAAAAAGGGCGCCGGCGGCCGGACCGAAAGTGGCAGCGTGTGGTCGGGGCGACGGCGACGGGGTTGGGGAAGGGGCGGCGCGCGCGGCGACGACGACGGGGTCAA
>NC_041388.1:621776796-621777437 GCF_002162155.2 Triticum dicoccoides | reverse complement strand
GCGGCAGGCGCGGGGCGACGGCGACGGGGTCAGGGAAGGGGCGGCACGGGGCGACGACGGGCTCGGGGCGGCGCGCGGCGTGCGCGGGGCGATGGCGCGGGGCGACGACGGGCTCGGGGCGACGACGAAGACGAACGGTCTGGGGGCGAATGGGAGCGATTGGCCCAAATTTCACAAGTGTTGGCTTATATAGCCAGAGCAATGGTCCCGTTTCGTGACACCAACCGGGACTAATGCCCCTCTTTGGTCCCGGTTGGTGCCACGAACCGGGACCAAAGGCCAATTTTCAGCAGCCCAAAGGGCAGGAAGCAGCGGCCTTTGGTCCCGGTTGGTGCCACCAACCGGGACCAATGGCCTTTGCTGCCCCGAGCACAAAAGTTTAGTCCCACATCGCTAGCTGAAGGGCGCCGGCACTGGTTTATAAGCGCTGGTGTGCCTACCCATTCGAGCTCCTCTCTAATGCAGGCTTTCGGGCCTAAACTTGCTACTGCCTGTGGGCCTATTGGGCCTTCTGCGGGCCTGAATCCTGGCCCATCTAGGGTTTCTAGTCGTATTCAGGCCGTGGAAGCCCAGTAGGAGGCATTTTTTTGGTTTTTTCTTTTTTTATTTCTATATTTTTTTGGTTTTTTATTTTTTTATTT
>NC_041388.1:621750069-621776786 GCF_002162155.2 Triticum dicoccoides | reverse complement strand
GATGCCACGAATCAGGACCAATGCCCCCTTTAGTCCCGGTTGGTGCCACCAACCGGGACCAATGGCCTTTGCTGCCCCGAGCACAAAAGTTTAGTCCCACATCGCTAGCTGAAGGGCGCCGGCACTGGTTTATAAGCGCTGGTGTGCCTACCCATTCGAGCTCCTCTCTAATGCAGGCTTTCGGGCCTAAACTTGCTACTGCCTGTGGGCCTATTGGGCCTTCTGCGGGCCTGAATCCTGGCCCATCTAGGGTTTCTAGTCGTATTCAGGCCGTGGAAGCCCAGTAGGAGGCATTTTTTTGGTTTTTTCTTTTTTTATTTCTATATTTTTTTGGTTTTTTATTTTTTTATTTCTACTTACAACTAAATACTTACATTTTTTTAGTGATTTCTTTTTGCTTTTAGGTCACAAAAATTATAAACTTTCTGTTAGTGCCATTAGTTTTAAATTTTAAATAGTTTAAATTTTAATTTTTAAAAATTTGTGTGAATCACTAGTTTATGAATAACTTTACTATAAAAATAGAATTTTTTTTCTATTTATTTTTTTATTTCTACTTAAAACTAAATACTTACAGTTATTTAGTGATTTCTTTTTGCTTTTAGGTCACAAAAATTATAAACTTTCTGTTAGTGCCATTAGTTTTAAATTTTAAATAGTTTAAATTTGAATTTTTAAAAATTTGTGTGAATCACTAGTTTATGAATAACTTTACTATAAAATTAGAAATTTTTTCTTCTTTGCTATTTATTTTTTATTTATACTTACAATTAAATACTTATAGTTTGATTTTAGGTCACAAAAATTATATTCTTTCTGCTATTGAAGAATATTATAGTTTTATTTTAGTTGATCATAACATAATATTTTAATTGATTGTTTTTATTTTCATAAAAGTTTTGTAGTTTATTCTGTTTGCTATTAATTCATTCTTTGAGCTAAATGACTCTGAAATTGGAAAGAATTTCAAAATGAACTCTGAAAAGGTTGAAAGTTGGCATGGTATCATCATTTCATCCACATAGCATGTTCCAAAAAGTAGAGAGGGTTACGACAAAAACTTGATGCACTTCGTGTACAAAATGGACAATCACTTTCGAAGTATCAAAGTTTCAAACCATAAGACATGAAAGCATTTCAAATGAACTCTGAAAAAGTTGAAAGTTGGGATGGTATCATAATTTCACCCACATAGCATGTGCATGTACAAAACGGACAATGGTGGCATGTTCGTCTACTACAAATTTGGCATGGTATCATCATAATAGTTGCGGGAGAAAGTCTTCACTTTTTCTTCACTTGTGTCATTTGCTTATTGCGCCGTAACCATGGATAATCTTCATTGTTTATCAGGATGCTTGGGTCAGCCTTGACATTGAAGGGAGGAATTTCATGAAACTTTTCATAATCTTCAGACATGTCTGTCTTGCCGTCCACTCCCAGGATGTCCCTTTTTCCTGAAAGAACTATGTGGCGCTTTGGCTCATCGTATAATGTATTCGCTTCCTTATCTTTTCTTTTTCTCGGTTTGGTAGAGATGTCCTTCACATAGATAACCTATGCCACATCATTGGCTAGGACGAACGGTTCGTCAGTGTACCCAAGATTTTTCAGATCCACTGTTGTCATTCCGTACTGTGGGTCTACCTGTACCCCGCCGCCTAACAGATTGACCCATTTGCACTTAAACAAAGGGACCTTAAAATCAGGTCCGTAGTCAAGTTCCCATATGTCCACTATGTAACCATAATATGTGTCCTTTCCGCTCTCGGTTGCTGCATCAAAGCAGACACCGCTGTTTTGGTTGGTGCTCTTTTGATCTTGGGCGATCGTGTAAAATGTATTCCCATTTATCTCGTCTCCTTTGTAAGTCAATACAGTCAAAGATGGTCCCCTGGACAACAAGTACAACTCATCACAAACAGTGTTGTCACCTCTGAGACGTGTTTCGAACCAACTGCTGAAAGTCCTGATGTGTTCACATGTAATCCAGTCGTCGCACTGCTCCGGGTGTTTGGAGCGCAGGCTGTTCTTGTGTTCATCGACATACGGGGTCACCAAGGTAGAGTTCTGTAGAACTGTGTAGTGTGCTTGAGACCAAGAATATCCGTCCCTGCATATTATTGAGTCTCTTCCAAGAGTGCCTTTTCCAGTCAGTCTCCCCTCATACCGCGATTTAGGGAGACCTATCTTGTTAAGGCCAGGAATGAAGTCAACACAAAACCCGATAACATCCTCTGTTTGATGGCCCATGGAGATGCTTCCTTCTGGCCCAGCGCGGTTACGGACATATTTCTTTAGGACTCCCATGAACCTCTCAAAGGGGAACATATTGTGTAGAAATACGGGCCCCAGGATGACAATCTCGTCGACTAGATGAACTAGGACGTGCGTCATGATATTGAAGAAGGATGGTGGGAACACCAGCTCGAAACTGACAGGACATTGCGACACATCACTCCTCAGCCTTAGTACGATTTCTGGATCGATCACCTTCTGAGAGATTGCATTGAGGAATGCACATAGCTTCACAATGGCTAATCGGACGTTTTCCGGTAGAAGCCCCTTCAATGCAACCGAAAGCAGTTGCGTCATAATCACGTGGCAGTCATGAGACTTTAGGTTCTGAAACTTTTTCTCTGGCATATTTATTATTCCCTTTATATTCGACGAGAAACCAGTCGTGACCTTCATACTGAGCAGGCATTCAAAGAAGATTTCTTTCTCTTCTTTCGTAAGAGCGTAGCTGGCAGGACCTTTATACTGCTTCGGAGGCATGCTGTCTTTTTCGTGCAAACGTTGCAGGTCCTCTCGTGCCTCAGGTGTATCTTTTGTCTTCCCATACACGCCCAAGAAGCCTAGCAGGTTCACGCAAAGGTTCTTCGTCACGTGCATCACGTCGATTGAGGAGCGGACCTATAGGTCTTTCCAGTAGGGTAGGTCCCAAAATATAGATTTCTTCTTCCACATGGGTGCGTGTCCCTCAGCGTCATTCGGAACAGCTAGTCCACCGGGACCCTTTCCAAAGATTACGTAGTGTAAATCATTGACCATAGCAAGCACGTGATCACCGGTGCGCATGGCGGGCTTCTTCCAGTGATCTGCTTCGCCTTTGAAATGCTTGCCTTTCTTTCGACATTAATGGTTGGTCGGAAGAAATCGACGATGGCCCAGGTACACATTCTTCCTGCATTTGTCCAGGTATATACTTTCAGTGTCATCTAAACAGTGCGTGCATGCATGGTATCCTTTGTTTGTCTGTCCTGAAAGGTTACTGAGAGCGGGCCAATCGTTGATGGTCACGAACAGCAACGCCTTAAGGTTAAATTCCTCATGTCTGTGCTCATCCCACGTACGTACACCGTTTCCATTCCACAGCTGTAAAAGTTCTTCAACTAATGGCCTTAGGTACACATCAATTTCGTTGCCGGGTTGCTTAGGGCCTTGGATGAGAACTGGCATCATAATGAACTTCCGCTTCATGCACATCCAAGGAGGAAGGTTATACATACATAGAGTCATGGGCCAGGTGCTGTGATTGCTGCTCTGCTCCTCGAAAGGATTAATGCCATCCGCGCTTAAAGCAAACCATACATTCCTTGGGGCCTTTGCAAACTCATACCAGTACTTTCTCTCGATTTTTCTCCACTGCGACCCGTCAGCGGGTGCTCTCAACTTCCCATCTTTCTTTCGGTTCTCACTGTGCCATCGCATCAACTTGGCATGCTCTTCGTTTCTGAACAGACGTTTCAACCGTGGTATTATAGGAGCATACCACATCACCTTCGCAGGAACCCTCTTCCCGAGGGGCTTGCCGTCAACATCACCAGGGTCATCTCGTCTCATCTTATACCGCAACGCACCGCATACCGGGCATGCGTTTAGATCCTTGTATGCACCGCGGTAGAGGATGCAGTCATTAGGGCATGCATGTATCTTCTCCACCTCCAATCCTAGAGGGCATACGACCTTCTTTGCTGCGTATGTACTGTCGGGCAATTCGTTATCCTTTGGAAGCTTCTTCTTCAATATTTTCAGTAGCTTCTCAAATCCTTTGTCAGCCACAGCATTCTCTGCCTTCCACTGCAGCAATTCCAGTACGGTACCGAGCTTTGTGTTGCCATCTTCGCAATTGGGGTATAACCCTTTTTTGTGATCCTCTAACATGCGATCGAACTTCAGCTTCTCCTTTTGACTAATGCATTGCGTCCTTGCATCGACAATGGCCCGACGGAGATCATCATCATCGGGCACATCGTCTGGTTCCTCTTGATCTTCAGCAGATTCACCCGTGGCAGCATCATTGGGCACATCGTCTGGTTCCTCTTGATCTTCACCAGCTCCCCCCGTTGCAGCATCACCGTATTCAGGGGGCACATAGTTGTCATCGTACTCTTCTTCTTTGCCGTCTTCCATCATAACCCCTATTTCTCCGTGCCTCGTCCAAACATTATAGTGTGGCATGAAACCCTTGTACAGCAGGTGGGAGTGAAGGATTTTCTGGTTAGAGTAAGACCTCGTATTCCCACATTCAGTGCATGGACAACACATAAAACCATTCTGCTTGTTTGCCTCAGCCGCATCGAGAAACTCATGCACGCCCTTAATGTACTCGCGGGTGTGTCTGTCACCGTACATCCATTGCCGTATCATCTGCATGCATTATATATAATTTAGTGTCCAAATTAATAGAAGTTCATCATCACATTAAAACCAAAGTGCATACATAGTTCTCATCTAACAACATATAGCTCTCTAGAGCATCTAATTAATTAAACCATACATTGAAACTATGTAAAACATTTCAATGCGAAAACAAATGCGATCATAATCGCAACCAAGGTAACAATTGATCCAACGGCATAATGATACCAAGCCTCGGTATGAATGGCATATTTTCTAATCTTTCTAATCTTCAAGCGCATTGCATCCATCTTCATCTTGTGATCATCGACGACATCCGCAACATGCAACTTCAATATCATCTTCTCCTCAATTTTTTTTATTTTTTCCTTAAACAAATTGTTTTCTTCTTCAACTAAATTTAACCTCTCGACAATAGGGTCGGTTGGCATTTCCGATTCACATACATCCTAGATAAATAAAATCTATGTCACGTTGGTCGGCATAATTTTCATAAACAATAAATGAACCAATAGTTATAAAGATAATATACATACCAAATCCGAATCATAGACAGGACGAGGGCCGACGGGGGCGGATACCAAAACCATCGCACCATATAAGATGCAATAATAAATGTAAGAAAATGATACAAGTATCTATCTAAACATACAAGTTAGAATATTTTTCCTTTCCGAAAGAAGATAAGAACAAGAGGCTCACCACAGTGGTGTCGGTGATGAGATCGGCGCGGGTGATCGACGGCGGTGAAGACGGGGACGGGGCGTGACGGACCGCTAAATCTAGACAAATCTTGAGGAAAATGGAGCTTGGAGGTCGAGCCTCGAGAGGAGAAAGCTTAAGTAGTGTGGCTCGGGCATTCCATCGAACGCCTCATGTGCATAGGAGGTGAGCTAGAGCACCACAAAGCCCTCTCCCCCTCGGCCAGAAAAAACAGAGCACTGTGCTCTGCTCTTGCGCGAGGGGGTATATATAGGCACCTCATTGGTCCCGGTTGATGACATGAACCGGGACTAAAGGGAAGCCTTTGGTCCCGGTTCAAGCCACCAGCCGGGACCAATGGTGGTGGGCCAGGAGCGAGGCCCATTGGTCCCGGTTCGTCCCACCAACCGGGACCCAAAGGTCCAGACGAACCGGGACCAATGGCCCACGTGGCCCGGCCGCCCCCCTGGGCTCACGAACCGGAACGAATGCCCACATTGGTCCCGGTTCTAGACTAAACCGGGACTAATGGGCTGAGCCGGCCTGGACCATAGCCCTGTTTTCTACTAGTGTAGGAAGAGGTAGGGGAGGAGGAGGAGGTGTAGCCGTGCTCACCTTGGGTGCCGGCGGTGTTAGGGAGCGGCCGAGGGAGGGGCAGGCGGCATCGTGGTCCAGGTCGGGGGCGGCGTCGAGGTCGAGGGCGTGCGGAGGGCGACGGGAGAGCGCGCGGTGTCCGCTGACAATGCAGGGCGACGACGGCGGCGAGAACAGATGAGTTCGATTTGGGGGAAGTGGCCGTGGGGAAGAAGGAGCAAGAGGTTAAGTCAAAAGTAGCAGTAGCGTGTTCCAGAAAAAGTGCTACTGCTACATTAGCTATAGCTAACTTAGCTGTAGCGCTGGATGACATAACGCGCTACTACTAAGTTAGCTATAGCGCTTGTCCTGAAAACACGCTGCTGCTACGCCTTCCTCCTTTATTTTCCTTTTTTATTTATTTTCCTTCACATTTTTTACTTCCCTTTTAATATTTCTTTCATTTTCATTTACTTTTCTATATGTTTTACATTTCATTAGTAGTAGCACTTTCTGTGCGAAACACGCTACTACAATAAGCTTAGCAGCAGCGCGCTCTACTTAAGCTCGCAACTACTAATGGTAGCCTGGCGAGAAAAGTAGGGGAATTGTAGTTGTAGTGCTTCTTCCCTGAGACACGCTACTGCTACAAACGTAGCTGCAACGCGTTTCTCTGCCACGCGCTAGTGGTAAGTAGTAGTGCTTGTTTTTGTCCCGTGCTACTGGTAAAATTATGTGTATAAGGTTTTCCCTAGTAGTGGGAGTCCAACTACGACTCCCAATCCTAGTTGGACTCCCTTTCCTTTTCCGGAGGGGGAAAGACGGAAGGGAGAGGAAGAGAAGGAAAAGGGGGGCGCCCCCCTCCCTAGTCCAATTCGGACTCCCTATAGGGAGGGGCACAGCTACCAGTTGTGGGCTACCTCCCCTCTCCCCTATGGCCCATGTAGGCCCAATATTCCCCCGGGGGTTTCGGTAACCCCTCGGTACTCCGAAAAAATCCCCGAATCACTCGGAACCATTCCGATGTTCGAATACAACCTTCCAATATAAGAATCTTTACCTCTCGACCATTCCGAGACTCCCCGTCATATATGTAATCTCATCCGGGGCACCGAACAAACTTCGGACAGCAAAACGCATAACTCATAATACAAATCGTCATCGAATGTTTAGCGTGCGGACCCTACGGGTTCTAGAACGATGTAGACATGACCGAGACATATGTCCAGTCAATAACCAATAGCGGAACCTGGATGCTCATATTGGGTCCTACATATTCTATGAAGATCTTTATCGGTCAAACCGCATAATAACATACATCATTCCCTTTGTCATCGGTATGTTACTTGCCCGAGATTCGATCGTCGGTATCATCATACCTAGTTCAATCTCATTACACACAAGTCTGTTTACTCGTTCTGTAATGCATCATCCTGTTACTAACTCATTAGTCACATTGCTTGCAAGGCTTATAGTGATGTGCATTACCGAGAGGGCCTAGAGATACCTCTCCGATACTCGGAGTGACAAATCCTAATCTCGATCTATGCCAACTCAACAAACACCTTCGAGGACACCCGTAGAGCATCTTTATAATCACCCAGTTACGTTGTGACATTTGATAGCACACAAGGTGTTCCTCCGGTATTTGGTTGTTGCCTAATCTCATAGTCAGAGGAATATGTAAAAGTCATGAAGAAAGAAACAGCAATAAAACTAAACGATCATTTATGCTAAGTTAAAGGATGGGTCTTGTCCATCACATCATTCTCTAATGATGTGATCCCGTTCATCAAATGACAATACGTATCTATGGTCAGGAAACTTAACAATCTTTGATTAACGAGCTAGTCAAGTAGAGCCATACTAGGGACACTCTGTTTTGTCTATGCACTACTAGGGAAAAGGATAGCAGCAGTGCGGGTTCTAGGTATATCAGGAGCGCGGTGACCGGCGCTACTAATAAGAAGCTATAGCTAACCCGTAGCAGTAGCACGTGCTCACCGGTGCTAATGCTATACAATTGTAGCAGCAGCGCGCCTCGTGGAAGCTCGCTACTGCTAATAGCGCTAGCGCGCTTTGCCGGGACGCGCTACTGCTACTGTGGCGCTGCTGCTAACTTTTCTCCACTCACCACTGCTAATTTTAGTAGTTTTTGTTTTTTTGCATATTTGTTTTGTATTTGAACAGGCTTTATACAAGAATCTTTAGCAGATACAAATGTCATCATGATACACATACAAATGGCCGTGAGACTACAAATGTAATCATAGCATATACATACAAATAGTCTCATCATAATCATCATCCAATACAAAGTGGTATCTCGTCATCATCTCAAAAATAGCGATACATGCAAGTCTCAAATACGTGCAACTACAATGTCATCCATCTAAACAATGGTATACGCGAGAAGAGCTATCACTATGAGTGAGAGCGGAACTATGCAGTACATGAGGCGGCGGTTACGAGTCCTCTCTCGCACTAGCGTGAACCTCAAGTAACTAGCTTCTCCTTCTTGTCTGCTTTTGAAGCCTTTATGGCTGGCACCCGAGACCCCATTCACTTGCGCCTGACACTCAGACCACTCGTTGTACACCCCCGGAACCTTCCCTTTGTACATGACATAGCACCGCCATCTCTCCATTAACAAACTAGGTACCAGTAAGAGATGCATGTTCATCAAGAGGATGTACAATCATATGCAACAAAATATATTAGAGCAACACGAAAAATAAAGGGTTAATTAGCAACTAGATGCAACATACAGTACGCAAACTAATTAACTAGAGGTACGCAGGTCATCGTACCCAAACGAACAAACTAGCGTTACACAAGTTCGGCAGGGACCATGGACATCACAAAGTTTCATCATTACAGAATGTATACAAGTTCAACCGACACATATCATCATCATCGGCATCGTAAATGACTAGAAGTTCCATCCTTCCATGTCATAGAGGATGGACCCTAGCTTCTTGAATGGCGTGAGGTCTTGACGTTGCATGCCTATGCGAGTTCGGACGTCATCTCGCGATATAGGGCCGTGGTGGAACATCCCCTTCTCATCAACAACTTCTTTCATGATGATCGTCGCAATGTCCCTTTGGATATGAAAGAAGTCATCTCTAAGTTTATAATCCGCTTCTCCATGAGATTCTAGACACTTGTGGATATGTTCATCATTTCTGCTTGTCATGCGAAGCTTTTGGTGATCCGTGTTGAACTCAATCATGAGATGGAGGATGTAGAATCTATCCTTCTTGCCTTGTTTTGGGACATGGATGCAACAGAAGTTAGGGTTAGGCGCGAAACCCATCTTCTTGTTATTTTGTTTCCTGATCTGCATGTGGCCACCTCTAATGCTGAAACCTTGGAGAGCATCATCTAGAATATTCATTATGTGGGTGTAGTCCTTCTTCGTAGTCTCTGGAAGGGTCAAAATACACGGCGCGGAAGACTCACGGGTAAAGAACGATAAGGACGGCGCGCCCGTTGCTGCGGGGAAAAGAAACCTCAAATTATTGTCCATATGAGCGAGAAGGAATGATTGAAATGTACGAATGGGTTGTCCGGAACTGACTTACTTTGGATGATAAGGCAGGAGGACAATTTCCTGGTCCTTATTCTGTACCATGAAGTTTTGGAGGTAGTTCCTAGCAGTTTCACACTCAAAGTCGCCGAGACTGAAGAAACACTCGTACATGTAGTACAGATCCGCCACACAGATTTGCGAGAATTGTTCTCTCTTCATGACGGAGCTCATCTGTAGCGCAAAAAGGCGGATGATTGTAAAATCAAGACGCCTTGTCAGAAACATCTCAAAGATATGGTCAAACTGCAGGAAGAACACCTCCGCGGGCTTGTGTCGACGTAGCACTTCCCCTCAGGCACACGAGCCGCGTATGTCGGATATCCTGGATCCTTCGAGGCTAGTAGGATTTTCTCAGTTGACAACACATGGTCGTGCAGTCTCCTAAGATCCCCTGATAGTGCCTCCAGCGGTTTCGACGGTAGCATCGGCTCGCCCGTGAGATGGAACATGGCCGCAACTTTCACGGGTACACACTCTTCAGAATCCATCATCTAGCTGCTATGTGCTCTAGCTTGTTTGGAGGCAGCTATCTTCCCCAATCTCTTCCTCTCCTTTTTCTTGGGCACACCTTCCATAACCTTCCTTAACCCCTGCCCCAGTGTTCCCGGGCTAAGCACTGTACGACCCTCGACTAGTTGAGCCTGTGTTGAGGCGGCATCTTTAGGCGTGTCCTGTGACGATTTCATGAAGAGAGACTTTTTGCACTCCCTGCTACGACCTTCCTTCCCGGGCAGATCATCCATATCCTCATTAGCATGCTAATAGCCCGATTTGTCATATGGTTGACTCATCATATCTATGTCAGAGTCATACGCGTTTGTATTGAGGAAACCCATTGGGTCGACCTCCATCTCGTCATCCATTCTATGTTCTACAGGACCGATTACATCAGCCAGTACTATTGCACCCCCTTCATCACATTGTCCGCCGCTCTCACGCGGCATTACAGGAGCTGGTAATTGTGTAGGCAGGGTGGTGGTATCCGCACATGGTTGTTGATGTGTGGTTATTGGTGTGCTCTCGGCCGGCTCTAGACGAATAAGATTCTTTGACCATAGCAGCACCCAACCCTTGCAGTCTCCAATCCACGGCGGGGTCTCGTCGTCCTCTCCCATAGGCTGTATTGGAGGAGGCAAATGCTCGTGTCCTGATTTCACACCGGACAAGTTAACTTCGAAGTGCACAGCAGGGATCGGGTGGTTGTGGAACGTGGGTTGCAAGGGGTTCATTATCATCCCCTTTCCCATGTCCACCTTCTGGCCTTTGATCAAGTAGAGTACGGTGCACGGGGTTTCTTCGGCCTACAAACACATGTCTGTGAGGTAAAACATCCGAAAGGCAACGAAAATGGAATATTATCTCTCTCTCTATATATATATATGTTGGTGCAACATGTAATTACCATGAGGGTGTCAAGCTCAGCCAAAGACGAAGGCCCACCTAGCGCGCCAGAGACTGAGGATGGGCTGCTATGAGTGGGAGCGACTGCGAGAGGAGGCCCGATTGCGTGAGCAAGTGATGGTGCGGTGGTGTTGTTGTTCACGGAGTTGATCCCGACGAAACTGGGCAACGGGAAATCATGTACCGTCTTGTCTGGATTTTCCTTTGTCCAGTTGATGATAGCTGGAACCAAGTTAGTGGCGAAATCATTTCTGCAGGCAGTTATAGATGCATTGACTACCTCTTGTAGCAACTCATTTTTCTCCTTGACTGTTTTTTCGCGTCCTCGGCTGCTTTTTTCTCGATCGCAAGCTTCACCTTCTCGTCGATGTCCGCCTGACTAAACTTCTTTTTCTACTTCTTGGCCTCCGGGCCCTCGTTGTAAAACACCTTCCACGTGGCGCCGTCTCCGGCGCCATGCACACAACCATATTGCGTCCGTTGGCCCAAAGGGAGTCCCTTAATTTCGTTCAAGGCCCGGTTGAGAGGGGTGTCCCACTTGGGCCTCATCGGAGAAGTAGGTCTTTCGGCTGCAAGCTGGTGTTGCTTCTCCTGCAGAAGGAGCGTGAACCATTTAGGAATGTGTAGTCGACTAGATCTGGAGCTAAATGTAAGGTGGTAAAAGAATAATTACCTGTAGTCTAATCAATTTCCTCATGATCCGGTCCATGTAAAAAACCTTCTTGTCCTTGTCCCACTTGTAGCGGACCCTGATGAAGTCACGCTCCAAGGGGTTGGTGAACTTCGCGAAGGTGTCTGGGATACCCGCGGCTTCACGTTACGCGTCCTCCTTATCCCATATGGGCCTTTTACCGAGGTAGCCACGACTTCCTAGGTGATGCTTCCCCATGTTCCTTTGCTGCAAGCTCTTGAATTTCGCAGCCTTAGACTTGGCTGTCTCAGTAGCGCAAGTGTCCTTGAACTTTTCGATCTTCTCTTCCGTAAGTGTCGCATTTTCCTCCAAAATCTTGGATAGGGGTTCCTCAACCTCAATAGCTTGTTTCAACCTCCCTTTCCAGGAGGCCAAATCATTCCTGAACATGCCCATGGCGTGATTGTTAATCTTTTTCATCTTCAGATCATCCCACGGTTCTTCTATGTTATCATCCCGGTCGGGGAACTTGAATCTCTTGTGCAACTTCGTTAGGAGCAACTGCGTCAAATGTTCTTTACTCCTTAAGTCATCGTCGTTGATGCTCGCGCATTCTCGTAAGATGCATCCTAGTTGGTTCCCATAGCACTTGTTAGGTTCTTCCGGCTCTAATGGCTCAAACTTGCTAGGAGCCATCTTTGTGATCACCAGTCGTCCAATCCCTAGTTTGTTGGGTTTTCGTATCCTCTGCTTCGTCTGCTTCTTCTTTTCGGTAGAGGCATCAGCGCCGGTACCTTCCCCGCCGGTATCTTCCTCGCTGGTACCTTCCCCGCCGGTCTCGGCGCCTCCATCGGTCTCCGTGCCCCCGTCCGTGTGGATGTTGGCGTCGGTACCATCATCGAGGCCGACCTGCAAACCTTGACTTTGCATTTTCTTAGCAGTCAAAAAGTCAGGGTACTCTTGTTCAGCTTGATAATCCATCTCGTCTGCATCTTCGTTAGAAGGCCCAGTTTCTTCGTCGTTCGACATGTTTCCTATGATTAAGTCTCCTCGTTTAATTCTAAAACTATGAAAAAACTGAGAAATGACATAAAAAAGAAATCTATGTTTGCCGGAATGTCGTTTCCCAGCACTCGATATGCCTACTATCTAGCACAAATCATGCCAAAATTCACGGAAAATTTCGGCATGACCTTTGCTAAAAATGGACATATCGAGCGCCTGAAATTCACCGGAACAGAAATGAATCAACATTCTGGCGTAACATAGGCCACTCGAATCATTTACCCAGCACATAATCATCATGTCCAAATTTCCAAATATGACATGTCCAAAACATCACATGTCCACATATCACATGTCCACTTCAAATTTGCATATAGAAGGAAGAAAATATAGAATTTGCAAAAAAAACCTATCTAAATTCATAAATAAATATATAACCTAATTAACCATCTGCCTAACTAAAAGCTAACTAAATTAACCAAAAAACCTATCTACCAGAGAGAGGAGGAGAGGTCGGGGGCTTACAGAGGGTGCAGGCCCGACGACGGCCGAGGTTGGGAGGGGTCGGGGTCGGGGCTGGCGCCGTGGGAGAGCGCCGGGGTCGGTGCCGGGGCCGTGGGCGAGCGCCGGCGTCGGGGTCGGCGGCCGAAGCCGGCGCCTGGGTCGGTCAGCGTCGGGGTCGGAGGCAAGCATAGAGGCGCGGCGAGGGCTCCGGCGGTGCAACGGGGGAAGAGAGAGTATGGGGATTTGGGGGAAAACAGGCGGGATGAAGAGAGAAGTGGGGATTTTCGGGGTTAAGTGGGCATAGCTACTCCAGGTAGCTATAGCGGTTTCGTGTAGAAGCCGCTACTGCTACCTTGACTAGTTGTAGATCTTTTCTCAAAAAAGCGCTGCTGCTATAACCAGTACCTATATTAGGAACATATATATTACATCATTGGACCCATGCATAACAATGGCTAAGTGTGTATACAAAATAGGAACATATATATTACATCATTTAACCGATAACATACGGTTCCTCAGCGTTGACGTTTTCGTTTTTGAGTCAGCTTCTTTCCCTTCTTGTTTGTTGAAGAATAATTAAGCCCCTCATTGTGACTTTTCCTTTTCCATGGATTACGATTTTTCTTAGGTAATGTAGTATTGATTCTTATTTTGACGTATACTTCATCATCATCATCAACTTCCCTCATTGGGTTGCCATACTGATCGTAGTCTTCCTCGTTGGCGACTCCATCCATTCCAATGATGTTCCTTTCGCCTCTCCTCATGACAACATGGCTGGGATTGCGCGGGTCGGTTATGAAGAAGCAGTCGTGCTTAGCGTGTACCCATGGCTCATTTTTTGCGATAGTGTTCATGGTAGCGCTCTTGGCATTGGGTATAGTCATGGTAGTGAAATTCCAGTTTTCTCTTTCGACATTCTTTGCCCATCTCACACGGAACATCATCGTGTTGTGCAGTCCAGAGTAGTCAAGCTCCCAGATCTCCTTGACCCTTCCATAAACTCTTTCAGTTGCGCCGTTGTTGCTGCCGGTCATGCATTCCATCGTCACCCCTGAGTTCTGATCATCACTGTCCATATCTTTGGCCTCCGTGTAGAACGTGTATCTGTTGATATCATATGCCTGATAGGTTAGGAGGTTGGGCGAGGGGCCATGTGCTAAGTTGTATATGAGCAATCCGTCCTTAGAGCCCTCCTCTGGGGGATTAGCAATAATATGCTCTTTGAACCAATGCAGGAAAGTGCGTCCGTCCTGCATACCCCCCAGTCACAATACTTCTTTGCGATAATTTCTTTGTGCAGTGCCACGGAAGGATCTACCTCGTCTAGGTGTTGTAGCACTACCAAGTTTGCTATGTCAAAGTCGTTGTGTTGATCTGAGTATGCCACGTGCAGTTCCCTGTGACCGTTGGAGTGACCTTCTCCTTTGAGCCTCCCATCGTGCTTGTTAATGGGCAAACCAACACTAACATCAGGCGGCTGGTCTGCGCCATATAGAAAATTCTCACAGAAAAGATGCACTCTTGTGTCAGATGGCCCTGGACGATCCTTCCATCCGGATGGGACATGTTACGAATGGATCCTTTGATGATCCCATTCATCCTCTCAAACGACATCATGTTGTGCAGAAATGACGGCCCCAAGTCTATTATGTCGTGCACAATATGGACACACAGATGCACCATCACGTCAAAGAACGCGGGCAGGAAGTACATCTCAAGCTCATTCAGTATCAAAACAATCTCTTCATGTAGCCTTCGGAGCTACTTCAAACTGATCGACTTTCGAGAGATGACGTCGAAAAAGTTGAAGAGACCAAGAAGCGTGTCACGGACATGCTTGTCCATTATCCCTCTAAGGGCAACAGGTAGTATCCGCGTCATCATCACATGACAGTCATGGGACTTCATCCTACGGACCCTTTTCTTGTCCGTGTCTAGATATCTACTTATCTTGCCATAGTAACCGGAACTAACTGTGACTCCGGTAAGGCACTTAAAGAATTGATCGATCTCGGCCTGACTTAAGGTGAAGCAAGAAGGGGGCAATAATCCTCTTTCTTTATTTTCTTCCCTTCTGCTCCCGCGCCTCTGTCTCCGTCTCGTTTGACTGTTTACGGGGCGGCATGTGCAGATCTTCCCTGATATTCAAATCTTGCAAGTCTTTTCTTGCCTTCGGCCCATCCTTGGTCTTATCCGGCATGTTCATCAGTGTCGCGAGCAAACACTCAAGGACATTCTTACAGATATTGTCACATCCCTAGCTAGTCAGTGCTTGTCCTTGCATCAATCTTCTTGCATCATGTTTAAAATTATGAAAGTTGAATTGGGGAAAATGGAAAGCCTCAGAAATCATTTCTAAAAATGATCAACATTATAAAAAATTGCTTCAAATAAACCCAAGAAAATGTTCTTGTTCATTTCTGAAAATATTGGCAAGAGGTAAAATTCAAACCAATATTTTTGGAATCACAGAAATATTTATTTGGGTCTTTGAATTAAGTCAATACTTATTTGAATTGGAGATATAAATTCCTATAAATACTTTTATAACTCCAATAATTCTGAAAACTTGTGAGTGGCTCTGAATATGTTGTATCAGGCTGTCAGGACCCCGATTCTAAGTCACACCGATCTAGCCTGTAACACCTCATATCACTTTGCGGCCTCACGCACGGTATTCCACAGGTGTCGCCTTACCATGGCCTGGGACCGTTTGCGCCTTTTGGCTCACGTATCTGATAGTGTCGCTAGCATCCATATGACAGAGAACCCGGGCCGACATGACTAGTCGTGAACCCAAAGTGGCACTAACTTACAGGGACAGGCATACATGAATCAACATTGAGCATGTCGGTCAGCAACATGTGAATCCGGGTTGTTGCACAAGGCTAACAGGACTTCGGGAACCCGGGCTATAGCAGGCTAGGCAGGACTCCGAATGTCACCACGTGACATTTCCCCGAAGGGAAAGACACAGGAACAAAGTGAATCACATGCCGGCCAGTCAAGTGCTCTAGAGCACACTACTAGAAAAAGGGCTATAGATGGGATTGACACTAATGGCGCACCAGACAAGCGGTGCGTCATTAGTATATACTAATGGCGCACCACCTTATGATACTGTCACACCCTAGCTAGTCATGCATTAGAGTGTTGCATCATGTTTACTCTTTCATCAGAAACTTGAAATGGGGATCTGTGAAACCCTCAGAACCATTTTGAAAATGACCCAAATAAAAATTTCTCCAAAAGGGTCATGTTGCTCTCTGAAAATATTGGACAGAGATAAAAATCAAACCAATATTTTTAGTGGCTCATGGACATTTATTTTGGGCATTTGGAATTAATGCATAAATATTTGCATTGGAAATATATTAATTATATATATTAATATATGCCCAAATATTATGCCAATTATAAAAGAGCTCTGGAATAATATAAATAGCTCCTGCAAAAATTGGCATAAGTTAAATAAATGATTTAATATATTATTTAAATCAAAACAAATGTCAGAAATTAAAAAACAGAAAATATATAACAGGAGGAGCTTACCTGGGCTCCTCGACTGTGCGGCCCAGCCAGCTGGCTGGCCCAGCCGGCAGCCGGCTCAGCCCACCTCCCTCCTCTGTCGTCTTCGTCCCGACAGAGGGAGGGGAGTGTGGCCGGCACGCGCGCGCGCCACCGCGCCACGCCACCTGCTCGCCTGCTTGCCTGCCCTCCCCTCCTCGCTCGATGCCCTGGACGACGCCACGCCTCTCCCCCTGCTCTCTCTCACTCTCCCCCGGCTCTCCTCTCCTCTCCCTCGCTCTCTCTCTCACACGGCCGAACACCACACTCGCCGCCGTTCGCCACAGCAGCCGTCTCCGGCCACCCCTCGCTCCCCCGACTAGCTCAGAAGCTCCGCCACGACCCCCTCTTCCTCCCCACCGCTCCACAGCTCCCCGGAAGCCCTGCATCGCCGCCACGTCGCCGTTCCCCTCTTCGGGCTCCGATCATCGTCGCCGTCGAATTCGTCGTCTCCGGCGCGTCCCCGAGCCCGCTTCGACGCCCACTGCAACCGCGGTGAGCCCCCGGATCGTTTCCCCCTTCTCCCCTGGTCCCTTTCGACCTCTAGGCCCTAGCCCCACCTTGGCCGAGAGCTCCACGCCGCCGGCGATGTCGCCGTCGTGGCCACGGTCGCCGTAGCGCCCAACCGAGCACACCATCGTGCTCCACACCTCACCAGGAGCACGTAGCATGCACCAACACCTCTTCTAACGCCCTGCAACGTCGATTCCGACCGCACCCGAACTCCGGCAGCCGCAGCCGAGCTCGCCGCCGTCAACTCCGGCCACCCCGAGCCCAACCACCACCACCAATAGACGCGGCTCAACCTCAGCAACACGTAGATGCCTTCCGCCGTCCATTTGGTTGCCGGAATGGCAAAAAGCACTTTCGCCGCCGTCTCGGACCTCGCCGGCGTCAAGTCGCCGGTGGGGTTTGACTTGTCCGACCTGGGGTTTGACCTCCCAGGGTCACTGACGCGTGGGCCCTGTCGGCCAGGTGGTTAGATTAGCGCTAAACTACTGTTAGTCAACCCCCCCTGACACTGACAGTGGGCCCCAGCGCCACTAATCCCTAATTAGGATTAATTTAATCCTGTTTAACCCCCCCTGTCACTGACGTGTGGGCCCCACACGTCAGGTTTGACCTCAGCCAGCCGCAGTTGACCACTGACGTCATGCTGACGTCATGCTGGCGCAATAATTATATTTCTGGATTTAATTTAAATCAGGAAATTCCAGAATATTATTTAAACTTCAAAAATTCATAACTTTTATTCTGTAACTCCAAATTGGACAAATTATATATGAAAAATGATCAGAAAAATCCAATCTACCCATCTGTACTATTTTCATGCATGATCAAACAAGTTAAATTGATGTTTTAAGCAGAACAAGGAAAAGCACTTTTAAAAGGCCATGTTTGAATTTAAAAATTTGAATCTTTGATTCAAATTTGTTCAAACCCTTGTGGATTCTAGTTGCATTAGCCCAACACACTCATATTGCCATATTTCATGCATGCATCATATTGTTGCACATTGTTTGGTGATGCTTGTGTATCGATGTCCTTTGCGACAGGTTCTGTCCCCGAGGAGTACCGTGATTACCCTAACGAAGAACCATATCAGTGCATCGAACCATCAGGCAAGCAACCAACCATTTGATCATATCGATACAATCCCATGTTCTCGCTCCTGCTCTCCTTTACTGCATTAAGACAACGCATTTCAAATTGCTGTGTGCTACGGTAGTTGAACCCATTTCCTCTGCATGACCTGTCATTGCCACAGTAACTAGATGAAACCCACTAGCATGTGTAGGAGTTGATTGAGCCATATGTATGTGTTGTTCCTACCTTGCTATGCCTGCTATGCTTAGAGTCGTGTCAGGTCTGGTTCATCTGGGTGATGGGCTAGAGTGAAATGTTTATGTCGGTAATGAGAGTGGTGTGGTGAACACGATTTGGTAAAGGTATCGATGAGAGGCCATGTAGGAGTACATGGTGGGTTGTTTCATTGAAGCCGACCTTAAGCACTGAGATCTGTATGTGTGATTTAAGAATCAGCTACTACCATGCATTGGGCCCGAAACCAATGGACCCTCTCGGCTTCTTATTCACCCTAGTTCTCCGTCCAGGAGTTGCAAGTAGTTTCTGGTGTTTGTAGCCTACTAGAGGCCGTGGACAGCGCTGACCGTAGGGGTGGGCTGTGATGCGGTAGGTACGTGGCACGGTGTACCGAATACCCGTTAGGTATCTCGGGAACCCTGTTCACATCGTTCGGGGCCGTATGGGAAACCTCGGCCGGACTCCCTGTGGATGGAACCTGAATAGGCGATAAACCTGGACTGGAGGCTTAGGTGATTAGGTAGGTCGTGGCCGACACCCACGTTAGGCTTCCGCTTGAAGGTTGCCGAGTACATGTCGTGTAAACGACGGTAAGTGGTGAGAGCGTGTATGAAGAAGTACCCCCTGCAGGGTTAACATGATCTATTCGAATAGCCGCGTCCGCGGTAAAGGACTACTTGGTTGCCTATACAGTTCATAGACAAGTAAATGGAAACTGTTAAAAGCCTCAAGATAAGTGTGAGTGCCGAGGATGGCTCTTCCGTAGGAAGACGGAGGTGGATCCTCGGTAGTGTATTGAAGTGGTGAGTAGTGGACTCGTGTGCGAAAAACCATTTCAAGTTGAAGCATCGTAGGATAGTCTAGCCAAGAGTCAAAGCTGGCTTGCTGCAATAACTCCACCAACCCTTCTTGATACTATGCATGTATGTAGGATCTGATGTAAGTCTTGCTGAGTACCTTTGTACTCATGTTGCTATAATCTACATTTTACAGAAGACGCTTCAACCCCTTCTGATGGGTTCTATGTAGACGTTGACATCAACGAGTAGGCTAAAGACCCAGATGGTGACCCTGAGCTTGTGATGGACCACGTAGTATAGCTAGGCTTTCCAAGCCTCTTTTATTTTATTAGTTGTCTGTACTCAGACAAGTTACTTCCGCTGCTGGTTTGTATGACTGTATGACTTGTATGTGGGGTCGTGAGACCCGTACCTTTGTGTATGTTATGTATGGCTCACTGAGCCTTAAATAAAGTACTTGTGTCATAGAGTCATGTTGTGATGCTTCGTTGTATTTGCACATATCGAGCATATTGTGTGTATGATTGAAATGCTTGGTATGTGTGGGATCTGACCATCTAGTTGTTTATCTTTGGTAGCCTCTCTTACCGGGAAATGTCTCCTAGTGTTACCGCTGAGCCATGGTAGCTTGCTACTGCTCTGGAACACTTAGGCTGGCCGGCATGTGTCCTTCTTCGTTCCTGTGTCTGTCCCTTCGGGGAAATGTCACGCTATGAGTACCGGAGTCCTGTTAGCCCGCTACAGCCCGGTTTACCGGAGTCCTGTTAGCCCAGTGCTACAGCCCGGACCCACTTGCTGATGACCGACACGTTCGAAGCTGGGTCATGGATGCCTGTCCCTGTAAGTCTGTGCCACTTTGGGTTTACGACTAGTCATGTCAGCCCGGGCTCTTTATCATATGGATGCTAGCGACACTATCATATACGTGAGCCAAAAGGCGCAAACGGTCCCGGGAAAAGGTAAGACGACACCCGTGGGGATACCGTGCGTGAGGCCACAAAGTGATATGAGGTGTTACCAGCTAGATCGATGTGACATCGAGTCGGGGTCCTGACAGCGTTGGCATCAGAGCTGGACTGCCTGTAGGTTCTCCAAGCCAAACTGGTCGATGTTGAGTCTAGAAATTCTTTAGTTATATGTAGGGGAATTGTTTGTGGGATGGAACGTAAGGCTCTTTTTACTCCTTTATCTTATGACATTCTGATCTGAGTCAGTCCATTCTTCCACCAGGGGTTAAGGAATTAGGACCTATTCTCTCTATCAGGATCACGTGTTACTAATCAGTAGTACCTTATAAGTTTGATGGATACAAGCCTAGTTCAGTTCTACTACCACATTATGTTGTTAGAATGGATTCAGAACTTTGTTATGATGATGTTGAGTGTGTACGAAATCCTTCTCAAATGTCTCAAAATCCTTTTTGAGCATTTACAGCTGTTATGCTGCCGAAAATTTGCTAGAAATTCTAATGCCTTTGCATTATGATTGTGCTTTCAGATGGCCACTCGCGACCTCAATCAAGTGGTTCGCCTGACTCGATGCCTAGATGTACCCGGCCATACTGCTAAGTTGGTCAGGGTAATGACTGAGGCTGGATATCGCTGGTATCCCGAGTACACGGTCGAAGAGCAATTCCGAGATTTTAATCAAAGCCAGTATCTCTGCACTGTCAGGATATTTCCATCTTATCCTGGATCCACCGAGTCTCTTCACTGCTCCTATGGACTCGGGGTTACTATTGAGATGGCTGTGCAGGACGCCGCCTACTCTATGATGACCATTATGCGAGTCAGATCTGGTTTATTTCGGGACTCTGACTTCCGGTATATGCCAGGATCACTTCCGGGAGCACAAGGGTATCTCCAGGCTATTTATGCTGACCCCACTCAGGAGGATTCACGGACTCGCACCACTGCTGAGATGCTCGAGGATAAGGACCGTGAAAGGGCCTTAAGGTTAGAGCTCTTCAATACCCGTGCTGATCACTGGGCTACTTTGACTCGGTTCGCACCGGCGGTGCAAGCTGGATGTTCAGATATGCGCGATCTCTATCCTGTGAGATCTGCTCTGCCAGACGTGATGGTTTGGCGTGATGTAGGAGGCATCACCCCACCTCGCGGTCCCCGTAGGCCACCGTTTGTCGGTCCACGACCTCATCCTAGCCCCTATGGTCCACAAGCTCCGCGAGACCGTCTGTTTCCAGATGATCATGTTGAACTTCCAGGCTATGGAGGTGACTTTTACGAGGACTACTACGGATCGGTCTGAGTTAGTGGTAGTATCACTAGTTTGCACTAGCTGTGTCGTCTATCGTCCTGCGTGACTCGTGGGATATGACCTAGTTGTACTTTTCCCGGAGATGTAGAAAAATAATGTATAGGAGCTTGGAATGTCTCCGATGAGATGTAATCCTCTTTTCACCGTAATAGTACTTTGTTTGGTCTTGTACTAAACCCTGTATGGTGTGTATGACGATGGAATAAAGAAGCAGTTTCTGTATCTACCATGTCATACGGATGATCATCTTGCATTTCGAGTCATTCCTTGCATTTTTATCCTATGTCGGAATTTTATCATCCTGACTAAATCATTGTCTTGTTTACCTAGGATGGTCAACACGCGCGCTAACCCTGATTCTCAAGAGCAGGCCGAAGGCAGTGAAGCCAGGAATGAAAATCTGCCTCATCCTCCTTCACTAGCCGAGGTTATGATGGAAGCTGAGAGAAACAAGCGGGAGACAAACCGTTTGTTGGAGCGTATTGAACAGAATACAGCACACCATCAGAGGGCTAACGTGGTGTCACTCAGTGATTTTATCAAATTGCATCCACCCACGTTCCACCACTCCGTCGAGCCTCTCGATGCTGATGATTGGCTTCGCAGTATCTCTCACAAGCTGCGTTCCGCGCTAGTAGCTGAGGTTGACAAGGTCACCTTTGCTGCATATCATCTTGAAGGCCCCGCCAGTCTATGGTTGGAGAATTATGGAGCTATGCGCCCAGCGGGCCATGTCACTACTTGGGCTGAGTTCAGCGAGGCTTTCCGTGAACATCACATTCCGGAGGGTCTCATGGACCGTAAACGTGAAGAATTTTGCAGTTTCACCCAAGGCCGACTTTCTGTGGATGCCTATAGCAGGGAGTTTGGTAATCTCGCACGATATGCAACTGAGGAAGTGTCTACTGACGCCAAGAAGCAAGCAAGGTTCCGTAAGGGCCTTAGTCCTGAGCTTCGCCGCGACCTCCGTCTGCATGAGTGCACATCTTTTTCGAAACTTGTCAACAAAGCCATCAGTGCTGAAACTGGTCAGACTGACTATGACGCAACACGCAAGCATGGACGTGATATGGGTTCCTCATCCGGTGCTGGTCCTCAGAAGCGCCGCGTGTGGGTACCCAACACCGCCCTGCCACCCAGGTTCACACCGAGGCCATCTTTCCAGGCGCCTCGCCCCGTTCAACAGTCTGCACCGGCCAAGCCCTATGGAGGTCCAACCAATAATGCTCCTCCACGTACCAGTTCCGTGACTTGTTTCAAGTGTGGGGAATCTGGTCACTATATGCGTGAATGCCCCCAGACCAACCCCAATCAATCTGCTAAAGCTGTTGGCCGTGGCAAGCCGACAGGGAAAGTGTTTCATGCTAAACCGGTCACCGCTTCACGTGGCCATGTCAACTGTATCTCTGCCGAAGAAGCTCAAGAGGATTCCAACGTCGTTCTCGGTACGCTTCTTGTTAATTGCCACCCGGCATCTGTTCTTTTCGATACAGGAGCCTCTCATTCTTTTATATCTGAAAATTATGCTCGCTTGCATAACATCGCATTCGGTGATATGCCAACCTCTATGGTAATCCAAACTCCGGGATCCAAATGGCAAACTTCTAGAGTAAGCCATGGAAACGAAATCCAAGTCGACAGACTTGTTTTCCTCGCATCTTTGATAGCCCTTAAATCTTCAGATATTAATATCATTGTGGGTATGGACTGGATGTCAGCTCATCATGCCCAAATTGATTGTTTCTCTAGGACTGTTCAACTCACCCATCCTTCGGGGAAGATAGTCAATGTCTTGACCCGAATAGCCAAGCGACAATTATATTCTCTTAACGCCAGCCCTTTGCCAGACCTTGAGGATGTTCCGGTAGTCCGTGACTTCCCGGATGTCTTTCCAGAGGAATTGCCAGGTGTTCCACCTGACAGGGATGTTGAGTTCGTAATAGACCTCATTCCAGGAACCGTTCCGATTGCTAGAAGACCCTATAAGATGGCACCCCTAGAACTAGCCGAGCTTAAGAAACAACTCGATGAATCCTTGAAAAAGGGTTTCATCCGCCCTAGTTCATCTCCGTGGGCTTGCCCCGTCCTATTCGTCAAGAAGAAGGATGGTACGGACCGGATGGTTGTAGATTACCGACCTGTCAATTTGGTCACAATCAAGAACAAATATCCGCTTCCCAGGATCAACGACCTGTATGATCAGCTCGCTGGATCCTCAGTCTTCTCCAAGATGGATTTGAGGTTGGGCTACCATCAAATCAAAATCAAAAACGGGGACATTCCTAAGACGGCCTTTGTTACTCGTTATGGCCAATACGAGTACACCGTCATGTCCTTCGGTTTAACCAACGCTCCAGCCACCTTTTCTCGGTTAATGAACTCAATCTTCATGGAGTATTTGGATAAATTCGTCGTGGTTTACCTCGATGATATACTCATCTACTCCAAGAACGAGGAAGAACATGCCGAACATCTAAGGCTAGTGTTGCAGAAACTTCGAGAGCATCGCCTTTATGCCAAATTTTCTAAATGTGAATTCTGGTTATCAGAAGTGACCTATCTGGGTCATGTAATATCTGGTAAAGGTATTGCTGTTAACCCTGAGCGAGTTCAAGCCGTCCTTAACTGGACTCCACCTGAATCGGTCAAGCAAGTTCGGAGTTTTCTAGGCTTAGCGAGCTATTGTCGTCGCTTTGTCGAGAACTTCTCCAAAGTTGCCAAACCTCTAACCGAACTCCTCAAGAAAGATAAGAAGTTCGAACGGACTCCACAATGTGAGCACAACTTTCAGGAACTGAAAAGACGCCTGACTTCTGCTCCCGTACTGGTACCGCCAGACTTCTCCAAGGACTTTGTTATCTACTGCGACGCCTCGCGACAAGGACTAGGTTGCATTCTCATGCAAGATCGACACGTAATTGCCTACGCTTCACGGCAATTGCACCCACATGAGGAGAATTATCCTACTCATGATCTAGAGCTTGCAGCCGTAGTCTATGCACTTAAGACCTGGCGACATTACCTCCTCGGTAATCGTTGCGAAATATTCACTGATCACCAAAGTCTGAAGTATATTTTCACCCAACCGGATTTGAATCTCAGGCAGAGACGTTGGGTTGAATTGATCACCGACTTCGACTTAGGAATAACCTACACCCCAGGGAAAGCCAACGTCATGGCTGATGCGCTAAGTCGTAAATTTTATTGCAACAATCTGATGTTACAACAAAGTCAACCGCTTCTCCATGAGGAATTTCGGAAGCTTAACCTTCACATTGTTCCTCAAGGTTTTATCTCCACCTTGGTGGCAAAACCTACCCTTACGGATCAAATTATCAAAGCACAGAAGGTAGATCCGGGAATCTCCCGCATCAAGAGAAACATCCAGAAAGGAATTGAGAATTGCTTCTCCATTAATGATCAAGGGGTCGTATACTTCGGGAATCGACTAGTGGTTCCCAAAGTGCGAAACCTGAGGCGATTGATCCTTAAGGAAGCTCATGAATCTCCTCTCACCATTCATCCCGGTAGTACTAAAATGTATCAGGACCTACGCCAGAGGTTCTGGTGGACTAGGATGAAGGGAGAAATTGCTCAGTATATTGCAAATTGCGACGTCTGTCTTCGTGTAAAAGCAGAGCATCAACGGCCTGCTGGCACCCTTCAACCTTTAGCTATTCCTGAATGGAAATGGGATAAAATTGGTATGGATTTCATTACCGGTTTTCCCAGGACCAAGAGAGGGAATAATGCTATTTTCGTCGTGGTCGATCATCTTTCCAAAGTAACCCATTTCCTACCTGTTCGAGAGAGTATAACCGCTAGTCAACTGGCAGACTTATACATCTCCCGAATAGTGTCCCTCCATGGTGTTCCTTTGGAAATTAACTCGGATCGAGGAAGTCTTTTCACCTCCCGATTTTGGGAAAGTTTCCAAAATGCTATGGGAACCCGTCTCTCCTTTAGCACCGCTTTCCACCCTCAGTCGAGCGGTCAAGTGGAACGCGTCAACCAAATTCTAGAAGACATGCTTCGAGCCTCCGTTATCTCGTTCGGAATGGACTGGGAGAAGTGCCTTCCATTTGCCGAATTCGCTTACAACAACAGCTATCAATCTAGCTTGGGTAAAGCCCCTTTTGAAGTTCTCTATGGACGACGGTGTCGAACACCCCTTAACTGGTCAGAGACCGGGGAAAGACAATTCTTTGGCCCGGATATGATTCAGGAAGCAGAAGAGCAAGTTCGTATCGTTCGTGAAAAGTTGTAAACAGCCCAATCTCGTCAAAAGAGTCAATATGACCGAAAACATAAGGCTATGACTTTCGAGGTTGACGAGAAGGCTTATCTTCGGGTCACCCCTCTGAAGGGAACCCATCGTTTCGGTATCAAAGGCAAATTGGCTCCTCGTTACATTGGACCTTTTCGCATCCTTGCCAAACGAGGAGAAGTTGCCTACCAGTTGGAACTACCTCCGCACCTCTCCAGAGTTCACGATGTCTTCCACGTTTCTCAACTCAGGCGTTGCTTCTCGGATCCTATCCGTGAAGTGGACCACGAAACGCTTGATCTTCAAGATGATCTTACATATCGAGAGTACCCCATTCGTATCCTCGATCAAGCCGAACGTACCACCCGGTGTCATAATATCAAATTTCTCAAAGTTCAATGGTCGCACCATTCTGAGGATGAAGCAACCTGGGAAAGGGAGGATCGTCTTCGACTCGAGTATCCCGCCTTCTTCCCAGAGGAACCCAAATCTCGGGACGAGATTCTTTTGAGTGGGGGTGAGTTGTCACACCCTAGCTAGTCATGCATTAGAGTGTTGCATCATGTTTACTCTTTCATCAGAAACTTGAAATGGGGATCTGTGAAACCCTCAGAACCATTTTGAAAATGACCCAAATAAAAATTTCTCCAAAAGGGTCCAAGAAAATGCTCATGTTGCTCTCTGAAAATATTGGACAGAGATAAAAATCAAACCAATATTTTTAGTGGCTCATGGACATTTATTTTGGGCATTTGGAATTAATGCATAAATATTTGCATTGGAAATATATTAATTATATATATTAATATATGCCCAAATATTATGCCAATTATAAAAGAGCTCTGGAATAATATAAATAGCTCCTGCAAAAATTGGCATAAGTTAAATAAATGATTTAATATATTATTTAAATCAAAACAA
>NC_041388.1:621741330-621745925 GCF_002162155.2 Triticum dicoccoides | reverse complement strand
GCACTGTTCGACCGTGCGCCATTACTAGTTTTAAAAAAAAGGAATAAAAAATATAATAAAAAAACAACATTAGTGGCGCACTTTCCGACAGGTGTGCCATTACTAGTTTAAACTAGTAATGGCGCACTGTGGAACAGTGCGCCATTAGTATGTTTTTTTTGCAAAACTACTAATGGCGCACCACCAGAAGGTGCGCCATTAGTAACCTGGATTACTAATGGCGCATTTAGAGTTGGTGCGCCATTAGTAAGTGGGCAACAAGAAGATATTTTGGACAGCCTCTCCTACCCACACTCACTTTCTCCCCACTTCATTCTCTCCACCTCCTCCTTGTCTCGGGTGCCTCCTCTTTTTCACCTCATTTCCACCATAGATTCATTCAATTTAAGTGGTTAAATTACCTTGTTTTGATAGGTAAGTAAGGGGGGAAGCTATATTTATGTTGTTCTCCCTACAACAATGTGCACATGCACTTTTTATGGCCTAGCTAGATCTATGTATGTTCGTGGTGTTGCATATGTTTGTGGTGTTGCATATGTGTTTGTGTTTGGAGGTGTACCGGTATTTGAAATGCGATAGTTGCCAATATTTTGCCGGAATGTTGATTCATTTCTGTTTCGGCGAGAATTTTGGCATTAAGCATTCTTTTTGGTCCTATTTTTAGGGAAAGTCATGCCAAATTTTTTCTTGGTTCTAAAATATCGTTTTGCTCTACCCCGCAAGCGACCATGGTCCGCACGATGACCGAAGGCATCGTGAATAGGTTTTTGAGGTCTGTGAAGGCCGAGATGCTTCAAAAGAACGAGACGGAGATAAGATGTCCGTGTCGAAGATGCAAGCTGAAGAGCCTTATTGCGGACCCACAATCCGGGCAGGTGCGGGACCACCTGCTCTTGCGTGGTTTCATGGATGGCTATCGGTGGCAAGGTGATGAAGATGACTACAAAGTCATCCATGGGGGCCGGGCAAGAAATGAGGAAGGGCAGCAAGACAACCACCGCGGCTCGGGTGGGCGAGAAGACGAAGAATCCCCAGGAGATGATCACGACGGTGATGCTGTACACAGTCATCATGTAGAAGATCGAGGACATGATGATGCCGGCGGAGCAGACGACGCTGGACCATCGATGGGCTGGGTGCAGGACCCTCATATTCAAGAGCTGCTTCTCAAGCAGACGGATAACGCAAGAGCTGCCGCCCGAGAGAACGCCAAGATGGATCAACTTGAGTTAGACGCGGTTACTCCATTGTATGAAGGATGCAGGCCCGAGGATACCCGCCTGAAAGTAACGCTCATGGCTCTAGAGATGAAGGTAAAACACAAAATGACTGACACATGCTTCGACGAGAACATGTCATTCCGGCACGAACGTCTTCCCAAGGGGAACAAGTGCCCGACCAGTTTGGAGGAGGCGAATAAAATCATGTGTCCTCTGGATTTACCGCACGTGAAATACCATGTGTGCATGAACAATTGCATCATTTATCGGGACGAGCACGCGGAGTCTACCATATGTCCGGTGTGCAGCGTCACTCGATACAAGAAGAGGAAGAAAGCTCCTCGAAAAGTGGTGTGGTACTTTCCAATCACTCCTCGTCTGCAGCGGTATTTCGCGGACCCTAAGGTAGCAAAGCTCCTAAGTTGGTACGCGGATAGGGAGGAGAAGAAGCGAGAAGATGACGCAAATGATCCGGAGATAGATAAAAAAGACAAGATGCTGAGTCACCCTAAGGATGCGAGCCAGTGGCAAGCGTTGAACTTCGAAGACCTAGAATTTGGGAACGATCCAAGGAACATCGTGTTGGGCGCCAGCACCGATGGATTCAATCCGTTTGGCAGCCAGAGAAGCACACATAGCACCTGGCCTGTGTTTGTGTGGATGTACAAACTTCCCCCTGGTTGTGCATGAAGAGGAAGTACATTCACATGAGTATGCTAATTGATGGACCGAAACAACCAGGGAACGACATCAATCTGTATCTGGGGCTGCTAAAAGAGGAGCTTGACACGCTGTGGAAAATGCCAGCCAATACGTGGGATGCCGCAGAGAAAGAATATTTCCCTATGAGAGCCGCGCTGCTCACGACGGTGCACGACTATCTCGGTTACGGATATGTCGCGGGGCAGGTGGTCCACGGATTTTCTGGATGCGTCAGGTGCATGGATGACACAACGTATCGCCAGCTAGATAGAGATCCCGGGTCTTCGAAAACCATGTTCATGGGACATCGAAGGTGGCTTCGCGACGATGACCCGTGGAGAAAACGCAAGGATCTGTTCGATGGTGAAACCGAACCCCGAGGACGCCCGCATACGAGGAGCGGCGAGGAAATAGACGAGCTATTGAAAATTTGGAAAGATTTCCCACTGCCGGGAAAGAAGCAAAAGGCGCCAGAGCCGGGAAAGAAGTGAAAGGCGCCAGAGCCGCTGGTGAAGGTATGGAAAACGAGGTCTGTTTTCTGGGACTTGCCGTACTGGAAGATCCACCGTGTGCCTCACAGCCTTGATGTAATGCATATCACGAAGAACGTGTGCGAGAGTCTGCATGGTACCCTGCTCAACATGCCAGAGAGGACCAAAGATGGGCCGAAAGCAAGGGAAGACTTGAAATCAATGGGCATCAGGCAGGAGCTTCACGCTATATATGATGATGATGATGATGATGATGATGATGATGATGATGATGATGATGATGAGGCGAAGCAGGACACGGAAAGTCGTCGCAAAGGAAAAAAGGCCAAGAAGACCGGAAATGACTACCCTCCCGCATGCTTCACTCTAAGTCAGGAGGAGATCGAGCAGTTTTTCACCTGCCTCCTAGGAGTAAAAATTCCTTACGGTTACGCGGGGAAGATAAGCAGATACCTAGACCCAGCGAAGCAGAAGTTCAGCGGGATGAAGTCTCACGACTGTCATGTGCTGATGACGCAGATACTTCCAGTTGCAATCCGTGGGATCATGGACGCGCACGTCCGTGAAACGCTATTTGGCCTATGCAACTTTTTCAACGTCATCTCTCGGAAGTCTGTTGGCGTGAGGCAACTCAGAAGGCTACAGGAAGAGATCGTGGTGATACTATGCGAGCTTGAGATGTACTTCCCGCCCGCATTCTTCGACGTTATGGTGCATCTGCTGGTCCATATCATGGACGATATCATCCAACTCGGGCCGACGTTCCTGCACAACATGATGCCGTTCGAAAGGATGAATGGTGTCATCAAAGGATACGTTCGCAACATGTCACGTCCAGAGGGAAGCATAGCCAGGGGCTTTCTGACCGAAGAGTGCATCTCCTACTGCACGAATTATCTAGGCATCGAGAACCCCGTTGGTCTGCCTGTCAACAGGCACCTCGGCAGGCTCGCTGGATGGGGTCACCGTGAGGGTCGCCGCGAAATGCATGTCGACTTCGAGGGTCGACTCGCCGACTTTAAAAGAGCAAACCTAGTCGCGCTACAACACATAGGCGTGGTCGATCCTTGGGTGGTAGAGCACAAAACCTTTATTAAGAAGACGTACAATGACCGAGGCCAACAGAGGACGGACGGAGATATACTCAAAGAGCACAACTCATGTTTCACGCGTTGGTTCAAGCAGAAGCTTCTGTCGCACCCTTTACATGAGGATTCTTCCGCGGAAGAACAACTCATATTCGCCTTGTCACAGGGCGCCGAGCACAACCTGATGACCTATGAGGCGTACGATATCAACGGCTACACATTGTACACCAAGGCCAAGGACATGAAGAATGATGGTTATTAGAACTCCGGGGTAACGATGGAATCCTACACCGATAACGACAAGGACAGATACTACGGAAGGATCAAGGAGATCTGGGAGCTGATCTACGCTGGAGAGAAGGTCCTGATGTTCCGTGTCAGATGGGCGAAGAGCGTCCTAAAAGAAGACTAGTATTTCACCACCATGGTTATACCCGAAGCCAAATCCAAGACCGCGGGCGCAAACGTCACCGCGGAAAATGAGCCATGGGTACTGGCTTCCCAAGTGGACCAATGCTTCTTCATTACCGACCCGTCAAAGCCCAGTCGTGTTGTCGTGAGGAGAGGCAAAAGGAAGATCATCGGAATGGATGGAGTAGCCAATAAGCAAGACTTCAACAAGTACGGCGACCCGAGGATCGAACATGACGACGATGATGAAGTAGCAGCATACACAACAAGAAGAAGCAGGACCACCTTACCTAAAGGACGTCCGTTCCACAGAAGAACTCCATTTGCGAAAAAGAAGGGCAAGAAGATTGTGAACAGATAGCTAGCTAAGATCGATTGTATTTAAATCGTAGCCTTCATTTCTCGATTGTATTTCATGGGCACTTTTTGAACTATCATGAATATTTTTAAATTTCATGGACACTCGATCTCGATCCCCCTCCATCTCGATCGCTATCCCACCTCGCCAGATCCGGTCCCCCTCGCCGCCGAGCACCCCCTGGTCCACCGGCCGCCACCGCCGACCCCCCGCACCCTCGATTCCCCTACTCAACCGCCGCCGCCGGCCCCCCGCACCCCTCCCCTACTCAACCGCCGCCGCCGACCCCCCGCACCCCGCGCACCCTCCCCCGCTCCACCGGCAT
>NC_041388.1:621740533-621741100 GCF_002162155.2 Triticum dicoccoides | reverse complement strand
CTCCACCGGCATTACTGTTTGATGATATTTTTAAAAAATTATTACTGTCTTATAAAAAAATATTACTGTTGCAGTAGCCATCTTATAAAAAAATTATTACTGTCTTATAAAAAAATTATTACTGTCTTATAAAACAAGTTTGAACATATTTAAACACAAATACTAATGGCGCACCGTGGTGAGGTGCGCCATTAGTATGGATGTACTTATGGCGCACCAGGGTGAGGTGCGCCATTAGTATGGATTTACTAATGGCGCACCAGGGTGAGGTGCGCCATTAGTATGGATGTACTTATGGCGCACCGAGGGGTGGTGCGCCATTAGTATTGTGCCGCCCCCATCCATATTTCCACCCCGGCCCAAACCTATCCCCTCTCTCTCCCTCGCCCTCGCCCTCGATCCCCTTGCCCTCTCCTCTCGCGACGCCCCCGCCCCGCCACCTCGACGCTGCCCCGCCGCCTCGACGCTGCCCCGACGCCGCCTCGACCCCGCCGCAACGTCTCCAACCACCGCCGCCTGAGGCCCCGACGTCGGCGCCGCTCTCCCCGTCGCCCCACCTCGTTGGAC
>NC_041388.1:621739744-621740523 GCF_002162155.2 Triticum dicoccoides | reverse complement strand
AACCGCCGCCGCCGACCCCCCGCACCCCGCGCACCCTCCCCCGCTCCACCGGCATTACTGTTTGATGATATTTTTTAAAAAAATATTACTGTCTTATAAAAAAATATTACTATTATGATTTAAACAAGTTTGAACATATTTAAACACAAATAAGTATCAAACAGCATTTTAAATGCATAAAAAAAATTGTGGAGCCTGGGAATCGAACCCAGGACCTCCTGGTGTGAGAATTGGCTGCTGACCAGTCGAGCTAGTAGAGGGAACCTGGTGTGGATCAGGTCAGGTGGAAGATAACCTGTTAGCTCGAGTAGAAATCAAAAAAAATACTAATGGCGCACCAGGGTGAGGTGCGCCATTAGTATGGATGTACTTATGGCGCACCGAGGGGTGGTGCGCCATTAGTATTGTGCCGCCCCATCCATATTTCCTCCCCGGCCCAAACCTATCCCCTCTCTCTCCCTCGCCCTCGCCCTCGATCCTCTTCCCCTCTCCTCTCCCGACGCCGCTACCCCGCCGCCTCGACGCCGCCCCGACGCCGCGACGCCGCCCCGTCGTCCTCGTTGGACGCCATCGCCCCGCCTCGTTGGATGCCATCGCCCCGCCTTGTTGGACGCCATCGCCCCGCCTCGTTGGACGCCATCACCCTGAGGCCCCGACGTCGGCGCCGCTCTCCCCGTCGCCCCACCTCGTTGGACGCCATCGCCCCGCCGCCCTCGTCGCCGGTGGCCCGGACGCCGCCCCGTCCACACCACCGTCGCCGGAGCACCACCACCACCCGG
>NC_041388.1:621684102-621739734 GCF_002162155.2 Triticum dicoccoides | reverse complement strand
GGCCACCGTGAGCTCCCCCTCCTCCTCTCCCCCTCTCCCCCACGCGCGCACGCGCTTACGTCGTTTAGCACATTAGGGTAATGCACCCCCATCCTCCCTCCCTCCTCCGGATATGTTCTTCTTAGTTATCTGAATCTATTCAAGTCTGAAACTGTTAGTGTGAGGTGTCTGCAACTGTTGCAATCTTCTTGATAAGTAAAAGATGATCTGAAATTGAAACCCCAAATCACATGATTCACAATTAGATGATCTGAATCTATTAAGCAGTTTTAGAAAATGGTATGATTTCTGAGTTGGACCGACCAGGAGAGATTGTTCATGATTAGTACATCCCCCAAGTTCAACTGTTGCTAACTTTCTAGCTATAGTTCTTGATACATACTTAGAATTGGTCCACTAATTATCTAGGTTTGATGCACTGTATTTGTCCCAAGGTTGTCGATGGTTTTCACCAATTGATTGTGTGTTTGCATTGCCTGCTCGTGCACTTTACTTTAAATCTGAGCATCCAAGTACTTATATTTACTACAATAGATCTAAATCCAGTAATGTCATGTGTGATCAAGGCTGCATAATTATGTAGGGCTTAAGAGTTTCACTTTGATGATGATGCCCTTTGCTGCTCAAGATTTTTCATATATGGGCACTAGAACTCACACATCTATTATTTCGCAGTGAACATGTAACCTTTTCGCTTTTGCTCTGCATGTGCTTCTCAGTTTGCTAGCTATATCTCTAGGTTCTTGATTGGCTTCACTAGTTGATTGGTTGTTTGCATTGTCTATTTGTGCTACTTTCCCCCGAGCACCCATGATCTATATCGAAGAATGTTACTTTTGAATTCTGATTATGCCGAATAGTTGTGTAGGGGTAAGAATTTTCACTTTGAAGATGCCTTTGGTGTTCTGGATGTTCCAATATGAGCACCAGAACTCAGATGTCTACTATTTGCATTGAATAGATATTAGAAGTTGACCTCTTTGCTTATGCTCTGTCTGCGCTTGTCAATTTGGAAAGTCAATTCAGTTTACCTTGTACCTTATTGATTGAGCACTTACTAGGTAATTTTAGCTTAAAATACTAGGTAATTGCCATCCGGATGTGAAGTGCATAAGTAGTATATCCCCAAGTGCATCTGGTGCTAGCTTCCTAGTTATAGTTCTTGTTACAGAAAGAGAGTTGGTCCACTAGTTATGTAGTTTTTAGGAAAATGCTAGTAACTTGTGCTTTCATATCCTAGTTATGTAGTTTTTAGGCAAATGCTAGTAACTTGTGCTTTCATATCTCTGTATTGGTTCGTGTTGCTATTGTAGTTCTTGAATTTGTTCAGTTACCTCCTGGTAGGTTAGATGCAGGTGATTAGTTTCCCTAGTTTAGGGTTTTCTCAGTGTATCAGATTTAATGAGTCAGCTCTGCTTTATTCCTGTGTCTATATGGTTTTCTAGTGCCTTTCACTAGATGTTTTTAAGTGTAATCCCCATGTGTTTTTAGCCCTGTATTGGTTCAGTAGGTGTTTCCTTTATTTTATCAGTGTTAGATCATCTCACTGAATTTGTGTGTACAAGCCCTGCAGTGCAGATGTATTTTAGTGTAAGCTCAGCAACTTTTAATGAATTCTCAGTGTAATATACCCTAGAATTATAGTGCAATTTATCCCATATTTTGAGTGTATTTGTCAGTGTAATATACCCTAGAATTACAGTGTAATTTAGCCCATATTTTTAGTGTAATCTCCATGATTAAATTTTCTGGTTGCAGTGCAGTTCTTGTTATATATTTCTGGTTGTTAGACTGTTCACCTATGCAGAGTGAAATACAAGTTCAGCATGTCGATAACGATTTTGGCAGCAGTGTGAGGCAGCAGTGTGCGGCACAATTCCTTCATTGGATAATGATTTTGCAGGTACCCCGATAGGCCCTTGAGTTTGCCGGAATGTCGATTAACTTCCGTTCCGGCAAATTCGGGTACTCCATATGTCCTATTTTCAGCAAAGGTCATGCTGAAATTTTCCGTGAATTTTAGCATGACTTTGCTAAAAATAGGACATATGGGGTACTTGTGACTAATGCATGGGCCGGGGTATCTTAGTAGTTAATTAAGTAGGATCAAGTGCCCCGGCGTACTTGTGACTAATGCATGGCTTTTAGGGTGCCTCGGTGTCGATAAAAACCGAAATGATGAAAGCTTAGGCTTTTAGGGTGCCTCGGCGTCGAAAAACCCTCAATGATAAAAGCTTAGCTTTTAGGATGCCTCGGTGTCGACAAACCCTAAATGATGAGACCATGATCTTGTTCCTTGACAATAACCAACTTTTTGACCAAACTTTGTTCCTATATAGAGAGAAACATGGCCAACAATGATGAGGCCGGGGGTTCGGGCGGCAAGGCATTCTGGGAGCTGTCCCAGGAGATGGAGGAACAACCTCACTTGTATGAGGACGCCGCCTTCCCCACCGATCCTGAGACCACTGATGGTACCGCCGAGGATGACCCCACCGATGCCACCACTGATGGTGCCGCCGAGGATGCCACCACTAATGATGGCGGCGCATGCACAGATGGCAGCCAACCGAAGAGGCAACGAAAGGACCGGCGCCCGACCGTGCTCCGCACCCTCAAGGAGGAAGTTACTGAAGTCGACTCCGACGGGAATCCAACGGCGCCCGAACGAATAGTCAAGGGGTACTCGCTTCAGCTCGGGTGCATTCTTCGGAGCACCGTCTTGATGAACACCGAGAACCTGAGGCATCCTGACCGAGGGAATTTGCGCAACCTCCTCTTCACGAAGCTGCACGAACGATAAAAGTTCCCCGCTGAATTTGAAAACACAAGCCTCAAAGGGAATAAAGTGAACAATACTGCCCTCACGAAGATGAGCAAGGCCCTGTCTACTTGGAAAAGCAATGTGAAGAGAATGATCGAGAAAGGTGAGAGTTATGAGAAGATCAAGGAGGAAAATCCTTCGATCACCGAAGATGACTACAACGACTTCAAGATCAATTGCTCGAGCACCGCAAACTCCGAATCAAGTAAGTGGGGGAAAGAAATGCGGGAGCTGAACTTAGGGGAACACACACTCGGTCCCGGTGGTTATAGAGTGGCGGAGCCTATATGGGACAAGGAGGAGGCGGACCGTGCCGAGCAAGGCCTACCGCCCCTCTTCGATAAATACGGTGACAAGCAGACCAGGAACTTTGTCAGGGCCCGGTACAAGAAGGACCCGAAAACAAAGGAGCTTACCACGGATCCGAAGACCAGGGCGCTTGAGCTTGTTCTGGTAAGGAATACACCCCCGCGTAATTAGCTCCGTATGGTTGCATTCTAATTAATGAAGCCAAATTTCTAAATGGTTCACATTCCTTCCGCAGGCGACTGAAAGAAGTAGCGCGGGGTCGACTAAGAGCAACCCTTGGGACACCACTCTAAATAGGGCGTTGAATGTAATGAAGAACAAGGATAAGCTCAGTAAGCCGACGTCAGCTGGTCGTGTGGCCGGCAAAGGCTTGTCGACAAAGTGGTCATCATACTATAACACTGGTGGGCGAAAGGAGAAAAAGACCAGCTCGGAAAGCCAGGCGCGCGAGGTTCAAGAACTCAGGGCACAGGTGGCGCGGATTCCGGAGATTGTCCAAGAGCAAGTGCAACAACAACTCGGAGCGACGATCACCGCCATTGTGCCTACCTTGATCCAGGGGATTAGTGCGTGGATTGCGGGCGGCCAACAGGGGCCGCCCCCGATTCCTAGCTTCACGGCCAGCAACTCACAAAATGCGATGGCGGGGCCATTGGTGTCTCCGGCGGAGGCGGCATTGGTGTCTCCGATGCCGGCACGGGAGCTTAGTGCACCCGGGTGTACGCCGGCCGGCACCTCTGCAGCAAGCGGCCCCTCCGTCAACTGCACGCCCGCCGTTGGCGGTGCCTCGACATTAGCCAAGCTCGACGCCATCATCACAGTAACTAATTAAGCCTCTCTCGGCCGAGGACTTCATCTCCTTGCCTTTGACTGGGCATCCCTGACGCCCTACATGTTTTCGCAGGGCGCTGCCGACGTTCCGTGCACTCTCCTGCACTTCGTGAACAACAAGTTGGTCGATGTCGCCAACGGCAAAATCGTTCAACCGGGCAACCCCTTGTTCCACGGTACCCAGATGCCACCCAACTTGTTTAGGGTTCAACTGGTTCGGGTGCTGCCAGGCTGCGACGAGTTGTTACCTCCGATTCGACCCGTCGGGGCCGATGATGATAACGTGATGACCCTCAGCGCCTGCCTGAGCTGGCCCCTGCTTTGGCCGAATAGCCAGATTCGTTTGGGGGCGGGGGACACCACCCCAAAGACAACACCGCCAGTCGTGCCGGCGCCAAGTCGGCCCCATGGCAAGACCGCCGCAACGGTGCCAGACATCCCTATGCCACTGGATCCAAACATGCATATGGCACAGGATCAGAACGACGATGACGATGATACATTTGCAAACGTCGATCAGTACTTTGCCGATCATGGGTACGGTGGCGACTTCATGGGGCCTCCTTCTCAAGAACCCAACCCAACAAAAGACGTGCGCGATCTAGCTGGTACCGCGGAGAAGCCAAGTTGCAACAGGCGTCGTCTGCCGTTCAGGTCTCAGGAGACACCTCCAGCTGCCGACTTCACCGAGCCTCAGATAGGCGAGGTGCGAAATATTATCAGCCCCAACACACTCAGGAAGGCGGTCTGTGAGCAGAACTCGGTCCCATTACAGGAGAAGAAGAAGGCACGCAAAAGAAAGACTAACAAGGGGGCGGGCCAACCAGCACCGAGTACGATCCGTGCTCAGGACCGGCCACCTTCACCTGAGGATATCTCGAGGAGGGTGCATGTGGCGGGTAGGCCGATGCTACCGAGAAATATGCTCGATGCTGCAACCGGTGCTATGCGGAGTCAGCATGACAGTGTTCTTTCTTTGGAGAAGCAGCGTCTCGCAGAGAAGGATGTGGCATACCCGGTTTTCGTGGCCAAGGTGCCAGAGGGCAAGGGCTTTGTGGATAACTCCATCGGGGGTATGATCGTCCTGCGGTTTGATGACATCCACGCTATGTTGAACCTTCATCCACTTCACTACACCTTTGTTCGGCTATTTTCATTGAGTATGGAGATGCGGATCATTCGCGACAAGACCCCGGACATCGTGATAGTCGACCCATTCTACATGCGTGCCAAGATCTTGGGCAGCGCTGGGGACCGGCAAGTCGCGACTTCTTACCTCGAAGGTGTCATTCTGGCAAACCAAGATAAGGATAACTTCCTCGTGCCTTACTTTCCCGAGTAAGTCCTCCCCTCATCCGCCCCGTAACATATGAATTCTTAGATTTCGATCGTTTTTCTTTTAACATTCCGTGTTTTCTGCAGTGACACACATTGCACGCTCATCCTCCTAAGCCCCAAATATTCCATGGCCACGTATTTCGACCCGGACCGTCAGTCGAACGTAGACTACACAAATGTCAAGAAGGTTCTTGATGATGTTCTCCCCGGCTACGTCAAATCTGGAGGCACCTTCACCAGGCCTATTCGTAAGTACAGCAAGCACGTGTTCTCCCACAATACGATGTTCTGCTGCGTTAAGCAGCCGCCTGGCGATCAGAAGGGTGCCTACTACGCCATCCATCACATGCGGGCGATCGCACGGGACCATCATCAACTTCTGCTAACAAGTAAACTCAAAGATTGGGCCGCGAGCATGTCGGCAATCCAGTACGCGGACATCAGACAAGAATTCTTTCGCATCCAGTCTGAGTTTGCGGAAATCATCCATCAAGATGTCCTTCGTACCTTGGGGCAGTTCTACCTCAGAAATCAACCGTCCAACAGTGACATCGACACAATGCTACAAATGCAGGCTAACAACGACCGTTATTTCATGACTCCCACGATAGACGGCGGCTTCATCCACGCTCCGGTCCCTTGAGTCAAGTCGAAAATAGTGATGCTGTGTCTAGTTCTGAAACATCGATTGGCTCATGTTGGAATTAAACTTTAATGAACTTGTAGTATGTCTCTTTGGTTTCGAGAGTCGTTCAACTTAGATGTAATCGATGCTATTAATGGCTTGCTTTTCTCTTCTGATTGTTCTGTTGCATACTTATATATTGCTTATGTATTGTCTGTGAATTGGTACTAATGTTTCGTTTGGCTACTGCATAGCGATGCCGTCGTATGTCGTGTACAAGGGTAAGGTTCCCGGAGTCTATGACGACTGGGAGGAGTGTCGGAGACAGGTTCACCGATTCAGCGGTAACAGTTACAAAGGGTACACCACTAGGGCCGAGGCCGAATCTAGATATGCCCGCTATCTAGCGGGAGAGGGGACGCTGGAGGAACCGGATGAAGATGAGTTTCATCGTGATGATGCTCATCGTGATGACCGCAGCTCTCTTCTATGTGATGGTAGTTTAGATGATCGATATCGACTTGTAATGTGAAGACAAACTCGCTACTCGTGGTCTCGAGACTTGTAATATAATGTTCTATCTTTATTCGGTCTTTTCAATTCGGAGACTAATATGATGAATTGTATTCGGAGACTAATATGATGAATTGTATTCAGAGACTAATCTTCTATTGTATTCGATGAATATGTTGTTGATGTGTGCTGTCTATATTTTGTCAAATTATACATTTTGTAACCTGTGCAAAAAACAGAAAATAAAAAAATAAAAAAAACTTAATATTCATACTAATGGCGCATCACATCACAGTGCGCCATTAGTATGCCAAAGGATACTAATGGCGCATCATTAAACAGTGCGCCATTAGTATGCCGAAGTTACTAATGGCGCATCTTGTTGTTGTGCGCCATTAGTATGCCAAAGCACCTGGGTATACATGGCCCCCTGGGAGGCATACTAGTGGCACACTATTGTATATACTAATGGCGCATCTGAGGTGCGCCATTAGTATACCAGATACTAATGGAGCACCTGTGGTGCGCCATTAGTAAAATATACTAATGGCGTGGCACTAATGGCGCACCACTAATGCACCATTAATGGCCAAATTAGGTGCGCCATTAGTAGGCCTTTTCCTAGTAGTGGCAGTAGTGCTGGGCTAGCAGGACTCCGGTGAACCGGGCTGTAGCGGACTACTATGGCTCATGGAAGCACAAGACCACATTTCCCCATAAGAGAGGCTACGAAGGATAAACAACTAGGTTGCCGGATCCCACACATACCAAGCATTTTAATCATACACACAGTATGCTCGATATGTGTAAATACAACATGGCATCACAACATAACTCTACGACTCAAGTATTTATTCATTAGGCTCCGAGGAGCGAGATATTACAAACATGGGTCTCATGACCCAACATCCAGAGCATACAAGCAACAAGCACATGCGGAAGCTTAACTTGTTTGAGTACAGACAACTACAAATGAAGAAGGCTCAAAAGCCTGACTATCTACAAGACCCTCCCAAGGTTCAAGATCGTAGTTGAGGTAACAAGCTAAACGTCGAAGTCCACACAGAACTACTAGCGAGACTGACGTCTCTCTGCAAAACATAGAATAAGCAAACGTGAGTACAAATGTACCCAGCAAGACTTACATCAGAACTATCTACATATGCATCAGTATCAACAAAGGGGTGGTGGAGTTTAACTGCAGCAAGCCAGCTTTGACTCGGTGGCTATCCTGAACTACGACTGCAAGTAACTCTTTTGAGGTGGCGCACACGAGTCCACATATTCACCATATCAATACTCCACTATGGATCCGCTCCCGTCTCCCTACGAGAAGGCCATCCATAGCACTCATGGTTATCTTGCACATTTTAGAGTATCCACTTCCACTTTTCTATGAACTATGCAAGGGGTCCAAGTTTCCATATCCGAGGAATCCGGCTATTCGAATAGATAATGATAACCCTGCAGGGGTGTACTTCTTCACACACTCTCTCGCCACTTATCGCCCTGTACACGTCATGTACCTCGGCAACCTTCAAGCGGAAGCCGGGCGAGGGAGTCGGCCACGACCTGACTAACCGACAAGTCTCTAGTCCAGGTTTATCGCCTATTCGGGTTCCATCCTCAAGGAGATCCGGCCGGGGTGTCGCTCACGGCCCCAAACGATGTGTGCAGGGTTCCCAAGCCCACCATCCGGGTGCCACTTGGTACACCATGCCACTGTGCCTAGTCTGTCCCAAGCCCACCTGTACCGGGTGCCACTTGGTAGACTACTAACACTAGTTACAAACACCAGAAACTAGTTGCAACTCCTGGTCAAAGATCGAGTTGATTAATAATTCGAGAGGGGCACTTAAGCATTCCAATGCGTGGAAGTAGCTGTTCATGGATCACAAACACACAACTCAGTTCCTAAGGACGGCTGCAATGAGAAAACCCACCATGTACTCCTACGTGGCCTCTCACCGCTACCTTTACGAAATCATGTTCACACACTTAGCTCTCAACAGTAGGACATGTTCACCACATTCCAATTCATCCCCGATGAATCAGACCTGACTCAACTCTAAGCAGTAGCAGGCACATCAGGGCTCAAACAACTCCTACTCATTCTAGTGGGTTTCATCTATTTACTGTGGCAATGACAAGTCATGCAGAGGAAAGGGGTTCAGCTACCGCAACATGTAACAGTTGAAACGTTGTTGTCCTAATGCAGTGAAAGAGAGCAGGAGCGAGAGAGTGGGATTGTATCGGAATGAACAAGGGGGTTTTGCTTGCCTGGCACTTCTGAAGATAGTAAAGCTCTTCATCGGTGTCATCGAATTCATCGCTGGATCAATGTCTACTGAGGGGGAGCAAACACCGGCATCTGAGAAAGAACACAATCAACACATGGCGATATGCAACAATATGATGCATGCTATGACATGGCAATATGAATTTGTTTTGGGCTAATGCAACAGAAAGTCATTTTAATTGAAGTGGAATCAAAACTATATCAAATTCCAACTCCAAACCTATTATGAAATTTGCCCTAATCATGTTTCATCCTAAACAATGAGGATAACTTGCTCAAACATGCATGAAAATAGTACAGATGGATTCCTTGAATTTTTCTGATAATTTTTCATATTTAATTTATTTCATTTGGAGCTATAGATTAATTTCTATTATTTTTAGAAGTTTAGCCATTTTTTAGAATTTCTTGTAAAAGAATAAATCCTGAAAAGAGTTATTGCATCAGCACTCCGTCATGCTGACTAGTGGGACCCGCACGTTAGTGAAATAGGGAAGGGATAGAGGCTGACCAGTGGGTCCGGGTCAACGTTGACGTGGCATGGTCAAAATGACATGTGGGGCCGGCTATATTAACATAAACTAAGCAGGGAATAAATCCCGGGGTTAATTAAGGCGTGGGGCCCATAGTTAGTGAGAGAGCATGGTTAGTTAGCTGGGTCATTAGTGGCTAATGACAATGCCACGTCAGCGTCGCCGGAGTTACGCTGGCGGCGACCAAAAACGCGGTGGAGGCACACTTGAGGGGCTCGGGTTTCGCCTATGGTGCACCGTTCGGTGCGTCCTTTGGCCCTACGAAGAGCTGGCGCGATAGCGCGTCAGATGGAGGTGGTCTCTGGGCCTGGGGTGGCCAGAGTCAATGGCGGCGACCTCGGTTGCGGTCGCCGGTGTTCGGGCGCGAGCTGGTACGAGGTTGTGGTGGCCGTGGCGATGTGCGCTTAGCACCTACGGCGTCTACGTGGTGCGGTGAGTTCGATGGGCGCATGCCCAAGACCAAATGGTCACCGGAGCATCACCGGAGATGAGCGCAGGCGGCGGCGGGTTCGGTTGCAGACGAGGTGACGGCTACGGCGCATGAGGAGGAAAATGGAGAGGGGGAGCAGGAGCAGGGGCTCACGGCGAGGTCGTAGAGCAGCTCAGGGTGCTCGGGGAGGCGGCGGAGACGGCGAATCGAGGGGCGGCAATTGTCGGGGCAGAGGATGATGACGATGGCGATGGCGGCGTTCCAGGGCACCCGGCGTTGCGTGACTCGGCGAGGAGGACAAAGGCGATGAGGCGGATCTCTGGGGCACGTCGGGGAGGTGAGAGGGGGGGCAGTGGCCATGGTGAATGGCGACGGTGGCGACGAGCTCCACTCGGTGGTGCGCGCGAGAGGGGAGCAGAGGAGGTGAGAGGAACGGGGAGAGTGAGAGGGGCCTGGGGGGTGCGTGTCGTTCGTAGCCAGCTCCAGGCGGACAGCAGCAAGCAGGAGGTGGCGAACTACGGCGCGCGTGCGGACATGCCTCTGCCAGTAGGCAGAGGTTGAAGACGGCTCTGCCCCTGGTGGGCTGGGCCTCCAGGTGGGCTGGCCAGTGCAGCTGGGCCGACTACAGGTAAGGCCAGGTAGTTTTTCTCCTTCTCTTTTTTTTCTATTTTGGTTTCTGTTTTCTATTTTTGCAATTTGTTTTTGATTTGGTAAAAACACCAAATCATTTCTATAAATCCTGAAATTAATTATGGGCAATAACTGAATTATCTCAGAGGCCCTTAGCTATTTCTAGAATTGTTGGAGTATTTAATAATATTAATAGCAATTAAATGCCCCAATTCAAATATTTTATGACTTAAATTCAATGCCGGGCTGTAGCGGACTACTATGGCTCATGGAAGCACAAGACCACATTTCCCCATAAGAGAGGCTACGAAGGATAAACAACTAGGTTGCCGGATCCCACACATACCAAGCATTTCAATCATACACACAATATGCTCGATATGTGTAAATACAACATGGCATCACAACATAACTCTACGACTCAAGTATTTATTCATTAGGCTCCGAGGTGCGAGATATTACAAACATGGGTCTCATGACCCAACATCCAGAGCATACAAGCAACAAGCACATGCGGAAGCTTAACTTGTTTGAGTACAGACAACTACAAATGAAGAAGGCTCAAAAGCCTGACTATCTACAAGACCCTCCCAAGGTTCAAGATCGTAGTTGAGGTAACAAGCTAAACGTCGAATTCCACACGGAACTACTAGCGAGACTGACGTCTCTCTGCAAAACATAGAATAAGCAAACGTGAGACAAATGTACCCAGCAAGACTTACATCAGAACTATCTACATATGCATCAGTATCAACAAAGGGGTGGTGGAGTTTAACTGCAGCAAGCCAGCTTTGACTCGGTGGCTATCCTGAACTACGACTACAAGTAACTCTTTTGAGGTGGCGCACACGAGTCCACATATTCACCATATCAATACTCCACTATGGATCCGCTCCCGTCTCCCTACGAGAAGGCCATCCATAGCACTCATGGTTATCTTGCACATTTTAGAGTATCCACTTCCACTTTTCTATGAACTATGCAAGGGGTCCAAGTTTCCATATCCGAGGAATCCGGCTATTCGAATAGATAATGATAACCCTGCAGGGGTGTACGTCTTCACACACGCTCTCGCCACTTATCGCCCTGTACACGTCATGTACCTCGGCAACCTTCAAGCGGAAGCCGGGCGAGGGAGTCGGCCACGACCTGACTAACCGACAAGTCTCTAGTCCAGGTTTATCGCCTATTCGGGTTCCATCCTCAAGAAGATCCGGCCGGGGTGTTGCTCACGGCCCCAAATGATGTGTGTAGGGTTCCCAAGCCCACCATCCGGGTGCCACTTGGTACACCATGCCACTGTTCCTAGTCTGTCCCAAGCCCACCTGTACCGGGTGCCACTTGGTAGACTGCTAACACTACTTACAAACACCAAAAACTAGTTGCAACTCCTGGTCAGAGATCGAGTTGATTAATAATTCGAGAGGGGCACTTAAGCATTCCAATGCATGGAAGTAGTTGTTCATGGATCACAAACACAGAACTCAGTTCCTAAGGATGACTGCAATGAGACAACCCACCATGTACTCCTACGTGGCCTCTCACCGCTACCTTTACCAAATCATGTTCACACACTTAGCTCTCAACAGTAGGACATGTTCACCACATTCCAATTCATCCCCGATGAATCAGACCTGACTCAACTCTAAGCAGTAGCAGGCACATCAGGGCTCAAACAACTCCTACTCATGCTAGTGGGTTTCATCTATTTACTGTGGCAATGACAAGTCATGCAGAGGAAAGGGGTTCAGCTACCGCAACATGTAACATTTGAAACGTTGTTGTCCTAATGCAGTGAAAGAGAGCAGGAGCGAGAGAGTGGGATTGTATCGGAGTGAACAAGGGGGTTTTGCTTGCCTGGCACTTCTGAAGATAGTAAAGCTCTTCATCGGTGTCATCGAATTCATCGCTGGATCAATGTCTACTGAGGGGGAGCAAACACCGGCAACTGAGAAAGAACACAATCAACACATGGCGATATGCAACAATATGATGCATGCTATGACATGGCAATATGAATTTGTTTTGGGCTAATGCAACAGAAATTCATTTTAATTGAAGTGGAATCAAAACTATATCAAATTCCAACTCCAAACCTATTATGAAATTTGCCCTAATCATGTTTCATCCTAAACAATTAGGATAACTTTCTCAAACATGCATGAAAATGGTATAGATGGATTCCTTGAATTTTTCTGATAATTTTTCATATTTAATTTATTTCATTTGGAGCTATAGATTAATTTCTATTATTTTTAGAAGTTTAGGCAATTTTCTGGAATTTCTTGTAAAAGAATAAATCCAGAAAAGAGTTATTGCATCAGCACTCCGTCATGCTGACCAGTGGGACCCGCACGTTAGTGAAATAGGGAAGGGATAGAGGCTGACCAGTGGGTCCGGGTCAATGTTGACGTGGCATGGTCAAAATGACATGTGGGGCCGGCTATATTAACATAAACTAAGCAGGGAATAAATCCCGGGGTTAATTAAGGCGTGGGGCCCATAGTTAGTGAGAGAGGATGGTTAGTTAGCTGGGTCATTAGTGGCTAATGACAACGCCACGTCAGCGTCGCCGGAGTTATGCTGGCGGCGACCAAAAACGCGGTGGAGCCACACTGGAGGGGCTCGGGTTTCGCCTATGGTGCACCGTTCGGTGCGTCCTTTGGCCCTACGAAGAGCTGGCGCGATAGCGCGTCAGATGGAGGTGGTCTCTGGGCCTGGGGTGGCCAGAGTCAATGGCGGCGACCTCGGTTGCGGTCGCCGGTGTTCGGGCGCAAGCTGGTACGAGGTTGTGGTGGCCGTGGCGATGTGCGCTTAGCACCTACGGCGTCTACGTGGTGCGGTGAGTTCGATGGGCGCATGCCCAAGACCAAATGGTCACCAGAGCATCACCGAAGATGAGCGCAGGCGGCGGCGGGTTCGGTTGCAGACGAGGTGACGGCTGCGGCGCATGGGGAGGAAAACGGAGAGGGCGAGCAGGAGCAGGGGCTCACGGCGAGGTCGTAGAGCAGCTCAGGGTGCTCGGGGAGGCGGCGGAGACGGTGAATCGACGGGCGGCAATTATCGGGGCAGAGGATGATGATGATGGCGATGGCGGCGTTCCAGGGCACCCGGCGTTGCGTGACTCGGCGAGGAGGATGAAGGCGATGAGGCGGATCTCTGGGGCACGTCGGGGAGGTGAGAGGGGGGGGGCAGTGGCCATGGTGAATGGCGACGGTGGCGACGAGCTCCACTCGGTGGTGCGCGCGAGAGGGGAGCAGAGGAGGTGAGAGGAACGGGGAGAGTGAGAGGGGCCTGGGGGGTGCGTGTCGTTCGTAGCCAGCTCCAGGCGGACAGCAGCAAGCAGGAGGTGGCGAGCTACGGCGCGCGTGCGGACATGTCTCTGCCAGTAGGCAGAGGTTGAAGACGGCTCTGCCCCTGGTGGGCTGGGCCACCAGGTGGGCTGGCCAGTGCAGCTGGGCCGACTACAGGTAAGGCCAGGTAGGTTTTCTCCTTCTCTTTTTTTCTATTTTGGTTTCTGTTTTCTATTTTTGCAATTTGTTTTTGATTTGGTAAAAACACCAAATCATTTCTATAAATCCTGAAATTAATTATGGGCAATAACTGAATTATCTCAGGGGCCCTTAGCTATTTCTAGAATTGTTGGAGTATTTAATAATATTAATAGCAATTAAATGCCCCAATTCAAATATTTTATGACTTAAATTCAATGCTGGGCTGTAGCGGACTACTATGGCTCATGGAAGCACAAGACCACATTTCCCCATAAGAGAGGCTACGAAGGATAAACAACTAGGTTGCCGGATCCCACACATACCAAGCATTTCAATCATACACACAATATGCTCGATATGTGTAAATACAACATGGCATCACAACATAACTCTACGACTCAAGTATTTATTCATTAGGCTCCGAGGTGCGAGATATTACAAACATGGGTCTCATGACCCAACATCCAGAGCATACAAGCAACAAGCACATGCGGAAGCTTAACTTGTTTGAGTACAGACAACTACAAATGAAGAAGGCTCAAAAGCCTGACTATCTACAAGACCCTCCCAAGGTTCAAGATCGTAGTTGAGGTAACAAGCTAAACGTCGAATTCCACACGGAACTACTAGCGAGACTGACGTCTCTCTGCAAAACATAGAATAAGCAAACGTGAGTACAAATGTACCCAGCAAGACTTACATCAGAACTATCTACATATGCATCAGTATCAACAAAGGGGTGGTGGAGTTTAACTGCAGCAAGCCAGCTTTGACTCGGTGGCTATCCTGAACTACGACTGCAAGTAACTCTTTTGAGGTGGCGCACACGAGTCCACATATTCACCATATCAATACTCCACTATGGATCCGCTCCCGTCTCCCTACGAAAAGGCCATCCATAGCACTCATGGTTATCTTGCACATTTTAGAGTATCCACTTCCACTTTTCTATGAACTATGCAAGGGGTCCAAGTTTCCATATCCGAGGAATCCGGCTATTCGAATAGATAATGATAACCCTGCAGGGGTGTACTTCTTCACACACGCTCTCGCCACTTATCGCCCTGTACACGTCATGTACCTCGGCAACCTTCAAGCGGAAGCCGGGCGAGGGAGTCGGCCACGACCTGACTAACCGACAAGTCTCTAGTCCAGGTTTATCGCCTATTCGGGTTCCATCCTCAAGGAGATCCGGCCGGGGTGTCGCTCACGGCCCCAAACGATGTGTGCAGGGTTCCCAAGCCCACCATCCGGGTGCCACTTGGTACACCATGCCACTGTGCCTAGTCTGTCCCAAGCCCACCTGTACCGGGTGCCACTTGGTAGACTACTAACACTAGTTACAAACACCAGAAACTAGTTGCAACTCCTGGTCAAAGATCGAGTTGATTAATAATTCGAGAGGGGCACTTAAGCATTCCAATGCGTGGAAGTAGCTGTTCATGGATCACAAACACAGAACTCAGTTCCTAAGGACGGCTGCAATGAGACAACCCACCATGTACTCCTACGTGGCCTCTCACCGCTACCTTTACCAAATCATGTTCACACACTTAGCTCTCAACAGTAGGACATGTTCACCACATTCCAATTCATCCCCGATGAATCAGACCTGACTCAACTCTAAGCAGTAGCAGGCACATCAGGGCTCAAACAACTCCTACTCATTCTAGTGGGTTTCATCTATTTACTGTGGCAATGACAAGTCATGCAGAGGAAAGGGGTTCAGCTACCGCAACATGTAACAGTTGAAACGTTGTTGTCCTAATGCAGTGAAAGAGAGCAGGAGCGAGAGAGTGGGATTGTATCGGAATGAACAAGGGGGTTTTGCTTGCCTGGCACTTCTGAAGATAGTAAAGCTCTTCATCGGTGTCATCGAATTCATCGCTGGATCAATGTCTACTGAGGGGGAGCAAACACCGGCAACTGAGAAAGAACACAATCAACACATGGCGATATGCAACAATATGATGCATGCTATGACATGGCAATATGAATTTGTTTTGGGCTAATGCAACAGAAAGTCATTTTAATTGAAGTGGAATCAAAACTATATCAAATTCCAACTCCAAACCTATTATGAAATTTGCCCTAATCATGTTTCATCCTAAACAATGAGGATAACTTTCTCAAACATGCATGAAAATGGTACAGATGGATTCCTTGAATTTTTCTGATAATTTTTCATATTTAATTTATTTCATTTGGAGCTATAGATTAATTTCTATTATTTTTAGAAGTTCAGCCAATTTTCTGGAATTTCTTGTAAAAGAATAAATCCAGAAAAGAGTTATTGCATCAGCACTCCGTCATGCTGACCAGTGGGACCCACGCGTTAGTGAAATAGGGAAGGGATAGAGGCTGACCAGTGGGTCCGGGTCAACGTTGACGTGGCATGGTCAAAATGACATGTGGGGCCGGCTATATTAACATAAACTAAGCAGGGAATAAATCCCGGGGTTAATTAAGGCATGGGGCCCATAGTTAGTGAGAGAGGATGGTTAGTTAGCTGGGTCATTAGTGGCTAATGACAACGCCACGTCAGCGTCGCCGGAGTTACGCTGGCGGCGACCAAAAATGCGGTGGAGGCACACTGGAGGGGCTCGGGTTTCGCCTATGGTGCACCGTTCGGTGCGTCCTTTGGCCCTATGAAGAGCTGGCGCGATAGCGCGTCAGATGGAGGTGGTCTCTGGGCCTTGGGTGGCCAGAGTCAATGGCGGCGACCTCGGTTGCGGTCGCCGGTGTTCGGGCGCGAGCTGGTACGAGGTTGTGGTGGCCGTGGCGATGTGCGCTTAGCACCTACGGCGTCTACATGGTGCGGTGAGTTCGATTGGCGCATGCCCAAGACCAAATGGTCACCGGAGCATCACCGGAGATGAGCGCAGGCGGCGGCGGGTTCGGTTGCAGACGAGGTGACGACTACGGCGCATGAGGAGGAAAACGGAGAGGGGGAGTAGGAGCAGGGGCTCACGGCGAGGTCGTAGAGCAGCTCAGGGTGCTCGGGGAGGCGGCGGAGACGGCGAATCGACGGGCGACAATTGTCGGGGCAGAGCATGATGACGATGGCGATGGCGGCGTTCCAGGGCACCCGGCGTTGCGTGACTCAGCGAGGGGGACGAAGGCGATGAGGCGGATCCCTAGGGCACGTCGGGGAGGTGAGAGGGGGGGCAGTGGCCATGGTGAACGGCGACGGTGGCGACGAGCTCCACTCGGTGGTGCGCGCGAGAGGGGAGCAGACGAGGTGAGAGGAACGGGGAGAGTGAGAGGGGCCTGGGGGGTGCGTGTCGTTCGTAGCCAGCTCCAGGCGGACAGCAGCAAGCAGGAGGTGGCGAGCTACGGCGCGCGTGTGGACATGCCTCTGCCAGTAGGCAGAGGTTGAAGACGGCTCTGCCCCTGGTGGGCTGGGCCACCAGGTGGGCTGGCCAGTGCAGCTGGGCCGACTACAGGTAAGGCCAGGTAGGTTTTCTCCTTCTCTTTTTTTCTATTTTGGTTTCTGTTTTCTATTTTTGCAATTTGTTTTTGATTTGGTAAAAACACCAAATCATTTCTATAAATCCTTAAATTAATTATGGGCAATAACTGAATTATCTCAAAGGCCCTTAGCTATTTCCAGAATTGTTGGAGTATTTAATAATATTAATAGCAATTAAATGCCCCAATTCAAATATTTTATGACTTAAATTCAATGCCCAACTTGTTCCTTAAAATGCTCATTATTTTTGGTATGGATCAAAACCATTGCCAAAAATATCAAACATCAAATAAGAGCATTTTGGGTTCTTGAATGCAATTTATTTAAGCTGGACCTATTTGGATTTCAAAGTGCTAGGGTTGTATCAACCCCAATTCAACTTTAAAAAAAATTAAACATGATGCACACATGAAGCTAGCCTAGTGCAAAACCAGAAGCTAGGGATGTGACAACTCACCCCCACTAAAACAAGAATCTCGTCCCGAGATTCAAGACGTGAGGTAAGAAATCAGAGAGGACACAAAGCTAACACGATCTTCATGATCCAACTGCCCTTCTCGGAGATGTTGATCCGCTACATCATATTGATTATGACATCCTTTCCTTAGAGAACTTCATCCAACATGGCGACAAGAGAGCATGACTACCTCACAGGACTGGATCATCAATCTTAATGAACACAAGATCAACTCAAGGAATGAGATGTAGAAACACCCCTTGAGGTGAGATGCAGAACACACATCAGAGATGATGGATGAGAAACATATGACAAAGGTTCAAATTGGTAGGCAACAATTCGATGCTTAAATAGATGGTGAGGGGGTTTCAAAGTAGTGAGGAGTTAAGTTTCCCACGATACCATAACAGGACACCTTAGGGAAATGTGACTCGTAGAGCATTTCCCTTAAGCGGCAAAAAGAATTACTTTTGATACAAAGATCATTGAAACTCTTTATACCAGCCTGAGGTAATCACAATCAATCGTTGGAAGGGGTTCGAAAGAATGGCATACTCCGACTAGGATGGATGATGTGGACTACCTTGTTGAAGACAACGCAATGGATGATTTTTAGCTTATCATCGGAAATGGATGGGACCCATGGTAAGTCCACTTTTGAAGATGATCCTGAACAACAACTACTGAGGTGCAAGCTGGAACAAAATGCAAATGTTGGGAATGATTCTGGTAACTGGGGAAGAACTCAACAGTCGAGAGTGTTTCCAACGTTCCAATGGTTATGGAGTCATCGAAGAAACTGAGAGCACAAGGATCCCTAAGGAACAACTTCAAGAATAAGTCACACTAAATTCTCATGGAGAAGATGGTTGTCGGTGTCAAAACCGGCGGATCTCGGGTAGTAGGTCCTGAACTGTGCGTCTAGGCCGGATGGTAACAGGAGGCAGGGAACACGATGTTTTACCCAGGTTCGGGCCCTCTTGATGGAGGTAAAACCCTACGTCCTCCTTGATTAATATTGATGATATGGGTAGTACAAGAGTAGATCTACCACGAGATCAAGAAGGCTAAACCCTAGAAGCTAACCTATGGTATGATTGTTGTATATGGAGTTGATCGCCTACGGACTACAACCCTCCGGTTTATATAGACACCGGATAGGCTTTGGGTTACATAGAGTCGGTTACAATGGTAGGAGATCTTGAATATCCGCTTCGCCAAGCTTACCTTCCACTCCAAGGAAAGTCCCATCCGGACACGGGACGAAGTCTTCAATCTTGTATCTTCATAGTCCTGGAGTCCGGCGGAAGGTATAGTCCGGCTACCGGGACACCCCCTAATCCAGGACTACCTCAGTAGCCCCCGAACCAGGCTTCAATGACGACGAGTCCGGCGCGCAGATTGTTCGGCATTGCAAGGCGGAGTCTTCTCCAAATCTTGTGTACCTGTAGGAATAATGTCCGATTTTCGTAATGCAGTGCTCCTCGGCTTCTACGCCCAATAATGGCCATCTTCCACGTGTCAAACGAATGCGAAAAGCCGGGGCGTTTTTACACCCACACCCCTAGCCGTATAAACGAGCCGCCTATTTAACAGGATGGGGATTTAGGTCCAAACCACATCTTCTCCTTTCCGCGAGTTATCATCAGAGCGTTTCCAGCAAAGGTCCACTCCAACATGGCTAGCCGTCCCAGCTCCTCCTCTCGCCCTTCCAGTCCTAAACCTGGAGACTGGGAGAGGTGCTCCATCCCGCACAGCGAGCTAGTGTCGCTTCAGGCCAAGGGATTTCTCCCTCAGGCCTATATGGTCCCGGTCCGAGCCGGACTCGCCACCTATAATGGTGGAGAGCAAGCGGAGAGCACCCCCAATCCTTCCAAAGGAGAGCGGGTGTGCCTCGTCCCTTATCTCATAAGAGGACTTGGATTTCCAATTCATCCATTTCTCCGCGGGCTTCTGGAGTTCTACGGCCTCCAGCTGCACAATCTCACGCCCGGCTCTATATTGCATATCGTCGCCCTTTGCGAGCTATTCCTGGTTGTGGAGGCTCATTTCACGCTGTGGAAGAGGTTATTCTACCTGGTGCCCCGCTCTAAGGAGGGGTCAATGTATCAAGTGGGCGGAGCCGAAGTGTGGCGCATCGCCGGGACCGGATATCTATCAGGAACCCCAAAGAAGGCGTCCGAAGACTGGCCTTTGGAATGGTTTTATATAGAGGACGTCCAGCTTCACTTTATATAGAAGATTGTTAGCCCATTCCGGACTAACCATGATCGGGGTTATGGTGGAATGCATTATGCGGGGGGGTGCAGCCACTTCAGTATAGAAGCCACCCCATGTGGGAATACAATGGGGAGGACGACGCCACCCGCTACGGCCGTAAGGGGCCAGATTCGGCTGCCGCTCTACTAAAGATCTTGTCCACTTTATATAAGGGAGAAGAGGAGGAATTCCTCCGCGTCAACCCACAGGGCGGATTCTCTATGCATAATCCACCAAGCTGGGTAAGCGGTCACATTTACTTGCCCATTTGTTTTGTATTCCCATTATTAAATATTTAGTCTAACGAGTTCAACGCAGGAACTGCGCCGGGCTGTTAAGGAAAGAAAAAGCCCTCCTCCACAACCCGAGGAACCAGGAAGGTCCCTCGACCCGTCCTCTCAAGAGGATCCGGACATATCTGTGGAGCTGATTGATGGAGTGTTCCATCAATTGAGCAAGGACAACGCCTTGGTGGCCATTACGGCCGATTACCCAGGGCTAATCCCGGCCTCCCAGGTAACTGAGATCGAAGTCCCAGTACCCCGAATAGGTGTCCACCCTCTCATGTTTGTAGTTTTCTGATTACAACCGAGCTTTGCAGGGGAGATTTCCGAGGCAGGAGGCCGAACCTGCGGCGGTTAGCCGACGAGGGGCCGCAGGGCCCCGTGGGACAAAAAGGAATGCAGTCCGAACTGAGATGCCGGCGCAAAGGTATAGCACACCCTCTATTTCCCTGGTGTTAATCTGTCAGGGCATATTAACATTCATGCTATCTTCAGAACGAAGAGACCTCGCCATACTACATCCGGAGAAGTTGCCAATCGCGCCTCTACCAGCCAGGCTCCAACGTCTGGCCAGGGAGTGGAGGCGAGCACAAGGTGCGCACCGGACGCTCCTCCGACAGAGGATGCGGACAGGTTGTCTGCCACAAATTCTGAGGTGGAGAGTGCCATGAACCACACGCGTCGCCGGACAGTTCTACGCGACGCTTGTTTCTCCCTAGAGGCTTTTAATGCCTTTAATTCGGGAGATGCGTACCTCCGTGCCGCTCAAAATGGTTTAGCCAGAGCCACGGAGCAGTATGTAAAAGACATACGGGTAAGAAAATTTTGGTTAAACATATATATGCCAGTAGCCCCCGAGACTTGAAGCAGTTAGAGCAACTAATTTAAGGATCATTTAATATGCAGGTTCTTACAGAGAAGAATACCGTACTGTCCCAGGAGCTGTTAAAGTGCAAGGCCCAACTAGAGGCCGCACTAGCCGCAGCAGGGGAGCCCAAAGAGACCCCCTCAGGTAAGATATACTTCAAAAGATTAGTATTGTGCGGTGTGGGTACAAATCTGATAAATCATATTGCAGATGGCGCCGGACTCGATCCGGACAAGCAACAACTCTTACGCCGGCTAAAGGCCGGTGAGAGTATGTTGACAAGGTTGAGGCGAGAGAAGAATGATCTTCAGGATGCCAACACCAAGCTGGACGTCGAACTTAAAGATGTTCGTGGCCAGCTGTCGGACTCCATGAAGGAGAATCGGCGGCTTCGACGCGGCATTTTTAGTAAGTGCTTGAGCGAACTTTGAAAAAAAAGTTCGGCGAGGAAGTGGACTAACAGAGTAATGTCTGTAGGTATGCTCAAAGGTCCTCCTGTAGAGGAGATGCCCAGTTCTACTGGTGACCTTCTTCCCGAACTCCTGCAACTGCACGAGCGAATTTGGCAGGCGATGCAGGGTATTGCCCAAGCCTTATGGCCTGCCCACTACGTGCCCGAAGGCCTTGGAGTGCTTGCGGAGAAGCTGAAGGGAGCTCGGCGGCGCTTCCGGTTGTGGAAGATATCGTCCTGCCGACAAGGCGCTAGGGAGGCCTGGGCCATGGTGAAGACCTGTTTTACGAAGTCTGACCCAAACCACATGGCCGAGGTCGGACCAGTGGGGCCTCACGGGAAGGAGATCCCTGTAAGCTTAGTATACGGCCAAGTAGAGTTGGTCGCGAAGTATTCCCAGCAGGACTGTAAATTAGGCAGCCTGTTAGATGGTATAGAAGAGGAATACAATCAGTCAGAATGACTGTGTAATTTTGAATAGACATATGTAATACCTTCTAGCCGGATTGTAGATCGTTTGTCATTGCCGACCTTTTCGCTTCAACCTCGGGACCTGACGGTCCAGAGTGTGTCCGAATACCATAGCGGTTATATATGAACCGGGGTATGCGTGGAGACCAGGCGTAGGGGTCATTAGTGCTTTATCAGACAAGTGCCCAACTAGTTATGTTATATTACATGGTTAGTAACAAACATCTTCCAGAGAGAATAGTTCCGTTAGGGGTTCCTTTCGCTGGGAGGCATGCCCTAAAGTGCATGTCCGGACTGCGTGGAAAGACGAGGGAAAAAGCATCTGGGGGCGCATAAAATAGTAAAAAGATCATCTTTTATTTCACCGACCGAATATTCCCTTAAGAACGCTAGCTTTCGGCTTCACCCAGTCTGAGGTACACATCCGGCTGACCCGGTAATAACAATCACAGAGGTGCTCCCTTTACCGCCTAGCCGAACAATCGGGAATGTAGGGGTAAGCACAGGAGCCAGGCAACCCAGCTTGGCCAAAACTTAAGTCATATCGATGCATATAATGGTGAAGAAAAAGGTACATGCGGAAGTTTTACGCATGTGTTGGGCGTGAAGCCCGTATAAATAAGCTTCTGATAAAGAAGCCCCTAGGTTTAATGAGCGCGAGTGGCACATCACTAGATGATCCTTTAAGGGCTATATAAAAGAAAAGAGGGGAAGGAGAGAAATGTAAGACAGAAAAATGCAAAAAAAATGGACAGAGGAAGGAGACAAACACATAGTCCGGCGCTAGGCATAGAATCTTCGGAGACGGGTGGCGTTCCACGGGTTCGGCTCGAGTCGGTTGTCCGACGCATCTCGCAGGCGGTACGCCCCACCAGTCAGTACTTGGTCGATTATGAATGGACCTTCCCACTTGGGCTTGAGTTTGTCCTTTTTCTTATCCGGCAGGCGTAGCACTAGTTCGCCAACATTGTAATTTTTGGCCCGTACTTCTCTACTTTGATATCTTCGGGCCTGCTGTTGATAAAATGCAGAACAGGCTTTTGCCACGTCGCGCTCCTCCTCCAAGGCGTCCAGGTTGTCCTGCCGATCGAGCTCGGCTTCTCTTTCTTTGTACATGCGCACCCTAGTTGAGTCATGAATTATGTCGCAGAGCAGAACTGCCTCTGCGCCGTACACCATAAAAAATGGTGTGTATCCGGTGGTGCGATTTGGCGTGGTTCGCAGCACCCATAGCATGGAGTCGAGCTCCTCTACCTAGTGCGTGTTAGATTCCTTGAGGGACCGCACCAGTCTGGGTTTAATGCCGCCCATGATAAGACCATTTGCGCGTTCGACCTGGCCGTTGGTTTATGGGTGATAGACGGAAGCATAATCAAGCTTGATGCCCATGTTTTTGCACCAGAGTTTTACCTCGTCGGCGGTAAAGTTTGTACCATTATCGGTTATGATGCTGTGGGGACGCCATAACGGTGTACAACCCCGGATATGAAGTCTATCACAGGTCCGGATTCGGCCATTTTAACAAGCTTGGCTTCTATCCATTTGGTGAATTTATCCACCATGACCAGTAAGTATTTTTTCCTATCGGTCCCACCTTTTATTGGTCCGACCATGTCAAGCCCCCAGACCGCAAAAGCCCAGGTGATGGGTATAGTTTGGAGTACGGTGGGTGGCATATGGCTTTGGTTGGCAAAAAGTTGGCAACCAGCGCATCGTTGGACTAGATCCTGAGCGTCTGCCCGGGCCGTCGGCCAATAAAAGCCTGTACGGAAAGCCTTGCTAACAAGGGACCGAGCAGCGGCGTGGTGACCATCGAGTCCGGCATGAATTTCAGCCAGAAGGTTCCGCCCTTCCTCTTCGGAGATGCACCTTTGAAGGACTTCGGTAGTGCTTTTGTTATAAAGCTCTCCCTCATGGACTCTATAGGCTTTAGATTGCCGCACTATGCAGCGGGCCTCGTTTTGGTCCTCTGGGAGTTCCTGCCTAGTAAGGTAGGCTAGGAATGGTTCTGTCCATGGGGCGATAACTGCCATTATTACGTGGGCTGAAGGTGTAATTTCATTGGCAGAGCCTCCAATTGTGTCAGATTGTGCGGCGTCAAGTGGTGCGGCTGGGTCTGGGCTGTTATTTGCGGGTTCCCAAACCCATGCTATGGATGGCTTGAAGAATCTTTCCAAAAAGATGTTGGGGGACTGCATCGCGTTTTGCTCCGATGCGTGCCAGGACGTCCGCTGCTTGATTGTTTTCTCGGGCTATATGCTGAAACTCCAGCCCTTCGAACCGAGCTGACATTTTTAGGACGGCGTTGCGGTAAGCTGCCATTTTTGGGTCCTTGGCGTCGAAGTCTCCATTTATTTGTGATATCGCGAGGTTTGAATCCCTGCGTACCTCTAGGCGCTGGATACCCATGGATACTGCTATCCGGAGACCATGTAGGAGGGCCTCATATTCGTCTACATTGTTGGAATCCGTGTACATGATCTGGAGCACATATTGGACTGTGTCTCCTGTGGGGGACGTCAGGACGACGCCAGCCCCCAGTCCGGCCAACATTTTGGAGCCGTCGAAATGCATAATCCAGTTTGAATATGTGCCGTACTCTTTAGGGAGCTCGGCCTCCGTCCATTCTGCGACGAAGTCGGCCAAAACTTGCGATTTAATAGCTCGACGTGGCTTATAGGTTATATCGAACGGGAGAAGCTCGATGGCCCATTTTGCAATCCGGCCCGTTGCATCGCGGTTGTTGATAATATCGTTGAGTGGTACTTCCAAGGCTACTGTTATGGAACACTCTTGAAAGTAGTGTCGTAGCTTCCGGGAGGCCATGAATACCGTGTATGCAACGAGCACTGCGGGAACCGTGATTTGCATGGAGTGAGGATAGTGGACACGTAGTAGACCGGCCTTTGAAGCGGGAATTTGTGTCCGTCCGTTTCCCGCAAGACAACGAGCACTGCGCTGACAACTTGATGAGTTGCTGCAATGTACAATAACATCGGTTCGCCGGTGTTCAGCGCGGCCAGGACTGGGTTTGTTGCCAATATGGCTTATATTTCATCAAGTCCGGCCGTGGCGGCATCCGTCCACTCGAAGTGTTCGGTGCGCCGAAGGAGGCGATAGAGGGGTAGTGCCTTTTCTCCCAATCGGGAGATGAAGCGGCTTAAAGCCGCCACGCATCCGGTTAATTTTTGTATTTCTTTGAGGTCCTTTGGGATATCCAATTGTGAAAAAGCTCGGATCTTGGCTGCATTTGCTTCAATTCCTCTACCGGATACAATGAAGCCCAAGAGCTTTCCGGCTGGAACGCCGAAGACGCATTTTTCTGGGTTAAGCTTGATGTCGTATTTTCGGAGGTTATCGAATGTAAGCCTCAAGTCGTCTACTAGGGATTCGACATGTCTTGATTTGACAACCACATCATCCACATATGCCTCCACTGTTTTGCCGATCTGGTTTGCAAAACATGTCTGAATCATGCGCTGATATGTTGCGCCGGTGTTTTTCAGCCCGAAGAGCATTGTGTTGAAGCAGAATGGGCCGAATGGTGTGATGAATGCTGTTGCAGCTTGGTCTGATTCTACCATCTTGATTTGATGGTAACCGGAGTATGCGTCGAGGAAACACAAAAAATCATGTCCTGCGGTGGCATCGATAATTGGATCGATACGGGGGAGGGGAAGGGATCCTTTGGGCAAGCCTTGCTAAGGTCTTTAAAATCGACACACAGGCGCGAGGATTTGTCCTTCTTTGGTACCATCACCAGGTTTGCTAGCCAGTCCGGATGTTTTATGTCTCTAATGAATCCGGCCTCCAATAGCTTGGCTAGCTCCTCTCCCATAGCCTGTTTCTTGGGTTCGGAAAAACGCTGAAGGGCTTGTTTGACAGGTTTGAATCCTTTTAGGATTTTTAAGCTGTGTTCGGTCAGCCTGCGTGGGATCCCTGGCATGTCTGAAGGGTGCCAGGCGAAAATGTCCCAGTTCTCTCATAGGAACTCTCTCAGTGCGGCGTCTACATCCGGGTTCAGTCGTGCCCCGATGGAAGTTGTTTTATTGGGGTCCGTTGGATGGACCTGGAATTTGACTATTTTGTCAGCTGGCTTGAAGGATGTGGATTTGGATCTCTTGTCGAGTATCACATCATCCCTGTTAACCGTGGAGCGCAGCGCAGTCAGTTCCTCGGTCGCTAAGGCTTCGGATAGTGCCTCAAGGGCTAATGCGGCTGTCTTGTTTTCGGCACGGAGTGCTATGTCCGGATCACTAACTAGAGTGATAATTCCGTTCGGCCCGGGCATCATAAGCTTCATGTACCCGTAATGGGGTATTGCCTGGAAGATTGCGAATGCTTCCCGCCCTAGTAAAGCATGATATCCGCTTTTGAACGGGGCCACCTGAAACGTGACTTCTTCGGACCTGTAATTATCCGGCGTGCCGAACACCACATCTAGTGTGATTTTTCCTGTGCAGCGCGCTTCCGGACTGGGGATTATTCCTCTAAAGGTTGTGTTGCTTCGCTCGACGCGGTTCCAGTCTATTTCCATTTTTCGAAGGGTTTCCTCATAAATGAGGTTCAGTCCGCTGCCTCCATCCATGAGCACCTTGGTGAGGCGAAAGCCATCCACTATGGGACTGAGGACCAATGCGGCTGGTGCTCGGGCTGTTCGGAATCTAGGTTCATCACTTGCATTGAAGGTAATGGCAGTGTCGCTCCATGGATTTATTGTTGCAACTTGATAAGCATCGGCAAGGCTGCGAAGTGTTCTTTTTCGCACATTATTTTATGCGAAAGTCTCGAAGGCTGTGAGAATGGTACTGGTGTCCTTGGGCTGGCTTTCTACGGCCTCCGAAATTAAGAGGTTCTCACCGATTTTGGCCACCTGCCGGAGTATCCAACATGCTCTAAGGCTGTGAGTTGGTGTGGCATCCTCTGTACTGTGAATTCTAAAGGGTCCATCAAGCCATCTTTCCAGTACGGTTCCATGCCCTGTAGAGGGTTTTGTCTTTTTGGTGTTTATCCCGGGTTTCCTGTAATGATGCACCCTCTTAGTTTTGATGGGATTACTATTCAAGGCCGGATTATCCCAAAAATTTATTTCGGTTTTCCAGGCGCTTTCCACCGCACAGTATTTTTGTACTATGGACGCCAAGTCAGCGAAGCGTGTGACATCACGACGACTTACGGCGTTAAGGATTCCCTTGTCCATGCAATTACTGCAGAAAATTGAGATTGCGTCTTCCTCGCGGCAATCCTTTATCCTGTTCATAACCAGGAGGAATCTGGCCCAGTAATGATGTACTGTTTCCTCAGGCCTCTGCCTGATTTGGGAGAGAACGCTTATGATCGGGTGGGCGGGTGTCGTTGAATCTGAAACCTCACCCAATCCAAGATTCGGAGGCCGAAGAGTTTCCGAACTCTGAAGTTCGGATTCTTGGATGTTGTCCAGTGAATCTGGCCCGTTGCCTGATCCTAAGCTCAGGTCTTGAGTTACATCTCCCCCTCCGCGGGTATCCGGCTTGGAGGGGTCGGGAATTCGGACGTAGCTAGTCCTTAAAATAGATGAAGGGTCGCCGCACTGCGTCTCTACCACGGCAACTTGGTGGGTGACTTGGGGAGAGTTAATTTCTCTTAGATCGGGTTTAAGCCCAACCTGGTCGTAATCCGTAGCGACCCCCAGGGCGGCGATGCAATCCAAGAGCTTGTTTACGGAAGAGAGCTCCATTGGATCTAGCTGCTCGACGAGCTCCAAGCTGACGTGTAGGTTGCTTTTGATGACCCGAGAGGTCACCGTCGGCGCAACAGCCGAACAGGCGGTCATGAGGAAACCACCTAGCCGGAGGGTTTGGCCGACAGCCAAGGCTCCCTTAGCAACGGCGCCGTATTTAAAGCTGGGAGGAGGCATCCTTCCTGGTTGTGACGGCACAGAGGAACTCTCAATGAAAGCACCAATGTCGGTGTGAAAACCGGCGGATCTCGGGTAGTAGGTCCCGAACTGTGCGTCTAGGCCGGATGGTAACAGGAGGCAGGGAACATGATGTTTTACCTAGGTTCGGGCCCTCTTGATGGAGGTAAAACCCTACGTCCTGCTTGAATAATATTGATGATATGGGTAGAAAAAGAGTAGATCTACCACGAGATCAAGAAGGCTAAACCCTAGAAGCTAGCCTATGGTATGATTGTTGTATATGGAGTTGATCGCCTACGGACTACAACCCTCCGGTTTTATAGACACCGGATAGGGTTAGGGTTACATAGAGTCGGTTACAATGGTAGGAGATCTTGAATATCCGCATTGCCAAGCTTGCCTTCCATGCCAAGGAAAGTCCCATCCGGACACGGGACGAAGTCTTCAATCTTGTATCTTCATAGTCCTGGAGTCCGGCGGAAGGTATAGTCTGGCTACCCGGACACCCCCTAATCCAGGACTCCCTCAATGGTCAAATAGCTCAATCAAGATACTACAATGATAGATCTTCTGGCTAGGTGTGTCGGCCAGAACATCAACCTTGTCGGGGACCTACATCATAGATCTTGGAAAAGTTCCAACCATCATATTTGCCTGAGAATCAGATCTGGTTGGTAACAGGATATTCTAGACCCATCGAGTCTAGAAGAAAATGAAAGTTTGCAACACAAATGGATGAGATGGCGTTGCGAGATTCTTGGGAATGGACTATGGTACTAAGCTCCAAAACATGAGCTGGTTCTGCTAACACATGTGAACATGTTGTCCCAGACAAGCATGACCACGTAGTTGTCTTATAATAAAACACTACCGAGTTCAGGTGGGGAACCATCATCAAGGATAACAAAGTCCTTGCATAAGTCATCATTAGCTCTTAAGAAGGACCTTCTTCTCCTTGAACAAATCAATCAGTGGCTTGGTGTGCTAGGAACACATACAGAATGGAGGCGGCCAACCTATCATACCATAGAGTACTTCGCACATAGGCATGACTAACATGGGATGATTCCAGAGGGAGCAGAAACAAGCTTTCTCGAACTTATGGCGGCAACTTGCTCCAAATGCACATGAATTTGAGGAAGTCACTTCTTCCATCCAAGCATAAGCTTCATGAACGGAACACGAAGGCATTGCTTTCAAAGTTTCCAATACTAGGTTGATGTTCAACATGAATCATGGGGGAGACAAAATGCTGCTGATGGGTTCAACAGCAACTCATTGGAATTTCCATATCACTGGACTTCCACCATCATGTGAACACGGTGATAGCATTGGTCAGACCCAAAGGATGAAATGGTGTATGATCGAGGGACCAACCACGAGTAAGACAACATTACGAACACTGTTGGTTCTGATTTGATTTGACGATAGCCCATACTCAAATCAAAGTTGATAAGACAATAGGTCCAGTAACTTATTATAGGGACCAATCGATGAAGATATCATCTTTCTTCAATACACACACACACAAAAAGATATCCCTTATCATGAACTAAGTCAGACAAGCTTGCATCTTCCAACTCTCCAAGTTGTTGTTTAGCTTAACCAACTAGCTCGGGGGTATCCAACATAGATTCTTGGAGAACGGGTGGTTTAGAGAAAAACCAACATGATCACGAACTCAACATAGCGATCAGGGAACAACCTGGTAATACTTCCGAGAAGATATTCGGTAAATCACAAACCACCGATATGTTACTTAGCTCGAGCACAATCTTGCTTTTCAGGGCAAGACATATGATCAAGGGAGCGAGGGATTGACACAATCCTAACTCATTGATCAAAGATTGCACCAGGAAATATGGACTAGGTAGCACGATCAATCTTAGGATGATGATTCGATAACCAGCACGCTAAGAATGAGAGTATTGTCCATTTACTACCAAGCAACAAGGTTGCTAGGAGTATTGATTTCACACATCACAGTTCACTTGTCGGCATTCCGGTTACAACAACACGAGACCGAAGAATGAATAATGATGGCGATAAGTATCACTGCGTCAAGAATTCATAAGAGGTGGTGCAATTCTCATGACATTCTTGACCTAAATATGGTAACACTCCAAGGTAGAACAGAGCAAAAGCTGGGTTGGCATTTTGATCTTTGGAATACAACTACTTTGACCCAATCCTAGAAATGGATGAGGTACTGGAGTTTGTTTCTCCTAGTCATTCCAGAATAGAATGGCTTGACAGACCACAAGAATAAGAGGTATCGATGAGCATGAATGCAAGACATGCTCTTAACTATCAAGTGATAGACGGAGATCATGATACCACTAAAGAGAGGGACAACTGAAAGGAACATATACCTTTCTGAGTTGTAGATGCATAGATTAGCATGTCGAACGAGTTCAACATAATTCTTCCGGATAACCCATGCAGAAAGGTAGAACTGGCAGAATCACAATTATTAATGGAGAAATCCTCAAGAGTACTCTGATTGTGATCTTTTGATCCAACAAACTTCTGCCATAAGTGGTTCATAGTATTTGGGAGAAGCAAATACCACAGACCTCGAGGACTAATGCAAAGGTTAATAATAACCTAAAGGAACAAGCAAACACTGTCAACATGAAGTAAGTAGGGTGAATCTCGGGTTCAAAACCCAGAAATAGAAGGCCTACTAACTAAATGGCATCACGAGATGCTTTCGGGGATGGTGGCCAGAATCATCACACCGGGAACACAAAACATGGCTAGATTACCGGGTGAATCCCTAAAACACCTAGGGTCATAATAATATCCCCAACATATATACCGAGGCAATAGAGTACCTCAATTCACCGATTAGTGTGATTAATCTGGCCCAAATGGACATCAGGAACATGGAGGAATGATTGCAAGTGCATCAGACTATCTAGAAACCTGGGATGACTCGGACAGCATAACGGCTGTAAATGCTCAAAAAGATTTGAGACAACCTGCAAAAATGGTGGCATAACCACTCAACATCACAATATCAAGGTTCTGAGGCCAGCTATGAACACACGGAAGTAGTAGGAACTGAACTGAGGCTTAAACTCAACATTCCTAGGCAACTATGATTTAGTAACATGTCATCCTGAGAGATAGAAGAGAAGCCTAGTTCTTAACCCCGTAGAAAAGATAAGATGACACAGATCAGAAGGTCATGAGGATAAGGAGTAAAAAGAGCCTTACGTTCCCTTCCACAATCAATTCCCTTATATAACTAAAGCATTTCTAGACTCAACTTCGACCAGCTTGGCTTGGTAATCCTACAAGCAGTTAGGCTCTGATACCAAAGCTGTCAAGACCCCGATTCTAAGTCACACCGATCTAGCCTGTAACACCTCATATCACTTTGCGGCCTCACGCACGGTATTCTGCGGGTGTCGCCTTACCATGGCGCGAGACCGTTTGCGCCTTTTTGCTCACGTATCTGATAGGTTCGCCAGCATCCATATGACAGAGAACCCGGGCCGACATGACTAGTCGTGAACCCAAAGTGGCACTAACTTACAGGGACAGGCATACATGAATCAACATCGAGCATGTCGGTCAGCAACATGTGAATCCGGGCTGTAGCACTGTGCTAACAGGACTCCGGGAACCCGGGCTGTAGCAGGCTAGGAAGGACTCCGAATGTCACCACGTGACATTTCCCCGAAGGGACAGACACAGGAACAAAGTTAATCACATGCCGGCCAGTCAAGTGCTCCGGAGCAGTAGTGCTGGGCTAGCAGGACTCCGGTGAACCGGGCTGTAGCGGACTACTATGGCTCATGGAAGCACAAGACCACATTTCCCCATAAGAGAGGCTACCAAGGATAAACAACTAGGTTGCCGGATCCCACACATACGAAGTGAGGGAGTCCTGGATTAGGGGGTGTCCGGGTAGCCGGACTATACCTTCCGCCGGACTCCAGGACTATGAAGTTACAGGATTGAACACTTCGTCCCGTGTCTGGATGGGACTTTCCTTGGCGTGGAAGGCAAGCTTGGCGATGCGGATATTCAAGATCTCCTACCATTGTAACCGACTCTATGTAACCCTAACCCTATCCGGTGTCTATATAAACCGGAGGGTTGTAGTCCGTAGGCGATCAACTCCATATACAACAATCATACCATAGGCTAGCTTCGAGGGTTTAGCCTTCTTGATCTCGTGGTAGATCTACTCTTGTACTACCCATATCATCAATATTAATCAAGAAGGACGTAGGGTTTTACCTCCATCAAGAGGGCCCGAACCTGGGTAAAACATCGTGTTCCCTGCCTCCTGTTACCATCCGTCCTAGACGCACAGTTCGGGACCTACTACCCGAGATCTGCCGGTTTTGACACCGACATTGGTGGTTTCATTGAGAGTTCACAATCAGGAAGGATGCCTCCTCCCGTCTTTAAAGACGGCGCCGTTGCTAAGGGAGCCTTGGCTGTCGGCCAAACCCTCCGGCTAGGTGGTTTCCTCATGAACGCCTGTTCGGCTGTTGCGTTGACGGTGACCTCTCAGGTCATCAAAAGCAACCTAACGTCAGCTCAGAGCTCGTCGAGTGGCTAGATCCAATGGATCTCTCTTCCGTAAACGAGCTCTTGGATCGCATCGCCGCCCTGGGGGTCGCTACGGATTACGACCAGGTTGGGCTTAAACCCGATCTAGGAGAAATTAACTCTCCCCAAGTCACCCACCATGTTGCCATGGTAGAGACGCAGTGCAGCGACCCTTCATCTATTTTAAGGACTAGATATGTCTGAATTCCAGACCCCTCCAAGCCGGATACCCGCGGAGGGGGAGATGTAACTCAAGACCTGAGCTTAGGATCAGGCAACGGGCCAGATTCACTGGACAACATCCAAGAATCCACACTTCAGAGTTCGGAAACTCTTCGGCCTCCGAATCTTGGATTGGGTGAGGTTTCAGATTCAACGACACCCGCCCACCCGATCATAAGCGATCTCTCCCAAATCAGGCAGAGGCCTGAGGAAACAGTACATCATTACTGGGCCAGATTCCTCCTGGTTATGAACAGGATAAAGGATTGCCGTGAGGAAGACGCAATCTCAATTTTCTGCAGTAATTGCACGGACAAGGGCATCCTTAACGCCGTAAGTGGTCGTGATGTCACACGCTTCGCTGACTTGGCATCCATAGTACAAAAATACTGTGCGATGGGAAGCGCCTGGAGAACCGAAATAAATTTTTGGGATAATCCGGCCTTGAATAGTAATCCCGTCCGAACTAAGAGGGTGCATCATTACAGGACACCCGAGATAAACACCGAAAAGCCAAAACCCTCTACAGGGCATGGAACCGTACTGGAAAGATGGCTTGATGGACCCTATATAATTCACAGTACAGAGGACGCCACACCAACTCACAGCCTTAGAGCATGTTGGATACTCCGGCAGGTGGCCAAAATCGGCGAGGACCTCTTAATTCCGGAGGCCGCAGAAAGCCAGCCCAAGGACACTAGTACCGTTCTCATAGTCTTCGAGACTTTCGCATCAAATAATGTGCGAAAAAGAACACTCCGCAGCCTCGCCGATGTCTATCAAGTTGCAACACTAAATCCATGGAGCGACACTGCCATTACCTTCAATGCAAGTGATGAACCTAGATTCCAAACAGCCCGAGCACCAGCTGCATTGGTCCTCAGTCCCATAGTGGACGGCTTTCGCCTCACCAAGGTGCTCATGGATGGAGGCAGCGGACTAAACCTCATTTATGAGGAAACCCTTCGAAAAATGGAAATAGACTGGAACCGCGTCGAGCGAAGCAGCACAACCTTTAGAGGAATAATCCCTAGTCGGGAAGCGCGCTGCACAGGAAAAATCACACTAGATGTGGTGTTCGGCACGCCGGATAATTACAGGTCCGAAGAAGTCACGTTTCCGGTGGCCCGGTTCAAAAGCGGATATCACGCTTTACTAGGGCGGGAAGCATTCATATTCTTCCAGGCAATACCCCATTACGGGTACTTGAAGCTTAAGATGCCCAGGCCGAACGGAATTATCACTCTAGCTAGTGATCCGGACATAGCACTCCGTGCCGAAAACAAGACGGCCGCATTAGCCCTTGAGGCACTATCCGAAGCCTTAGTGACCGAGGAACTGACTGCGCTGCGCTCCACGGTTAACAGGGATGATGTGATACTCAAATTAGCTGGGACATTTTCGCCTGGCACCCTTCAGAGATCCAAATCCACATCCTTCAAGCTAGCTGACAAAATAGTCAAATTCCAGGTCCATCCAACGGACCCCAATAAAACAGCTTCCATCGGGGCACGACTGAACCCGGATGTAGACGCTGCACTGCGAGAGTTCCTACGAGAGAACTGGGACATTTTCGCCTGGCACCCTTCAGATATGCCAGGGATCCCAGGCAGGCTGGCCGAACACAGCTTAAATATCCTAAAAGGATTCAAACCTGTCAAACAAGCCCTTCGGTGTTTTTCCGAACCCAAGAGACAGGCTATGAGAGAGGAGCTACCCAAGCTATTGGAGGCTGGATTCATTAGAGACATAAAACATCCCGACTGGCTAGCAAACCTGGTGATGGTACCAAAGAAGGACAAATCCTGGAGCCTGTGTGTCGATTTTAAAGACCTTAACAAGGCTTGCCCAAAGGATCCCTTCCCCCTCCCCTGTATCGATCAAATTATCGATGCCACCGCAGGACACGATTTGTTGTGTTTCCTCGATGCATACTCTGGTTACCATCAAATCAAGATGGCAGAATCAGACCAAGCTGCAACAGCATTCATCACACCATACGGCCCATTCTGCTTCAACACAATGCCCTTCAGGCTGAAAAACGCCGGCGCAACATATCAACGCATGATTCAGACATGTCTGGCAAACCAGATCGGCAAAACAGTGGAGGCATATGTGGATGATGTGGTCATCAAATCAAGACATGTCGAATCCCTAGTAGACGACTTGAGTCTTACATTCGATAACCTTCGAAAATACAACATCAAGCTTAACCCAGAAAAATGCGTCTTCGGCGTTCCAGCCGGAAAGCTCTTGGGCTTCATTGTATCCGGTAGAGGAATTGAAGCAAATCCAGCCAAGACTCGAGCTTTGTCACAATTGGATATCCCAAAGGACCTCAAACAAATACAAAAATTAAGCAGATGCGAGGCGGCTTTAAGCCGCTTCATCTCCCGATTGGGAGAAAAGGCACTACCCATCTATCGGCAACAAACCCCTCTAGTGGACCTCAAACACTTCGAGTGGACGGATGCCGCCACGGCCGGACTTGATGAAATAAAAGCCATATTGGCAACAAACCCAGTCCAGGCTGCGCCGAACACCGGCGAACCAATGTTATTGTACATTGCAGCAACTCATCAAGTTGTCAGCGCAGTGCTCGTTGTCGAGCGGGAAACGGACAGACACAAATTCCCCCTTCAAAGGCCGGTCTACTACGTGTCCACTGTCCTCAGTCCATGCAAATCATGGTACCCGCATTATCAAAAGATTGCATACGCGGTATTCATGGCATCCCGGAAGCTACGACACTACTTTCAAGAGTGTTCCATAATAGTAGCCTCGGAAGTACCACTCAATGATATTATCAACAACCGCGATGCAACGGGCCGGATTGCAAAATGGGCCATCGAGCTTCTCCCGTTCGATATAACCTATAAGCCACGGCGAGCTATTAAATCGCAAGTTTTGGCTGACTTCGTCGCAGAATGGACAGAGGCCGAGCTCCCTAAAGAGTACGACACATATTCAAACTGGATTATGCATTTCGATGGCTCCAGAATGTTGGCCGGACTGGGGGCTGGCATCGTCCTGACATCCCCCACAGGAGACACAGTCCAGTATGTGGTCCAGATCATGTACACAGATTCCAACAATGCAGCCGAATATGAGGCCCTCCTACATGGTCTCCGGATAGTAGTATCCATGGGTATCCAGCGCCTAGAGGTACTTGGGGATTCAAACCACGCGATATCCCAAATAAATGGAGACTTCGACGCCAAGGACCCAAAAGTGACAGCTTACCGCAACGCCGTCCTAAAAATGTTAGCTCGGTTCGAAGGGCTGGAGTTTCACCATATAGCCCGAGAAAACAATCAAGCAGCGAACATCTTGGCACGCATCGGAGCAAAATGCGATGCAGTCCCCCCCAACATCTTTTTGGAAAGATTGTTCAAGCCATCCGTAGCATGGGAGGGGGAACCCGCAAATAACAGCCCGGACCCAGCCGCACCACTCGACGCCGAACAGTCTGACACAATTGGAGGCTCTGCCAATGAAATTACACCTTCAGACCACGTAATAATGGCGGTTATCGCCCCGTGGACAGAACCATTCCTAGCCTACCTTACTAGGCAGGAACTCCCGGAGGACCAAAACGAGGCCCACTGCATAGTGCGGCAATCTAAAGCCTATAGAGTCCATGAGGGAGAGCTTTATAAGAAAAGCACTACCGAAGTCCTTCAAAGGTGCATCTCCGAAGAGGAAGGGCGGAACCTTCTGGCTGAAATTCATGCCGGACTCGGTGGTCACCACGCTGCTGCTCGGTCCCTTGTTAGCAAGGCTTTCCGTACAGGCTTTTATTGGCCGACGGCCCGGGCGGACGCTCAGGACCTAGTCCAACGATGCGCTGGTTGCCAACTTTTTGCCAACCAAAGCCATATGCCACCCACCGCACTCCAAACTATACCCATCACCTGGCCTTTTGCTGTCTGGGGGCTTGACATGGTCGGACCCCTTAAAGGTGGGACCGATAGGAAAAAATACTTACTGGTCATGGTGGATAAATTCACCAAATGGACAGAAGCCAAGCCTGTTAAAACGGCCGAATCCGGACCTGTGATAGACTTCATATCCGGGGTTGTACACCGTTATGGTGTCCCCCACAGCATCATAACCGATAATGGTACAAACTTTACCGCGGACGAGGTAAAACTCTGGTGCAAAAACATGGGCATCAAGCTTCATTATGCTTCCGTCTATCACCCACAAACCAACGGCCAGGTCGAACACGCAAATGGTCTTATCATGAGAGGCATTAAACCTAGACTGGTGCGGTCCCTCAAGGAATCTAACACGCACTGGGTAGAGGAGCTCGACTCCGTGCTATGGGGGCTGCGGACCATGCCAAATCGCACCACCGGATACACATCATTTTTTATGGTGTACGGCGCCGAGGCAGTTCTGCCCTGCGACATAATTCATGACTCACCTAGAGTGCACATGTATGAAGAAAGAGAAGCCGAGATCGATCGGCAGGACAACCTGAACGCCTCGGAGGAGGAGCGCGACGTGGCAAAAGCCGTTCCACATTTTATCAACAGCAGGCCCGAAGATATCAAAGCAGAGAAGTACGGGCCAAAAATTACAATGTTGGCGAACTAGTTCTACGCCTGCCGGATAAGAAAAAGGACAAACTCAAGCCCAAGTGAGAAGGTCCATTCATAATCGACCAAGTCCTGACTGGTGGGGCATACCGCCTACGAGATGCATCGGACAACCGACTCGAGCCGAACCCGTGGAACGCCACCCGTCTCCGAAGATTCTATGCCTAGCGCCGGACTCTGTGTTCGTCTCCTTCCTCTGTCCATTTTTTTGCATTTTTCTGTCTTACATTTCTCTCCTTCCCATCTTTTCTTTTATAGCCCTTAAAGGCTCATCTAGTGACGCGCCACTCGCGCTCATTAAACCTGGGGGCTTCTTTATCAGAAGCTTATTTATACGGGCTTCACGCCCAACACATGCGTCAAACTTCCGCATGTACCTTTTTCTTCACCATTATATGCATCGATATGACTTAAGTTTTGGCCAAGCTGGGTTGCCTGGCTCCTGTGCTTACCCCTACGTTCACGATTGTTCAGCTAGGCGGTAAAGGGAGCACCTCTGCGATTGTTACTGCCGGGTCAGCCGGATGTGTGCCTCAGACTGGGTGAAGCCGAAAGCTAGCGTTCTTAAGGGAATATTCGGTCGGTGAAATAAAAGATGATCTTTTTACTATTTTTATGCACCCCAGACGCTTTTTCCTGCGTCTTTCCACGCAGTCCGGACATGCACTTTAGGGCATGCCTCCCAGCGAAAGGAACCCCTAACGAAACTATTCTCTCTGGAAGATGTTTCTTACTAACCATGTAATATAACATAACTAGTTGGGCACTTGTCTGATAAAGCACTAATGACCCCTACGCCTGGTCTCCACGCATACCCCGGTTCTTATATAACCGCTATGGTATTCAGACACACTCCGGACTATCTGGTCCCGAGGTTCAAGCGAAAAGGCCGGCAACGACAAACGATCTACAATCCGGCTAGAAGGCATTACATATGTCAATTCCAAATTACACAGTCATTCTGACTGATTGCATTCCTCTTCTATACCATCTAACAGGCTGTCTAATTTACAGTCCTGCTGGGAATACTTCGCGGCCAACTCTACTTGGCCGTATACTAAGCTTACAGGGATCTCCTTCCCATCAGGCCCCACTGGTCCGACCTCAGCCATGTGGTTTGGGTCAGACTTTGTGAAACGGGTCTTCACCATGGCCCAGTCCTCCCTAGCGCCTTATCGGTAGGCCGATATCTTCCACAACCGGAAGCACCGCCGAGCTCCCTTCAGCTTCTCCGCAAGCTCTCCAAGGCCTTCGGGCATGGAGTGGGCAGGCTATAAGGCTTGGGCAATACCCCGCATCGCCTGCCGAATTCGCTCGCGCAGTTGCAAAAGTTTGGGAAGAAGGTCACCCGTAGAACCAGGCATCTCCTCTGCAGGATGACCTGTGAGCATACCTACAGACATTACTCTGTTAGTCGACTTCCTCGCCGAACTTTTTTTCAAAGTTCGCTCAAGCACTTACTAAAAATGCCGCGTCGAAGCCGCTGATTCTCCTTCGTGGAGTCCGACAGCTGGCCACGAACATCTTTAAGTTTGACGTCCAGCTTGGTGTTGGCATCCTGAAGATCATTCTTCTCTCGCCTCACCCTTGTCAACATACTCTCACCAGCCTTTAGCCGGCGTAAGAGTTGTTGCTTGTCCGGATCGAGTCTGGCGCCATCTGCAATATGATTTGTCAGATTTGCACCCACACCTCACAATACTAATCTTTCAAAGTGTACCTTACATGAGGGGGTCTCTTTGGGCTCCCCTGCCGCGGCTAGTGCGGCCTCTAGTTGGGCCTTGCACTTTTCCAGCTCCTGGGACAGTACGGTATTCTTCTCTGTAAGAACCTGCATATTAAATGATCCTTAAATCAGTTGCTCTAACTGCTTCAAGTCTCGGGGGCTACTGGCATATATATGTTTAACCAAAATTTTCTTACCCGTATGTCTTTTACATACTGCTCCGTGGCTCTGGCTAAACCATTTTGAGCGGCACGGAGGTACGCATCTCCCGAATTAAAGGCATCTAAAGCCTCTTGGGAGAAACAAGCGTCGCGTAGAACTGTCCGGCGACGCCTGTGGTTCATGGCACTCTCTACCTCAGAATTTGTGGCAGACAGCCTGTCCGCATCCTCTGTCAGAGGAGCGTCCGGTGCGCGCCTTGTGCTCGCCTCCGCTCCCTGGCCAGACGTTGGAGCCTGGCTGGTAGAGGCGCGACTGGCAACCTCTCCGGATGTAGTCCGGCGAGGTCTCTTCGTTCTGAAGATAGCACGAACGTTAATATGCCCTGACAGATTAACACCAGGGAAACAGAGGGTGCGCTATACCTTTGCGCCGGCATCTCAGTTCGGACTGCATTCCTTTTTGTCCCACGGGGCCCTGCGGCCCCTCGTCGGCTAACCGCCGCAGGTTCGGCCTCCTGCCTCGGAAATCTCCCCTGCAAAGCTCGGTTGTAATCAGAAAACTACAAACATGAGAGGGCGGACACCTATTCGGGGTACTGGGACTTCGATCTCAGTTACCTGGGAGGCCGGGATTAGCCCTGGGTAATCGGCCGTAATGGCCACCAAGGCGTTGTCCTTGCTCAATTGATGGAACACTCCATCAATCAGCTCCACAGATATGTCCGGATCCTCTTGAGAGGACGGGTCGAGGGACCTTCCTGGGTCCTCGGGTTGTGGAGGAGGGCTGTTTATTTCCTTAACAGCCCGGCGCAGTTCCTGCGTTCAAGTCGTTAGACTAAATATTTAATAATGGGAATACAAAACGAATGGGCAAGTAAATGCGACCGCTTACCCAGCTTGGTGGATTATGCCTAGAGAATCCGCCCTGTGGGTTGACGCGGAGGAATTCCTCCTCTTCTCCCTTATATAAAGTGGACAAGATCTTTAGTACAGCGGCAGCCGAATCCGGCCCCTTACAGCCATAGCGGGTGGCGTCGTCCTCCCCGTTGTAGTCCCACATGGGGTGGCTTCTATACTGAAGTGGCTGCACCCCCCCGCATAATGCATTCCGCCATAACCCCGATCATGGTCAGTCCGGAATGGGCTAACAATCTTATTCGGCCCATCAGGTAAATGATGTCCCTTTTACTCTCCCCCTGAGGGCTCCGTGGACGCCAGCTCAGGCGCTTCTTTAAGGGAGCATTGTCGAACTCAGGAAGGCCGATCCGAACAGGATCCGGCAGCTGGACGTCCTCTATATAAAACCATTCTGAAGGCCACTCTTCGTACGCCTTCTTTGGGGTTTCGGATAGATATCTGGTCCCGGCGATGCGCCACACTTCAGCTCCGCCCACTTGATACATTGACCCCTCCTTTGAGCGGGGCACCAGGCAGAATAACCTCTTCCACAGCGTGAAATGAGCCTCCATAGCCAGGAATAGCTCGCAAAGGGCGACGAAGCCCGCGATATGCAATATAGAGCCGGGCGTGAGATTGTGCAGCTGGAGGCCGTAGAACTCCAGAAGCCCGCGGAGAAACGGATGAATTGGAAATCCAAGTCCTCTTATGAGATAAGAGACGAGGCACACCCGCTCTCCTTTGGAAGGATTGGGGGTGCTCTCCGCTTGCTCTCCACCATTATTGGTGGCGAGTCCGACTCGGACCGGGACCATATAGGCCTGAGGGAGAAATCCCTTGGCCTGAAGCGACACTAGCTCGCTATGCTGGATGGAGCACCTCTCCCAGTCTCCAGGTTTAGGACTGGAAGGGCGAGAGGAGGAGCTGGGGCGGCTGGCCATGTTGGAGTGGACCTTTGCTGGAAGCGCTCTGATGATAACTCGCGGAAAGGAGATGATGTGGTTTGGACCTAAATCCCCATCCCGTTAAATAGGCGGCTCGTTTATACGGCTAGGGATGTGGGTGTAAAAATGCCCCGGCTTTTCGCATTCGTTTGACATGTGGAAGACGACCATCATTGGGCGTAGAAGCCGAGGAGCACTGCATTACAAAAATCGGACATTATTCCTACAGGTACACAAGATTTGGAGAAGAACCCCCTTTGCAATGTCGAACAATCTGCGTGCCGGACTCGTAGTCATTGAAGCCTGGTTCGGGGGCTACTGAGGGAGTCCTGGATTAGGGGGTGTCCGGGTAGCCGGACTATACCTTCCGCCGGACTCTAGGACTATGAAGATACAAGATTGAAGACTTCTTCCCGTGTCCGGATGGGACTTTCCTTGGCGTGGAAGGCAAGCTTGGTGATGCGGATATTCAAGATCTCCTACCATTGTAACCGACTCTATGTAACCCTAACCCTATCCGGTGTCTATATAAACCGGAGGGTTGTAGTCCGTAGGCGATCAACTCCATATACAACAATCATACCATAGGCTAGCTTCTAGGGTTTAGCCTTCTTGATCTCGTGGTAGATCTACTCTTGTACTACCCATATCATCAATATTAATCAAGCAGGACGTAGGGTTTTACCTCCATCAAGAGGGCCCGAACCTGGGTAAAACATCGTGTTCCCTGCCTCCTATTACCATCCGGCCTAGACGCACAGTTCGGGACCTACTACCCGAGATCCGCCGGTTTTGACACGGACACCAAGCATTTCAATCATACACACAATATGCTCGATATGTGTAAATACAACATGGCATGACAACATAACTCTACAACTCAAGTATTTATTCATTAGGCTCCGAGGAGCGAGATATTACAAACATGGGTCTCATGACCCAACATCCAGATCATACAAGCAACAAGCACATGCGGAAGCTTAACTTGTCTGAGTACAGACAACTACAAATGAAGAAGGCTCAGAAGCCTGACTATCTACAAGACCCTCCCAAGGTACAAGATCGTAGCTGAGATAACAAGCTAAACATCGAAGTCCACACGGAACTACTAGCGAGACTGACGTCTCTCTGCAAAACATAGAATAAGCAAACATGAGTACAAATGTACCCAGCAAGACTTACATGAGAACTATCTACATATGCATCAGTATCAATGAAGGGGTGGTGGAGTTTAACTGCAGCAAGCTAGCTTTGACTCGGTGGCTATCCTGAACTACGACTGCAAGTAACTCTTTTGAGGTGGCGCACACGAGTCCACATATTCACCATATCAATACTCCACTATGGATCCGCTCCCGTCTCCCTACGAGAAGGCCATCCATAGCACTCACGCTTATCTTGCGCATTTTAGAGTATCCACTTCCACTTGTCTATGAACTATGCAAGAGGTCCAAGTTTCCATATCCGAGGAATCCAGCTATTCGAATAGATAATGATAACTCTGCAGGGGTGTACTTCTTCACACACGCTCTCGCCACTTATCGCCCTGTACACGTCATGTACCTCGGCAACCTTCAAGCGGAAGCCGGGCGAGGGAGTCGGCCACGACCTGACTAACCAACAAGTCTGTAGTCCAGGTTTATTGCCTACTCGGGTTCCATCCGCAAGGAGATCCCGCCGGGGTGTCGCTCACGGCCCCAAACGATGTGTATAGGGTTCCCAAGCCCACCATCCGGGTGCCACTTGGTACATCGTGCCACTGTGCCTAGTCTGTCCCAAGCCCACCTGTACGGGGTGCCACTTGGTAGACTACTAACACTACCTACAAACACCAGAAACTAGTTGCAACTCCTGGACAGAGATCGAGTTGATTAATAAGTCGAGAGGGGCACTTAAGCATTCCAATGCGTGGTAGTAGCTATTCATGGATCACAAACACAGAACTCAGTTCCTAAGGACAGCTGCAATGAGACAACCCACCATGTACTCCTACATGGCCTCTCACCGCTACCTTTACCAAATCGTGTTCACACACTTAGCTCTCAACACTAGGACATGTTCACCACATTCCAATTCATCCCCATAGGGTCCGCACGCTTAAGGTTTCGATGACAGTTATATTATGAGTTTATGAGTTTTGATGTACCAAAGGAGTTCGGAGTCCCGGATGAGATCGGGGACATGACGAGGAGTCTCGAAATGATCGAGACGTAAAGATCGATATATTGGACGACTATATTTGGACATCGGAAAGGTTCCGAGTGATTCGGGTATTTTTCGGAGTACCGGAGAGTTACGGGAATACGTATTGGGCCTTATTGGGCCATACGGGAAAGAAGGAAAAGGGCCTCAAGGGTGGCCGCACCCCTCCCCTTGGTCTGGTCCGAATTGGACCAGGGAAGGGGGGCGCCCCCTTCCTTCCTTCTCCTTTTCCCTTCCTCTTTTCCTATTCCATATGGGAGGTGGAATCCTACTACGACTAGGGAGTCCTATTAGGACTCCACACTTGGCGCATCAAGATATATAGAGATAAGGAATGTTTGAAAGGAGTTTTTTCAAATAAAGACCTCGGTGAAGCTGCTTACATATTGAGCATCAAGATATATAGAGATAGATCAAGACGCTTGATAAGTTTTTCAATGAGTACATACCTTGACAAGATTTTGAAGTAGTTCAAAATGGAACAGTCAAAGAAGGAGTTCTTGCCTGTGTTACAAGGTGTGAAGTTGAGTAAGACTCAAAACCCGACCACGGCAGAAGATAGAGAGAGAATAAAAGTCATTCCCTATGCCTTACCATAGGTTCTATAAAGTATGCCATGATGTGTACCAGACCTATTGTATACCCTGCCCTGAGTTTGGCAAGGGAGTACAATAGTGATCTAGGAGTAGATCACTGGACATTGGTCAAAATTATCCTTAGTGGAATAAGGATATGTTTCTCAATTATGGAGGGGACAAAAGGTTCGTCGTAAAGGGTTACGTCGATACAAGTTTTGGCACTGATCCAGATGACTCTAAGTCTCAATCTGGATACATATTGAAAGTGGGAGCAATTAGCTAGAATAGCTCCATGCAGAGCATTGTTGACATAGAAATTTGCAAAATACTTACGGATCTGAATGTGGCAGACCCGTTGACTAAACTTCTCTCACAAGCAAAACATGATCACACCTCACTACTATTTGGGTGTTAATCACATAGCGACATGAACTAGATTATTGACTCTAGTAAACCCTTTGGGTGTTGGTCACATGTCGATGTGAACTATGGGTGTTAATCACATGGTGATGTGAACTATTGATGTTAAATCACATGGCGATGTGAACTAGATTATTGACTCTAGTGCAAGTGGGAGACTGAAGGAAATATGCCCTAGAGGCAATAATAACGCTATTATTTATTTCCTTATATCATGATAAATGTTTATTATTCATGCTAGAATTGTATTAACCGGAAACATAATACATGTGTGAATACATAGACAAACATAGTGTCACTAGTATGCCTCTACTTGACTAGCTCATTGATCGAAGATGGTTATGTTTCCTAACCATAGACATGAGTTGTCATTTGATTAACGGGATCACATCATTAGGAGAATGATGTGATTGACTTGACCCATTTCGTTAGCTTAGCACTTGATCGTTTAGTTTGTTGCTATTGCTTTCTTCATGACTTATACATGTTCCTATGACTTTGAGATTATGCAACTCCCGTTTACCGAAGGAACACTTTGTGTGCCACCAAACGTCACAACGTAACTGGGTGATTATAAAGGTGCTCTACAAGTGTCTCCGAAGGTACTTGTTGGGTTGGCGTATTTCGAGATTAGGATTTGTCAGTCTGATTGTCGGGGAGGTATCTCTGGGCCCTCTCGGTAATGCACATCACATAAAGCCTTGCAAGCATTGCAACTAATGAGTTAGTTGCGGGATGATGTGTTACGGAAATAGTAAAGAGACTTGCCGATAACGAGATTGAACTAGGTATTGAGATACCGACCATCGAATCTCGGGGAAGTAACATACCGATGACAAAGGGAACAACATTTGTTTTTATGCGGTCTGACCGATAAAGATCTTCGTAGAATATGTGGGAGCCAATATGAGCATCCAGGTTCCTCTGTTGGTTATTGACCGGAGCACTTCTCGGTCATGTCTACATTGTTCTCGAACCCGTAGGTTCCGCACGCTTAAGGTTTCGATGACAGTTATATTATGAGTTTATGAGTTTTGATGTACCGAAGGAGTTCGGAGTCCCGGATGAGATCGGGAACATGGCGAGGAGTCTCAAAATGGTCGAGATGTAAAGATCGATATATTGGACGACTATATTCGGACATCGGAAAGGTTCCGAGTGATTCGGGTATTTTTCGGAGTACCGGAGAGTTACGGGAATATGTATTGGGCCTAATTGGGCCATACGGGAAAGAAGGAAAAGGGCCTCAAGGGTGGCCGCACCCCTCCCCTTGGTCTGGTCCGAATTGGACTAGGGAAGGGGGGCGCCCCCTTCCTTCTTTCTCCTTTTCCCTTCCTCTTTTCCTATTCCATATGGGAGGTGGAATCCTACTAGGACTAGGGAGTCCTAGTAGGACTCCACACTTGGCGCACCCCCTTCCACCATAATCCTTGATAATATTGTAGTGGTGCTTAGGCAAAGCCCTGCGACGGTAGAACATCAAGATCGTCACCACGCCGTCGTGCTGACGGAACTCTTCCCCGGCATTCTGCTGGATCGGAGTCCGGGGATCGTCATCGAGCTGAACGTGTGCTAGAACTCGGAGGTGCCATAGTTTTGGGGCTTGATCGGTTGGACCATGAAGACGTACGACTACATCAACCGCGTTGTGCTAACGCTTCCTCTTCCAGTCTACGAGGGTACGTAGACAACACTCCCCCCTCTCGTTGCTATGCATCACCATGATCTTGCGTGTGTGTAGGAATTTTTTTTTGAAATTACTATGTTCCCCAATAGAGCGCGGGCGGCGGCGGGTTCGGTTGCAGACGAGGTGACGGCTATGGCACATGAGGAGGAAAACAGAGAGGGGAGCAGGAGCAGGGGCTCACGGCGAGGTCGTAGAGCGGCTCAGGGTGCTCGGGGAGGCGACGGAGACGGCGAATCGACGGGCGGCAATTGTCGGGCAGAGGATGATGACGATGGCGATGGCGGCATTCCAGGGCACCCGGCGTTGCGTGAATCAGCGAGGAGGACGAAGGCGATGAGGCGGATCCCTGGGGCACGTCGGGGAGGTGAGAGGGGGCAGTGGCCATGGTGAACGGCGACGGTGGCGACGAGCTCCGCTCGGTGGTGCGCGCGAGAGGGGAGCAGAGGAGGTGAGAGGAACGGGAGAGTGAGAGGGGCCTGGGGTGTGCGTGTCGTTCGTAGCCAGCTCCAGGCAGACAGCGGCAAGCAGGAGGTGGCGAGCTACGGCGCGCGCGGACATGCCTCTGCCAGTAGGCAGAGGTTGAAGACGGCTCTGCCCCTGGTGGGCTCGGCCACCAGGTGGGCTGGCCAGTGCAGCTGGGCCGACTACAGGTAAGGCCAGGTAGGTTTTCTCCTTCTTTTTTTATTTTGGTTTCTGTTTTCTATTTTTGCAATTTGTTTTTGATTTGGTAAAAACACCAAATCATTTCTATAAATCCTGAAATTAATTATGGGCAATAACTGAATTATCTCAGAGGCCCTTAGCTATTTCCAGAATTGTTGGAGCATTTAATAATATTAATAGCAATTAAATGCCCCAATTCAAATATTTTATGACTTAAATTCAATGCCCAACTTGTTCCTTAAAAATGCTCATTATTTTTGGTATGGATCAAAACCATTGCCAAAAATATCAAACATCAAATAAGAGCATTTTGGGTTCTTCAATGCAATTTATTTAAGATGGACCTATTTGGATTTCAAAGTGCTAGGTTTGTATCACCCCCAATTCAACTTTTTTAAAAAATTAAACATGATGCACACATGAAGCTAGCCTAGTGCAAAACCAGAAGCTAGGGATGTGACACAGGCCACATGATAATTTTCAGAAGCTACAAAAATGATTTGGTTTAGAAACTAAATCAAAACAGAGGAGTAAAAATAGAAAACAGCAAGAGAATAGAAAGACAAAAACCACACGTGGGCCTTACCTGGCCGGCCTAGCACTGTAGCAACCCACCAGGCCCATCTGCCCGTCGTCCTCCACCTCGTGCTAGAAGGACGCGAGGCGTGTGATCGCCGCACGCCGGCACGCGCCCGTGCCACCTCCTGCTTCCTGCCGCTTCCCCCTCATTGCCCTAGGCCTCCCTCGCGACGCCACGCCACCCCGACCGCTCTCTCATTCTCCCCGTGTTCCTCCCCCTCCCCTGCTCTCTCTCCCTCTCATGCCCGAGCACAGCCGTCGCTGCCGCTCGCTGTTTCCGTGGCCACAGCCACTGCCTCGCCTCGCCGAAGCGCTCAGAAGCCCCGCCTCGACCCCCTCTTCCTCCCCACCGAGCCACGCCCTGCCGGAAGCCCTGCAACACCGTCCTCAACACCATGTTCATCCTCTACACCGACGGCCGCCGTTGCTCGATTCGCCGCCCACAGAGCGTCCCCGGCCTCACGCTCGCGCTCGTTGGACTCGCGGTGAGCCGCTGACCCGTTCCCCTCTTCTTCCCATGCCGTTTGGCCGCTCTAGCCGCTATTTCCGCCGGACCCGAGAGCTCACCGCCGCCCAGCCATGTCGCCGCCGTGGCCACCGCCACCTAGAGCCGCAACCGAGCGCACCACCGTGCTCAGCGAGTCCGCAGGACTTCGTAGCAACCCACAGCTCGTCCTCACATGCACCAAAACACTGTGTCCGAGTGTGCCCGTACTCCGGGTACCACGGAAGTGCTCGCCGCCCTCAACTCCGGCCATCCCAGCTGCTGCTGCTACCACCACTAGATGTGCGAGAGTGCTAGCAATCCGTAGGAGCAAACCCCGCCTCAAACCGTGGGCTGTAGCGAGATCCCGACAATCTCCGCCACGCGAAAAGGTCGACGCCGGCGAAACTCCGGCGACTGATGTCGTGGCTCGTCATTAGCCACTAATGACCCAGCTAAACCACCCCTAGTGCCACTGCCATGTGGGCCCTGTGCCTGTTTAGTTTAATTTAATTTCCAGTTTAGATTAGTTCATAACCCACTGGGACCCACACGTCAGCATTGATTTTGCAGACGCGGGCGTTGACTGGTCCCACATGTCATCCACCCAAACCAGCCCTGTTACACCGACCCGTGGGTCCCAGCCGTCAGGTTTGACTCTGGGTGACCCTGTTGACCAGCTGATGTCACAGTGACGCAGTGCTGACGCAGTAACTCCTTTTTCTGGATTTATTCTTTTACAGAAAATTCCAGAAAATAGTTAAAACTTCTAAAATTCATAGTAAATCAACCGTAGCTCCAAATCAAATAAATTATATATGAAAAATGATCAGAAAAAATCCAATCTATCCATCTGTACTGGTTTCATGCATGTTGGAACAACTTATGGCTGCTGTTTAGGCCAAATCATATAAATGGCATTTAAACCCTCACATATGGAGTTTGAATTTGAACCTAAGGTTCAAACCAACTCCATTTAACATGTTGCTAGTTGCATTAGCTCAAAACACAGCATATTGACATGTCATGATCATGCATCATATTATGCATTGCATTGATTGTGTTTCTCTCTCTGTTGCCGGTATTTGTTCCCTCTTAGTAGACATTGCTTCGACGATGTGATCATTGACACCGATGAAGAGACATACTATCTTCAGAAGTGCCAGGCAAGCAGAACCCCCTTGCTCATTCCGATACAATCCCACTCTCTCGCTCCTGCTCTCTTTTACTGCATTAGGACAACAACGATTCATCTGTTACTTGCTGCGGTGGTTGAACCCCTTATCCTCTGCATGACCTATCATTGCCACAGTAAATAGATGAAACCCACTAGCATGAGTAGGAGTTGTTTGAGCCCTGATGTGTCTAGTCATTCATGCTTGTTTGTCATGCCTGCTATTTCATAGAATTGTGTCAGGTCTGATTCATCGGGGATGAATCGGAGGTGCGTGAACATGTCCTACTGTTCAGAGCTAAGTGTGTGAACATGATTTGGTAAAGGTATCGATGAGAGGCCATGTAGGAGTACATGGTGGGTTGTTTCATTGAAGCCGTCCTTAGGAACTGAGTTCTGTGTTTGTGATCCATGAAATAGCTACTGACCCCTCTCGTCCTCTGTCCAGGAGTTGCAACTAGTTTCTGGTGTTTATAGGATATGTGTTGGCGGCCGTGCGTAGCCCTGACCCTAGGGGTGGGCTATGATGCGGTAGATACACCGTGGCACGGTGTACCGGGCGCCCGTTTGGTGTCTCGGGAACCCTGCACCCATCGTTTGGGGCTATGAGCGAAACTCCGGCCGGATCTCCTCGCGGATGGAACCCGAATAGGCGATAAACCTGGACTAGAGACTTGTGCGGTTAGTCAGGTCGTGGCTACACCCACGTCATCTTTCGCTTGAAGTCTGCCGAGCACATGTCGTGTGCAGACGCTAAGTGGTGGAAACATATGTGACGAAGTACACCCCTGCAGGGTATAAAATCTTCGAATAGCCGCGTCCGCGGTAAAGGACTTCTGGGTTGCCTATAACAGTTCATAGACAAGTGAAAGTGGATACTCTAAAACTCGCAAGATAAGTGTGAGTGCTATGGATGGCCTTCTCGTAGGGAGACGGGAGCGGATCCATAGTGGTGTATTGAATGGTGAATATGTGGACTCGTGTGCGCCACCTCAAAAGAGTTGCTTGCAGTCGTAGTTCAGGTTAGCCACTGAGTCAAAGCTGGCTTGCTGCAGTTAAACACGACCACCTCCCCCCCTTGTTGATACCGATGCATATGTAGCTAGTTCTGATGTAAGTCTTGCTGAGTACTTTTGTACTCACGTTTGCTTAATTTATGTTTTGCAGAGAGACTTCAGTCTCGCTAGTAGTATCACGTGGACTTCGACGTTTAGCTTGATACCTCAGCTACGATCTTGTGCCCTCGGCAGGATCTGGTAGATAGTCAGGCTTCTCAGCCTTTTTCATTTGTCGATGTCTGTACTCAGACATGTTAAGCTTCCGCATGTGCTTAAATTGTGCTATGATTGTTGGGTCATGATACCCATGTTTGTAATATCTCACTCGTCGGAGCCTAATGAATAAATACTTGAGTTGTAGAGTTATGTTGTGATGCCATGTTGTATTTACACATATCGAGCATATTGTGTGTATGATTGAAATGCTTGGTATGTGTGGGATCCGACAATCAAGTTGTTTATCCTTGGCAGCCTCTCTTATGGGGAAATGTAGTCTAGTGCTTCCATGATCCATAGTAGTCCGCTACAGCCCGGTTCATCGGAGTCCTGCTAGCCCAGCACTACTGCTCAGGACACTTGACTGGCCGGCATTTTTTTCACTTCGTTCCTATGTCTGTCCCTTCAGGGAAATGTCACGTGGTGACTTCCGGAGTCCTGCCTAGCCTGCTACAGCCCGGGTTCCCTGGAGTCCTGTTAGCCCAGTGCTACAGCCCAGATTCACTCGCTGATGACCGACATGCTCGATGTGATTCATGTATGCCTGTCCCCATACGTCTGTGCCGCTTTTGGTTCACGACTAGCCATGTCGGCCCGGGTTCTCTGTCATATGGATGCTAGTGACACTATCATATACGTGAGCCAAAAGGCGCAAACGGTCCTGGGCCATGGTAAGGCGACACCCGTGGGGATACCGTGCGTGAGGCCGCAATGGGATATGAGGTGTTACCAGCTAGATTGATGTGACTTGGAATCGGGGTCATGACAGATATGCATTTGATCAAGGCAATGTGGTGTATCGAGTTTGTGCCAGTACTCCAAGTCCCAGACACAGACCTCGTCTTCCATACCTTCAGCAGCGGCTCTGGCGCCTTTTTCATCGTCTTTCCCGGCGCAGGGCACTCCTTCCAGTTTTTCAATAGCTCATCGATTTCGGCACCGCTCCGCTTACGTGGAGGTCCTCGATGCTTAGCGTGACCATTGAATAGATCTCCATGGGTTGTCCTGTTCGAGCCATCTTCGATGTCCCATGTACACGATTTTCCCAGACCCGCCATCTTTCCTTGACGTTAGCTGCTGAGACGTTGTATCATCCATGCACCGCGTGCATCCGCAATATCCATGGCACACCTGGCCTGTGACATATCCATAACCGAGATAGTCATGCACCGTCGTGATCAGTGCGGCTCTCATGTAGAAATACTCGCCTTTGCTGGCATCCCATGTCTTGGCCGGTGTTTTCCATAAAGTGTCTAACTCCTCTTGACATAGCCCAAGATACAAATTAATATTATTTCCTCATTGTTTTTGGCCATTGAATAAGCATGCTCATGTGAATGTACTTCGACTTCATGCACAACCAGGGGGGAGGTTGTACATCCATACAAACACGGGCCATGTGCTATGGTTGGTGTTCTGGTTGCCAAACGGATTCATGCCATTGGTACACGCGTCGACCACGATGTTCCTTGCATCACATTCGAAATACCGATAGAAGTTGTTCAACGCTCTCCACTGGCTTCCATCCTTGACGTGTCTCAGCTTTGGATCATCTCCATCGTCGGGCTTCATCCTCTCCACGTGCCAGCGCATTAGCTTTGCTTCCTTGGGATCTACGAAATACCGCTGGAGACGGGGATTGATCGGTAAGTACCATACAACTTTTTGGGGAAATTTCTTCCCGGCCTTCTTGTATCGAGAAGCATTGCACACCGGGCAGCTTGTTTTTTCCGCGTGCTCCTTCTGATAAATTATGCAATCGTTGATGCATGCATGGTATCTAACATGCGGCAGATCAAGAGGGCACACGATCTTCTTGGCCTCATCAACACTAGTAGGACATAGATTCCCTGCGGGAAGAACATCCTTTAGGTACTTGAGATGCTCATCGAGGCTAGTGTCGGTCCATTTGTTTTTAGCCTTCGTCTTTAGGAGTTGGAGCGTGAAACTCAAGCGGGTCACCTCAGGATTGCAACCATCATACAATGGAGTGTTCGAGTCTACCACCAGTTGCTCCAGCTTAGCCTCCTCTCTAGAAGCAGCTCTCTCGGTACTCATCTCCTTGCAAACCAGTGCTTGAACATGGGGGTCCCGCACGATTGAACTTAGTACCGACAAACTCTGCTGCGTGGAGTCCACGTTCTCTTCGCCGCCATGTCTGGCCCCTTCTACTCCGCCATGTCCGGCCCCTTCTCCGCCACCATGTCCGGCCCCTTATCCGCCGCCATGTCCGGCCTCTTCCCCGCCACCATTATCGATCAACTCTTCGTCTTGCTCCGTGTCATCATCGCTTGCCCCATCGACGTCCTCAACATCGTCATCCTCATCTTCAATTATCCACCAAGTATAGCCATCCATGAAACCAGTCATGAGCAGGTGCGCTTCGACATGACCATCGTCATAGGGGTCGAGCCAAACTATTCCTTTGCATTTTCTACACGGACATAAAACCTCTGTCCGGTTATTTTCTTTCATGTCTTGCACCGCTGACCGCAACCACCTGTCCACCATCATTCCACTGACCATCATGAACGTCTGCACGGTAATAATAAACAAATTGATTATAAAAATGTATGCATAGATCTAGAGTTTGCCTGGAATTCGCCAAACGGAAATAAATCGACATTTTGGCAAAACATAGGCAACTCAAAAGCAAAATTTAGTGTAAACACATGCCACACACATAATTTCCATCATATTGCCCAATTATCATATCACACACACATACACATGTTTCCATTTTGCAAAAGCATGAAATTTTTAATCACCTCTATCTCGAGATCGAGCACACGGTGGAGATGATGATGTAGGGAGATCAAAAGTGCACAAAGCTCTTCTTGACAAAGATAGATCTAGTTAGGGGGCAAATAGGTCACTTAACTAAATGCTACATCTACCTAGCTAGCTAATTTGGGAGGAGACAACTTCAACTAGTGGAGGGGGAAGGAAAAAGAGAAAGAAGATGCATTAATGGAGGTGGTGTACACTAGTAGAAAACAGGGCTATGGTCCAGGCCGGCTAGGGGAAAGGTAGGTAATGGGGGGAGAAGTATTGAGGAAGAAGAAGAGTGAGAGAGGGAGGATGTGGGAGGTAGGGGAAAGGGAGGAGAGGAGATGGGGGAGGGGAGGACTGGTGGGAAAAGGTGGTGGGGCTGCGTCTTAGCAGTAGAGCGGGAGGAAAAATGTGCTACTTCAAAGAGCATAGCAGCAGCGCGGTTTCCTCACACGTGCTACTGCTAAACGGGCCAACCGTGTGGACAATTTAAAAATTAGCAACAGCGACGTGACTAAAAAGCACGCTACTACTATTGCATCAGCAGTAGCACGCTTCGTGACGCCGCACTGCTGGTAAACTTAGGTTGGTGTGTACCGTCGGTCGATTTTTGTAGCAGCGCGGTTTAGACATCACACGCTACTGCTAAATTTACATCAGTAGCGTCTCTTTTTGTGCCTCGCTGTTGCTAAGATTCTGTGTATAAGGTTTTCCCTAGAAGTGATGTATTCACACATGTACTAAGTTTCCAGTTAATACAATTCTAGCATGAATAAGAAACATTTATCTGTTGGGAACGTAGTAATTTCAAAAATTTCCTACACACACGCAAGATCATGGTGATGTATAGCAACAAGATGGGAGAGTGTTGTCTATGTACCCACGCAGCCCGACTGCGGAAGCGTTGACGCAATGTAGAGGAAGTAGCCGTATGTCTTCCCGATCCGATCGATCCAAGCACTCTTACTCCGGCACCTCCGAGTTCTTAGCACACGTACAGCTCGATGACGATCCCGGGGCTCCGATCCAGCAAAGCGTCGGGGAGGAGTTCCGTCAGCACGACGGCGTGGTGACGATCTTGATGTTCTACCGTCGCAGGGCTTCGCCTAAGCACTGCAACAATATGACCGAGGTGGAATATGGTGGAGGGGGGCACCGCACACGGCTAAGAAACGATCACGAGGATCAACTTGTGTGTCTATGGGGTGCCCCCTTACCCCGTATATAAAGGAGTGGAGGAGGGGAGGGCCGGTCCTCTCTATGGCGCGCCCTAGGGGAGTCCTACTCCCACCGGGAGTAGGATTCCCCCTTTCCTAGTCCAACTAGGAGTCCTTCCATGTATTAGGAGTAGGAGTCAAGGCAAGGGAAAAGAGGAGAGAAGGAAGGAGGGGGCGCAGCCCTTCCCCCTAGTCCAATTCGGACTAGGCCTTGGGGGGGCGCCCAACCTCTCCTATCTCTTTCCCCTAAAGCCCAATAAGGCCCATATACTCCCCGGCGAATTCCCGTAACTCTCCGGTACTCCGAAAAATACTCGGATCACCCGGAACACTTCCGATATCCAAATATAGGCTTCCAATATATCAATCTTTACGTCTCGACCATTTCGAGACTCCTCGTCATGTCCGTGATCACATCCGGGACTCTGAACAACCTTCGGTACATCAAAATGCATAAACTCATAATATAACTGTCATCGTAACCTTAAGCGTGCGGACCCTACGGGTTCGAGAACAATGTAGACATGACCGAGACACGTCTCCGGTCAATAACCAATAGCGGGACCTGGATGCCCATATTGGCTCCTACATATTCTACGAAGATCTTTATCGGTCAGACCGCATAACAACATACGTTGTTCCCTTTGTCATCGGTATGTTACTTGCCCGAGATACGATTGTCGGTATCCAATACCTAGTTCAATCTCGTTACCGGCAAGTCTCTTTACTCGTTCCATAATACATCATCTCGCAACTAACTCATTAGTTGCAATGCTTCCAAGGCTTATGTGATGTGCATTACCGAGAGGGCCCAGAGATACCTCTCCGACAATCGGAGTGACAAATCCTAATCTCGAAATACGCCAACCCAACATCTACCTTTGGAGACACCTGTAATGCTCCTTTATAATCATCCAGTTATGTTGTGACGTTTGGTAGCACCCAAAGTGTTCCTCCGGCAAACGGGAGTTGCATAATCTCATAGTCATAGGAACATGTATAAGTCATGAAGAAAGCGATAGCAACATACTAAACGATCGGGTGCTAAGCTAATGGAATGGGTCATGTCAATCAGATCATTCAACTAATGATGTGACCTCGTTAATCAAATAACAACTCTTTGTCTATGGTTAGGAAACATAACCATCTTTGATTAACGAGCTAGTCAAGTAGAGGCATACTAGTGACACTCTGTTTGTCTATGTATTCACACATGTATTATGTTTCCGGTTAATACAATTCTAGCATGAATAATAAACATTTATCATGAAATAAGGAAATAAATAATAACTTTATTATTGCCTCTAGGGCATATTTCCTTCATTATAATGATATAAGGAAATATAAATAACAACTTTATTATTGCCTCTAGGGCATATTTCCTTCAAATATTTGTTGCGAAAAATATGTGCCCACATACCATCGGTCTCTACTGATAACCTATATAGCCATTTGCAAGTAGGCATTTG
>NC_041388.1:621609277-621683616 GCF_002162155.2 Triticum dicoccoides | reverse complement strand
AGCAAATGATATCCCATCTTGCCAAGCGGTATTTTGATTTAACTTCATCACATTACCAGAAAAATCGAGAATGGTAAAAATCTAACCTTTTCCATACCACTAATAAAGAATAGAAATGCATCGAAGATCGATTTGAGAAAAAACTAAGCTGCTTCAAGGGTAAGCTTATGTCCTATGGAGGTTGGCTGGTGCTGATTAACTCAGTACTTACTAGTATGCCGATGTCCCTATTGTCTTTATTTGAAGTGCTCGATGGTGAATTGAAATACCTAGATAACTGAAAGGTAATGATCCCATTTCACACTCAAACAAATGCCTATATGCATCTTGCTCCTCCTTGGCCCTACCAAAGCATAAAAATTCGCTCTTGTTAAAATTAATCTTAAGCCCCACATTTGACTCCTCGGAAACGCCAGAATGAGGTTTCTTTCACCTCCGTCTTATCAAAAACTCCTCGAAAACGCTAGCATGAGGTTTCTTTCACCTTTGACTTTTGCCTTTATCAATGAATCTACTTCCTTGCTCTTTTTAATTGTGATGTCACTTTTACAGGAGGTATCTCATTCCTCTGGTGATTCTTCACAAACTCAACTTCCGGCTTTCAAGACTGCCCCCGGGTAAAGATAATTATCCTTCTTCTGCATCTTTATGTCCGTATCATTATACTGACTCATCAAATTCCTCTTAGTGGTCAAGAAAAACCCAAGAAAGCCAGAGTGGTTAAGGCGACTGAAAACCGGACGCCGCTGAACCGGCACTGCCAACTCCTGCCCCAGGACAACCTGAAGCACCAGAAGACCCTGCTGTCAACGTTCGAATAGATCCTCCTGAGTTGTCTGTTGACGAAACTGTTCTCAACCAATCTACTATTGAACCATCAAGCTCAGCTAACCCGCCGGCGACTTACGACAGTGAAGTTTTAACCACTGGTAGTAGATTTGTTGAACCGGGCAATCCAACTGTGCTAGCCAGACACTCTGCCAAGCAAGAGGCTTTGGAAAAGCAAAAAGTGTGGTTTGACATCTCTCACTATGCTCAGCTGAGTATTAGTGATGTACTATCTGGCTATCTTAGTCATGTGCATTCCAGTCGTGACTCTGAAATTGAGATGGTCAAACAGCTGCAATTGAAATATGAGGTATGTTCTCCGGCTTTCATTAGTTTATCTGCTCTGCCAGCCCCCAAGTCTCCTGATTATGACAAACTTGAATGATCTATAGACTTGTGATATAGGTTGATGAGCATAATATCACATGTAGTCCCCAAGGGCCGGCTTAATCCATTATGAATGAGCCGGTACTTAACTTCATAACTTTCTTGACCCAGTCCAAACTAATATTGTTATCTGGCTTAAGAAGAAAAACTTCCTGAAGATCATGCATTAGCCCCCAAGTGCCAAGTGTTGTTGCATGTAAAACACTTGGGACTTTTTACAAGAGTCATTTCTGCATTTAAAAATTGCTTTGGCAGACATTAGCCCCCAAGTGCCAAGTTGTGTTGCTTTGCAAAGCACTTGGGACTTTAATCATTATGACTTTTATTGCAATAAACTTTGACACACCTATACATGTCTGCAGACTGCCATAACTGGCTTGGATTCTCACCTAGCTGATGCAAAAACCCGATTGGTGGCTCAAGAGACTGAGATAAAGAATACCGAATCCTAACTCTAGTTGAGCCTATCTGAAGCAGAGAAACTGAAGACCAGTTTTGATGTAGAGAAAAAATCTTGGGTCGATGAAAAAACCTTGCTGACACAGCGTGCTGAAACGGCCGAGGCGGCTCTCAAAGAGGTTACCACTAAACTCGACGGTTTAAAAAGTCGTGTGTCTCAGATGGTCTCTGCAATCTTTGGTGAGTTCTCATATTATTTATTTAAACTCTACTTGTGCCATCATAATGTAAGCCACCTTCTTAACCTTTTGGAATACCTCATAGGTCCACGGAGCAGCAATCTAAGCCAAAACAGCCTGATAAAGCTCGAGGCGGTTTACACCCTGGTGGAGCAACTTTATACTGGAGCTCAACGAGCTCTTGCGATTATCTCCCTAGTCAACCAAGGACCAGACTTTTTGAGTGATGTCTTAAGAAGTTATCTATCTTACCCGCCAGATTCCAAGAAGTCAAGCGGTCTTGTGCGAGAGCCGGAGCCCTAACTGCTCTTAGCCGCTCCAAAGCCTCGGTGCCGGTGCTAGACCCAGTGGATGTAGCCAAGGGGTATCCCAGCTTTAAGGAAGACGGGACTCCGTTTAACGATCAAGAAGATTTTGCTGCTTGTGTGAGGGGAATTCGTCCTCATGCTACCATCCTTGGCGACGAGACCAATGTTGATAAGTATCAGCCGGGTTTTGACGCGGAGAATAAAAAGATGGCAACTCCTTCGTATAAAGTAACAGATCTAATCACACTGGTTCGCCAACACACCTTTGCCCCAGAAATTGACCCGTCTGGTCTAATTGATGATGAAGCTGAGTTCGTTGCTCTTCATGGCTTTGATTGGTCCAAGCCCAGTTTCCAAAAAGTGGAGGAAGCTGAACCGTTGATGGAGGAGTCGTAACCATCCAAATAATCCGGCTAAGATTTAATGAACCGGCTTTAGCTTAACATCTGCTTAGGAGAAAAACAGCTTTAACCTTTTGGGCTCCCAACGCCTTGTAATAGGCTAGCTTAAAACTTCGTGTTCTGCCTATGCCATCGTGCATATCATACTGAGTACGACATTTTTATCCATCATGTCAATATATGCTTTATACCCTTTATCATATCTGTAGCGTTTGAATCTGTTCATGTATGTAAAAGATGAGAAATTGTCCTGGCGGTTTGTCGCTGGAAGGGTCAAAACACCCAATACATAACTATGAAATCATAACGGTATAATCAAGGCTAGATGTAAGTATAAACAAAGCTAGAAAGTCTTTGATTAAAGAAAACATAGATAAGTCTGTTTATGAACTTTAAACGGCAATATCATACCTGTGTTCTTGAATCTGGACCGCCGGCTTATGTGACCCGAACAGTAAGGGTGACAACCCAATCTTTTTTAGAAGCCAATACTTCCATATGCATGATGACTATTATACACTGGCAACTCATTGTTAAAGAACAAAGCCAGTTTAAATTGAAACCATACTTATAGTTAGATTCTAGACAACAAAAACCAGAAAAAGAAAAGATTATCTTGCAAACAATGTAAGTCAAATACCAAGAAAAAATTTGGAGGCTTCTGATTCGAATATGATCAGTAAACCAGACCAAAGGGGTTAAGCTATGATTCGAATACGATCATGTAGCCCCCAGTGGTTGTGGCATTGCGCCAATCAAGAGGGTACCGACAGCTATGTTCTCTTTGGTTCGAATACGACCTATGTTTGAACAGGAAGCCCCCAAATGACCTTGAGAGATTCTTAATGACCTTGATTTAAATACGATCCAAGTTGGACCCAAAAGGGGTTAAGCTATGATTCGGATACGATCAAGAAGCCCCATAGTGTGTTTGGCTTTGCGCCGATCAAGAGGGTAACGACAGCTATGTTCTCTTTGGTTCGAATATGACCTATGTTTGAACAAGAAGCCCCCAAATGACCTTGAGGTTTAACGGCTAGATTTGAATTGAACCATGAGCCGGACCAAGAGGGTTAGGCTAAATTTGAATACAATCAGCCTCTAATTGGTCGTTTTATAATTAAAATAACAAATACATGTGATCATTAAAGATGAAAAGGATAGAGGTCCTACTTTATTATTTATCATAATATATACAACGTCAAAGTATGTACATTATGAGAGACGGTGGCTCAAGTGTAGTAAGGCCGAAGATGAGCAATATTCCACGGCCGGCGGGTCTCCGCCTCCGACTTACGTGAGTCTTTGTGCTCTCGAACATCGATAAGATAGTATGACCCGTCATTCAAGTTTTTGCTGACCACAAAGGGTCCTTCCCAAGGTGGGGATAGCTTGTGCGCACCAGACTGATCCTAGATGAGCCGGAGCACCAGGTCACCTTCTTGGAAGGTTCTTGACTTAACCCGGCGACTGTGATAACGGCGCAGGTCCTGTTGGTAAATCGTTGAGCGGGCTACTGCTAAGTCACGCTCTTCATCCAATAGGTCGAGCGCATCCTAACAGGCTTGTTTGTTATCAGCTTCAACATAAGCTGCCACTCGGGGCGAGTCATGACGGATGTCACTAGGCAGGACTGCCTCTGCTCCATAAACCATGAAGAAAGGAGTATAACCCGTAGATCTGTTAGGGGTAGTATTGATGCTCCATATCATAGAGGGTAACTCTTCCACCGAACAGCCCGGCGTCCGTTGTAAAGGGACCATAAGCCAGGGTTTTAAAGCCTTAAGGATTTCCTGATTGGCTCTTTCAGCTTGACCATTGGGTTGGGGGTGAGCTACTAATGAAACAGAATTTCATTTAAAGGTTTAGAGTTTCGCACATACAAATTTACTTGGAACGACAGGTAGATACCGCATATAGGAAGGTATGGTGGACTCATATGGAATAACTTTTGGGGTTTATGGAAGTGGATGCATAAGCAGTATTCCCGCTTAGTACAAGTGAAGGCTAGAAAGAGACTGGGAAGCGACCAGCTATAGAGCGACAACAGTCATGAACATGCATTAAAATTAATCAACATTGAGTGCAAGCATGAGTAGGATATAATTCACCATGAACATAAATATCGTGGAGGCTATGTTGATTTTGTTTCAACTACATGCGTGAACATGTGCCAAGTCAAGCCACTCGAATCATTCAAAGGAGGATACCACCCTATCATACCACATCGCAACCAATTTAATAGCATGTTGGCATGCAAGGTAAACCATTATAAACTCCTAGCTAATTAAGCCTGGCATGAGCATCTATAATCTCTAATTTTCATTGCAAACATGTTTCATTCATAATAGGATGAACCAGGAGCGATGAACTAATCATATTTACAAAAACAAGATAGGTCGAGTTCATACCAGATTCTCTCATCTCAATCAGTGTATCAAATATCGTCATTATTGCCTTTCACTTGCACGACTGAATAGTGTGGATAATAATAATAGTGCACGTGCATTGGACTAAGCTGGAATCTGCAAGCATTCAATACACAGGAGAATACAAGGTAATATGGGCTCTTTGTTATATGAACAATAATGCATGTGAGAGCCACTCAACATTTTCATCATGGTCTTCTCCTCTTGACCCCAAAGAAAGAAAGGAAGTAAAACTATTTACACGGGAAATCTCCCAACAAGAAAAAGAAGAACGAGAAATCTTTTTGGGTTTTCTTTTAATTACTACTAATACAAGCATGGAAAGTAAACTAGCTAAAAGCTACAACTATTTTTTTAAGGTTTTTCGAAAACACAAGAAGAATGCTGGAAAACAAAATAAACTAGCATGGATATTACAATGAAAAAGTATGAGCACCGACAACTGGCATGAGTGCGTGAACATGAATGTAATGTCGGTGAGAAATACGTACTCCCCAAGCTTAGGCTTTTGGCCTAAGTTGGTCTATGGCCACGACTCAAAGCCCCCTCTCCGGTGTACGGAGGAGTATCCTCTGGGTGCCACTGGTTGGCGATCTCCTCCGGATCCCACTGATAAACAGACTGACGGTAAGGATAAAGTGGTGGCTCTGGCTCTGGCTCTAGAGCTGATGTCAGGCTCCAGTATGCATGAATGGCCTCCGGCAAAACAAGGTACGTACGTGCCTGAAAATATGTTAAACAAAGAGGGAGCAGGAAAGGTAATAGTCTCAAAGTAATTCTTATCAAATATCAATCTATATTTAAGAATCTTCTTCTTATCCTTAACAATAAAATCATGTGCTACCATACTCTTATAATCATGAAAAATAGGAGGCAGCAACTTTTCCTCATTCTCATAATGCCTAATAGGTATGTTAAAGTGTGCAGCAAGGCGCGAGACAAAGATGCCTCCAAAGACGGGACCCTTCGTACGGTTCATACTTAACCGTTTAGCAACAATAGTGCCTAAACTGAAAGTGGTATCACGAAACAAAGCATGGTCCAAAATAACAATATCAGGGGCATTAAGATTTCCATTGTTCCCGCGACCAATTAAGCATCTACTAGCAAATATTGCAAAGTAACGTAGAACATGAAAATGTATGGTAGTAATTCTTGCATCGAAAACTTTCCTCATTTCCCCTACAGCAATCATATCAATAAATCCCTCCACATCATTATGATGTGGTTCCTCTATGCTACCCGCAAAGGGTATCTTACAGACCCTACAAAACTCATATAGTGACATCTCCTTAACCTCATCATATAAATGAAATTCCACCAAAGGTGGTGATTTCTTAGCATGAAAGTAAAAAATTTGCTCGAAATATTAGTGAGGAGGAGATACTGTTCGCGCTGGTCGCGGAGGAAGTCGATGAGGCCTGCATTCTCATCCAAATAATAAAAATCTTCATAAATCTCGGCGTCTCTCAAGACCTCATCACAAGGCCATTCACATGGCCGAACCTCCGTAGTGTGAGGGAGATTATATTTGGGCTTATTATTCTCTTCACTTTGCTTATCCTTCGAGCTTCGGCTCGAAGAGCCCCTCAACAATCTCTTCATCATTTTATTTCTGAAAAAATTCTGAAATTTTTAGTGACTCAAAATAAAAGTGAACCAAACTCAACAAGATTGATAGCAACTACTCCTACATGTGCCTAGAGGCCATATCATGCATTAAAACTACTTTTGACCACATAAATTTGACATGCAAGCTCAAGAACAGGGTCACCTAAGCAGCAAAAATTTGCAATAAATAAAGCACTAGAAAAAACTAATTGGACCATTGGAGGAGTCACATACTGAAGAACAATTCTCCAAAGCAGTTTTGTGAATGGAGCTTTGAGCAAGGAGATCGAAAATGGCAGCAAGATGAGCTAGAACTCGGGTTTGAGCTGGTGGAGAATTTTTTTGGAGGAAGACGAAGTGTGTGGGTGCTAGAATAAGTGGAGGGGGCCCACGTGGGTCCACGAGGCAGGGGGGCCGCCCAAGGGGGGTGGGCGTGCCCTGGACCCTTGTGGCCAGGTGGTGAGGCCCCCAAGTGTGTTCTTAGTGCCAATAATTCTTAAATATTCTTGCAAAAATCATATTAAATTTTCAGGACATTTGGTGAACTTTTATTTTCAGGGTATTTTTTATTGCAAGGATAATTCAAAAAACAGACAGAAAATACTATTTTTACTTTATTTAATCTAAATAACAGAATGTAAAAGGAGGGTATAGAGAGTTGTGCTTTCTAACTTCATCCTTCCCATGCTCATCAAAAGGAATCCACTAACAAGGTTGATCATGTCTTTTTAACAAACTATTTCCGAATTACATGAAACCGAAGAATTTTTGAATAACACTAGGTTACCTCAATGGGGATATGCATGTCCCCAACAATAAGAATATCATATTTCTTCTTGACAGTAGGAAGAGGAAATTCAAAACCTCCAATAATAATCGTTGAAGTTTTTCCAATAGAATTAATACTGTGGACTTGAGGTTGTTTCCTCAGAAAGTGTATTGTATGCTCATTACGATTAACATGAAAAGTGACATTGCCTTTGTTGCAATCAATAACAGCCCCTGCAGTGTTCAAAAAGGGTCTACCAAGAATAATAGACATACTATCGTCCTCGGGAATATCAAGAATAACAAAGTCCGTTAAAATAGTAACATTTACAACCACAACAGGCACATCCTCACAAATACCGACAGGTATAGCAGTTGATTTATTAGCCATTTGCAAAGATATTTCCATAGGTGTCAACTTATTCAAACCAAGTCTACGATATAAACAGAGAGGCATAACACTAACATCGGCTCCAAGATCACAAAAAGCAGTTTTAACATAGTTTCTTTTAATGGAGCATGGTATAGTTGGTACTCCTGGATCTCCTAGTTTCTTAGGTATTCCACCATTATAGTATAATTAGCAAGCATGGTGGAAATTTCAGCTTCCGGTATCTTTCTTTTATTTGTAACAATGTCTTTCATATACTTATCATCTTGCTCAATTCTCTTAGGGTGGACCTTAGGATACAAAGGTTCCTGAGTCATTTTACACCCTCTAGTCATAACTCTAACAGCATTATCATTTTTCTTATTATTTAATTCATTGAGCAAATCACTCTGAGCTTTCAGTACTTGTTCTACTTGAGTGGTAACCATAGAAGCATGTTTACTAATAAGTTTAAGTTCACCTTTAACTCTAGACATATAATCACTCAAGTGTTCAATCATATAGGCATTGCATTTCAATTGTCTACCAACATAGGCATTGAAGTTTTCTTGTTTAACAATAAAATTATCAAACTCATCCAAGCATTGGCTAGCAGACTTATAATGAGGAATATCGCCTTCATCAAATTTATAAAGAGAATTTACCTTTACTACCTATGTCGGGTTATCAAGACCATGTATTTCTTCAATAGGTGGTAAATTCTTAACATCTTCAGCTTTAATACCTTTTTCTTTCATAGATTTTTTCGCCTCTTGCATATCTTCAGGACTGGGAAATAGAATACCCCTTTTCTTCGGAGTTGGCTTAGGAGTTGGTTCAGGAAGTGTCCAATCATTTTCATTACTCAACATATTATTCAGTAACAATTCAACTTGGTCAACAGATCTTTCCTTCAAAACACAACCAGCACAACTATCCAGGTGGTCTCTGGAAGCATCGGTTAGTCCATTATAAAAGATATCAAGTATTTCATTTTTCTTGAGAGGATGATCAGGCAAAGCATTAAGTAATCGGAGAAACCTCCCCTGAGTGTAGTGACCCGACCTTAGACGGTCAAGTATCTGTGCTTCAGTGTCATCCCTGGATCGGTAATGCTGACACACACAGTACTCGAATGGATTTATAACAGAGTAGCAATCACGCACTTATTACATTGATAGTCTCAAGAGAGAACTTAATACAATAAATCTGGATTAAGGCCATCTAATTAAAATAACAGTAGAAGGCTTGGAAGATAAAGTGAGTCCATCAACTCCAACAGCATAGCCGAGTGCATGATAATGACCTAGCGCACCTTACTCCTCATTTGAAAAGTCTGCAACATGATATGGTGCAGCCCGAAATGGGTCAGCACATGGAATATGCTGGCAATATAACACAGTAGAGCAAAGAACATATAAATGCTATCACTACATGCATATATGGCTGGTGGACGCTCTATGGTTATATTGTTTTGCGAAAAGCCAATTTTTCCCTACAACAAAGGAATAGATTTATTTAACTATCATGGTGGTTGAAACATCATTGAGAAGGTTCCTCCAACTGAATCCCAATTAAAGCAATAATTAACATCCCAACAAATTAATTTTAGAGTGACGAGATCCAATCAACAATTCAAGTACTAGATACTCAAGATGTCCATATATAACCAGGGACATGGCTAACCATGATTAGTTTGTACACTCCGCAGAGGTTTGCGCACTTTTCCCCACAAGACTCGATATCCTCCATTGGATTCCACGCACTACAGGGTGTTTTAGAAACGGATGACCGAGACACAGTCTTTTAGATGCATTAACTCTTTACTCTGGGTAGACAGTTACACCTACTTTCCCCTACATTTACTAGCCTACCACTGAAAGAGGTCGCACAACATACTCAACTATGCCAGAGCCCATAATGTCTTGTGGCCGCACGAGGAAGTTTCTAGCATGAATTATCTCATGATCCCTTTGAGCCTGGGTGGCGGACCGTAGGATGATCACACGGGTACTCCGTGATATCCTAGGACAACACTGGATTCTCCAGGTGCCCACAAGCAATCCACCCAGATCTGTATTAAAGTTTCCACCTTAAGTTGAACCATTAATTAACAAACTCACATCTGTCATGGATCCACTCAAACCCAAACCATGTCTACGAGCATAGCATAGCAATATAAGCATAACGTAGAAGTAACTATCAAGGGTTTGACAGTAAAACAGGTAATAGGTTCTACATCATCATCTACTTCCCAGACCCACATGTTAAGAGATCCTACACATGCAATGTGTGAGGCTTGAAACTAATGCATAAAAAGTAGGTAATAAATGGGTATGATCAATGTGTTACTTGCCTTGTTGACGATCTGCAAATCCTAGAGTCTCGTAGTAGCACGCTTCGCACTTCGGGAATTCTATCGCAAATAAACAATAGCATACTTAAGCAATCAAGCAAATATGCACGAGTAAAACTCAAATAAGAAGGTCGAATCTGAAAACCCAACTGAAGAGATTCGATTTGCAAAAAGAATCCATTCAAACGGAGCTACGAAACTCAAACTACGAAAGAAATAAGATCCGTTTACTAATCTGGACTAAACTCAAATTTTACAGTACCAAAATCTTATTCAAGTTGGTTAAACAGAAAGAGGGCTTCGAGACAAAGATCTAGGCGCTTGTTTCACCTGATTTGGATAAATGAGCGAAAATATAAACTAAAATGGAGATTAGGGTAGAAATCGCGATTGAAAATAATCGCGGAGAAACCCTGGAAAATAAAATGAGACGAACAGGCTAACGAACGAACGTTCACTGTCTGCGGCTAACTGATGAACAACGTTCATTAAAACGAACGTACGGACGAACGTCTGCTAAATAATAAACCGATGAAAAACCGAACCCCATCGAAATCTTTAAAAAACGAATCTAGGGTTTACTAGAAAACAATCGATCGGTTTTTCCCGAGAAAAATCGGACGGCGGCGGCAGGGTCGGCAGCGCCGGGCGGTGGCGGCTAGGGTTTGGGCCGGCGGTGCTGGCGGCTGGGCTGGCGGCGGGGCCGGGCCACGGCTTATAAAGCCTGGCCGGGAGTGTCCGGATCGGGCACGGCCCATTAGGTGGGTGCACTTTTTTGAAATAATCCTGACACGGAAAAACAAATAGAAGCAATACTAAACGAAGTCCAAAAATCCTGAAATAAATTTTCATGGTCCTCTGCGGACAAAGTGAACATTTATTTGGGCCTCTAATGCAAATTTGAAAAACGCATATTTTCCTAATTCAAATAAAATAGCAATAAAAGTGCAAAAAGAAATTACTTATTTTATGTTAACATTTTTCCTTCTATATTCCCTTTATTTTGGAGAAGTCATATTATCTCCTCTCATATATTTTAATATGAAATATTTTTGGAGAGAAAAATAATTGAAACCGAAGTGATCCTTGTTTCGATATTTGATAGAATTCAAATATGAAAAACGTGAAATCCCCAACTCTCTCCGTGGGTCCTTGAGTTGCTTAGAATTTCAAGGATCACAAAGCAAAAATGTAGTAAAATATGATATGCATGAATGACCTATGTATAACATTCCAAATTGAAAATTTGGGATGTTGCAAACCTACCCCCCTTAAGATGAATCTCGTCCTCGAGATTCGGGTTTGCTAGAAAATAGGTGTGGGTGGTATCTGCGTAGATCCTCCTCTTGTTCCCAGGTGGCTTCATCCTCGGTATGGTGGCTCCACTAAACCTTGCAAAACTTGATAACCTTGCTGCATGTAACTTGGCTAGCAAACTCGAGAATCTTGACTAGTTTCTCCTCATATGTCAAATCACTATCCAACTGATTTGCTTCCAGGGGCACGGTATCTCTCAGAGGAATATCGGCCATCTCTGCATGGCACTTCTTCAACTGGGAAACGTGAAACACATCATGAACTCCTGACAGTCCCTCGGGTAACTCCAACTTGTAGGCAACCTCTCCCATGCGTTCCAAAACACAATACGGTCTTACAAATCTCGGGGATAACTTTCCCTTAACTCCAAAACATTTAACTCCTCGGAGAGGTGACACACGAAGATATGCTCTTTCTCCGATTTCATAGACTACCTCCTTGCATTTTGAATCTGCGTAACTCTTCTGCATGGACTGAGCTACCTTCAATCTATCTCGAATTGGCTTAACCTTCTCTTCGGAAACCTTAATCAAATCTGGTCCAAACAACTGGCGGTCTCCAACTTCATCCCACATCAACGGTGTTCGGCATCGTCTTCCATACAGGGCTTCGAACGGTGCCATCTTCAAACTGTCCTGGCAGCTGTTGTTGTATGAGAACTCTGCGTAGGGCAAGTTGTCATCCCAACTAGATCCATAATCTAGCGCACAAGCTCTCAGCATGTCTTCCAAAATTTGATTGACTCTCTCGGTCTGTCCATCTGTCTGCGGATGAAAGGATGTACTGAACTCTAGCCTAGTACCCAAAGTCTGGTGCAGATGATGCCAAAACTTCGAAGTAAATTGTGTCCCTCTATCCGATACGATGGTCCTCGAAACTCCATGCAGACATACGATCCTGGTCATATATATCTTGGCCAACTTTGCACTGGTATAGGTGGTTTTTACTAGGATAAAGTGAGCTACTTTGTTCAAGAGATCCACTACTACCCAGATAGAATCATATCCCCATCGGGTCCTGGGTAATCCGGTGATAAAATCCATGCCAAGCTTGTCCCACTTTCATTCGGGTATCGGCATAGGCTGCAGTAATCCTGCTGGCTTCTGATGTACTGCCTTCACTCCCTGACATACATCACATATGGCTACATACTCGGCAATGTCCTTCTTCGTTCCAGTCCACCAGAAACGCTCCTTCAAATTCAAATACATCTTGGTGTTTCCGGGGTGTATCGAGTATGTCGAGTCATGAGCTTCCTATAGTATCAACTTCCTGATCTCGGCATTATTGGGCACATATACATGGTCCTCAAACCACAAGGTGTCGTGCTCATCCTCATGAAAACCTTTGGCTTTTCCTTCACTCATCTTCTCCTTTATCTCGGCAATTTCTTTGTCATCCTTCTATGCTTCTCGAATCTTTTCCAATAATGTTGACTGAACCTCCAGTGCTGCAACAAAACCTCTAGGAACTATCTCCAAATGAAGCTTCCTGAGATCTCTTGCTAACTCCTTTGGCAATCCTTCGCTTACGAGGGTATTGACATAACTCTTCTGGCTCAAAGCGTCTGCTGCAACATTGGCCTTGCCTAGATGATAGTGCAACTTCATATAATAATCCTTTATGAGCCCCAACCATCTCCTCTGCCTGAGGTTCAGCTCCTTCTCAGTAAAAATGTACTTCAAACTCTTATGATCCATGTACACATCATAATGGTTTCCAATAAGAAAATGTCTCCAGGTCTTGAGCGCATGCACTACAACTGCTAACTCCAAATCATGCGTGTCATAATTCAACTCATGCGGTCGAAGTTGATGTGAGGCATACGAAACAACTCTTCTGTCTTGCATAAGTACTTCTCCAAGTCCTAAGCGAGAGGCATCGCAATGCACATGGAAATCCTTGCGTATATCCGGCAGAATCAGCACTAGGGCTGTAGTTAGACATTTCTTCAACTCCTGGAAACATGCTTCACATTCTTCAGTCCAATGGAACTTGGCGTCCTTCTTCAACAACGCCATCATGGGCTTTGCAATCTTAGAAAAATTCTCAATGAATCTCCGGTAATACCCCGTGAGTCCAAGAAAACTGCGGATCTCTCCAACTGAGGTGGGTGCCAACCACTCAGTGACTGACTGAACCTTGGTAGGATCAACTAGTATACCTTCTCCTGATATAACATGTCCAAGAAATCCAACTTCCTTCAACCAAAACTCTCATTTGGTAAACTTGGCATATAACTGATGTCCCCTGAGCTTCTCAAGAACCAAACGCAAATGCTCCTTCTGTTCCTCTTCATTCTTCAAGTATACCAAGATATCATCAATGAACACCACGAAAACCTTATCCAAGAACTCCATGAACACCTTGTTCATCATACTCATGAAATAGGTAGGGGCGTTAGTCAGTCCAAATGACATAACCGTATACTCATATAACCCGTACCTTGTGGTGAAAGCTGTTTTTCGTATATCCTTTTCTCGTATCTTCAGCTGGTGATATCCCGATCGTAGATCGATCTTCAAAAACACCTTAGCTCCTGGAAATTGGTCAAAAAAACCATTGATCATCGACAGCAGGTACTTGTTCTTGATCGTCACTTCATTCAATGCACGATAATCAACAACCATTCTTAACGATCCATCCTTCTTCTCAACCAAGAGCACTGGGGCTCCCCATGGTGATGAACTTCGTCGAATGTAACCTTTCTCCAATAACTCCTTTATTTGCTTCTTGATCTCTTCCAGATCATTTGCGGGCATCCAGTATGGTCTCTTTGATATCGGTCCGGTGCCTGGCAATAGTTTTATCAAAAACTCGATGTCTCGATCTAGCGGCATGCCTGGTAGCTCCTCTAGAAATACATCTTGGTAATCCTTCACTACAGGCACTTCCTCCTGAACAACTCCTGAGACAGAATTTACTTGAGTCCTCCTAGGCGCATGCCTAGATACATACTTGATCCTTTTTCCCTCCGGGGTGGTGAGTAAAATCGACTTACTGGCGCAATCGATGTTTCCCCCATACATCAATAGCCAATCCATGCCTAGTATCATATCCAATCCTTGTGACTCCAAAATTATCAGGTATGAGGGGAAAACATGGCTTCCAATGGTCAATGGTATCTGAAAACATCCTTGACTTGCCATATACTCCGCTCCTAGTGAGCTTACTAACATAGGTGTTCTAAGTACTTTAGTAGGCAACATATACTTATCCACAAATCCCCTTGAAATGTATGAATGCGATGCACCAGTATCAAAAGGAACAATTGCAGTAAATGACGTAACCAAAAACTTACCGACAACTGCATCAGGCTGCTCTTCAACCTCCTCCACGTTCACATGGTTCACTTGTCCCTTGTTGAAAGGGTTGGGCTTCTTCCCAGAGCTTCCATTGCCATTCCCATTCTTTGCTTCAGGGCACTCAGTGGCATAGTGTCCAGTATTCCCGCACTTGAAACAAGTAATGCGATTTAGATCCTTCTTGGCGGGCGTTGCTAGGTTAGAGCGGTTCTGATTGATGCCTGCTCCATTCCCGTTTCCATTATTGGGGCCACTGTGGTTATGCGAACTTCCTCCATTGTGAGTATGGCCTCCATGGTTATGGGTAAATCCTCCCGAGTTTGGGGTGAAACGGGGCTTCTGCTGAGCTCCAGAAATGTACTTCCCTTGTCCATACTACCTCTATGGCTCTCTATCTGTTGCTGCTTCCCTTCAATCATAAGAGCCTTGTCTACCAGCTTGGTAGTTGTTAAATGTTGCCACCATCAACTGCATGCTCATCTCATCATTCAGCCCTTCCATAAACTTCTCCTGCTTCGCGGCATCTGTGGCTACATCATCAGGGGCATAACGAGATAGCTTACTAAACTCATCTACGTACTGAGCCACAGTACGATTTCCCTGGCGCAAGTTGCGAAACTCGCGCTTCTTCATGCTCATAGCTCCAGTTGAGATATGGGATGTGCGGAATGCTTGCTGAAACTGATCCCAAGTGATATTGGCTATAGGGAAAGTGGTTGTATAATTCTCCCACCATGAGGCTGCTGGTCCATCCAATTGATGTGGGCGAAACGCACCTTCTCAGCATCGGTGCAACCTGCGGTGGTCAATTCCCTTCCAATCTTGCGTAGCCAGTCATCGGCAACTATTGGCTCGGTGCTACTGGAAAACACCGGCGGCTGCAACCTTAGAAAATGGGCTAAGTTATCAACTGTTGGTGGTGGCGGAGGGATGTTGTTGTTGTTATTGTTGTTGTTGTTGTTGCCTTGGTTCTGGACTAATATCTGCATCAAGGCATTCTGCTGCTGGATCAACTGGGTGATCTCCGATGGGAAGACAAATCCGGTATCACATCTCGGAGGCATCTAATGGGTTTAGAGGGGAGAGATTAGAATAGAATGAGGTCTAGTGATAAAACACTACCCATATGCACATGAGACAAACACAATCATATCACACCAAATCAATTCAAGCAAGGGCATACAACCGGTCTAGAACTATCGTTACAAAAGTGCTCGGACTATTACTATTTACAATGGGGGGGACTACTATTCATATGGTGGTCATCTAGAAATTTTGATCGGTGGAAGACTCCATGATATCCGCTCCAGTTTCATATTCATAGTCATCATCACTACCATCAGGATCGGAGTCGGTGTCATCTATGATGATGTAGTCTTTAGAACGAATTTCCTTGGGTTCGTCATCTTCTCCTCCTGGGGCGGGGTCTCCCATGAAAACTCCTAGCTTCCTCTTCGGGTCGTCATTCTTCTCCACAAGTATCTTGATTTCCTCCTCATATCCATCTCGTGTAGACTTGACTACCTCCTCTAGCTCTGTGATCCTGGTCATTGCCTTCTTCAGATCTATCATGCCTGCGCACATCTGGTTCTCCTGGCGACGAATGTGATGGTTTAACTCCTGGATGAAAGCTGCAATGGACCTGTCCCTCCTGGTGCTGATCATCTCACATTGCTCATCTCGACGCCCACATATCTGGTAGATAGTGTCCTTAAGATCCTTGTTGTAGACTTTGTTGATGCATCTCATGGCGATGTGGGCTGCCATGCTCTTTCCTAGACTCCAGGTTGGTACACCAAAGGAAAACTCTATGGGTTCAGTGACTGGCGTGAATGTCCTTCCTAGAACTTGAACTTGAATCATCCGACGCTCCTCTTCTGGTAAAGTGGTGGTGTAGGTTCCGATAAAGCTGGGTATTCCGATGTTCAGGTACCTAGTGACTTCCTTCAGGTGTCATCCAAAGGGTGTGTCTTCATCCGGTTGAGCAAACTTGTTCCTTAAGTCCGCCATCCTAAAGAGTATAAAATGGAGAGGAGTCAGAAATGAGTAGAGAAGAGTGACCTATGGCTCATCTTAGTGGTCGTGTCCTACATTCAGCATGTGCTCTAATACCATCTTGTAGCGACCCGACCTCGGACGGTCAAGTCTCTGTGCTTCAGTGTCATCCCTGGATCGGTAATGCTGACACACACACAATACTCGAATGGATTTATAACAGAGTAGCAATCACATGCTTATTACATCAATAGTCTCAAGAGAGAACTTAATACAATAAATATGGCTTAAGGCCATCTAATTAAGATAACAACGGAAGGCTTGGAAGATAAAGTGAGTCCATCAATTCCAACGGCATAGCTGAGTGCATGACAACAACCTAGCGCACCTTACTCCTCGTGTGAAAAGTATGCAACATGATATGTTGCAGCCCAAAACGGGTCAGCACATGGAATATGCTAGCAATATAACACAGTAGAGCAAAGAACAGATAAATGCTATCACTACATGCATATATGGTTGGTGGAGGATCTATGGTTATACTGTTTTGCGAAAAGCCAATTTTTTTCCTACAACAAAGCAATAGATTTATTTAAGTATCATGGTGGTTGAAACATCATTGAGAAGGTTCCTCCAACTCAATCCCAATTAAAGAAATCATTAACATCCCAACAAATTAATTTTAGAGTGATGAGATCCAATCAATAATTCAAGTACTAGATACTCAAGATGTCCATAACCGGGGACACGGCTAATCATGATTAGTTTGTACACTCTGCAGAGGTTTGCGCACTTTTCCCCACAAGACTCGATCTCCTCCGTTGGATTTCTCGCACTATAGGGTGTTGAGAAATGGATGACCGAGACACAGTCTTTCAGAAGCATTAACTCTTTACTATGGGTAGACAGTTACACCTACTTTCCCCTACATCTGCTAGCCTACCACTGAAAGAGGTCACAGAACATACTCAACTATGACAGAGCACATAATGGCTTGTGGCTGCACACAGAAGTTTCTAGCATGAATAATCTCATGATCCCTTTGAGCCTTGGTGGCGGACCATAGGATGATCACACGGGTACTTCGGGATATCCTAGGACAACACTGGATTCTCCAGGTGCCCATAAGCAATCCATCCAGATGTGTATTAAAGTTTCCACCTAAGGTTGAACCGTTAATTAACAAACTCACATCTGTCATGGATCCACTCAAACTCAAACCACGTCTACGAGCATAACATAGCAATATAAGCATAACATAGAAGTAACTCCCAAGGGTTTGATAGTAAAACAGGTAATAGGTTCTACCAAATCATCTACTTCCCAGACCCACATGTTAAGAGATCCTACTCATGCAATGTGTGAGGGTTGAAACTAATGCATAAAAACTGTGTAATAAAGGGGTATGATCAATGTGTTACTTGCCTTGCTGATGATCTGCAAATCCTAGAGACTCGTGCTAGCACGCTTCGCACTCCGGGAATTCTATCGCAAACAAACAATAGCATAAATAAGCAATCAAGCAAAGATGCACGGGTAAAACTCAAATAAGAAGATCGAATCTGCAAACTCAACTGAAGAGATTCGATTTATAAAAAGAATCAAATCAAACGGAGCAACGAAACTCAAACTAAGAAACAAACAAGATTCGTTTACTAATTTGGACTAAAGTCAAATTTTACAGTACCAAAATTGTGTTCAAGTTGGTTAAGCAAAAATAGGGCTTCGAGACGAAGATCTAGGCGCTTGTTTCACCGGATTTGGATAAACGAGCGAAAAGATAAACTAAAATGGAGATTAGGGTAGAAATCACGATCGAAAATAATCGCGGAGAAACCCTGGAAAATAAAACGAGACGAACAGGCTAACGAACGAGCGTTTGCTGTCTACGGCTAACTGACGAACAACGTTCGTTAAAACGAACATACGGACGAACGTCCGCTAAATAATAAACCGACGAAAAACCAAACCGAACCGAAATCTAAAAAAACCGAATCTAGGGTTTATTAGAAAAAAGACCAATCGTTTTTTCCCGAGAAAAACCAGACAGCGGCGGCGGCGGCTACCTCAGCGACGGCGGCGGGCGCGCGGACCGAGCCGGCGACACAGCGGCTAGGGTTTGGGGCTGGCGGCGGGGTCAGGCCGCGGCTTATAAAGCCTGGTCGGGCAGTGTCCGGATCGGGCACGGCCCGGTTAGGTCGGTGCACTCTTTTTTTAAATAATCCTCACACAGAAAAACAAATAAAATAAATACTAAATGGAGTCCAAAAATCATGAAACAAATTTTAATGGTCCTCTAATACTATAGCGGACAAAGTGAACATTTATTTGGGCCTCTAATGCAATTTCGAAAAATGCATATTTTTCCTAATTCAAATAAAATAGTAATAAAAGTCCAAAAAGAAATTAATTATTTGATGTTAATATTTTTCCTCCTATATTCCCTTTATTTTGGAGAATTCATATTATCTCCTCTCATATATTCTAATATGAAATATTTTCGGAGAGAAAAATAATTAAAACCAAAGTGATCCTTGTTTCGATATTTGATAAAATTGAAATATAAAAAACCTGAAATCCCCAACTGCCTACATGGGACCTTGATTTGCTTACAATTTCGAGGATCGCAAAGCAAAAATGCAGTAAAATATGATATGCATGAATGACCTATGTATAACATTCCAAATTGAAAATTTGGGATGTTACGCCAAGCTTGTGGGAGACTCTCTTCTTCAATTTTCACAAAATTATATATCTCCCTTAAGGAGGCTTGTTTCTTATGAGCAGGAAAATATTTAGCAGAGAAGTAATAAATCATATCCTGGGGACTACGCACACAACCAAGATCAAGAGAATTAAACCATATTTTAGCATCACATCGGTTCTGCGACAGGCAGGGCAGCCGGGCCTCAAAAAAAGAGGCAAAGTCCTAGCGTGATATAAAAAGAAATAACGGGCAAGGGCGGGGAATGATAGGTTCATAGATGTGGAGTAATCAGTTCTTCATTTGAAGAGTTGGTGGAAATGAAGACCGGCTCAGAGAATCATTGGCGTGCTTTCTCTCCCTCATCGTTTAGCTCAAAAGACCCAGTCGAGCCCTAACTTGAAAAGTGCCTGCGCCCAAAAGAGATGATTCACCCTTTAATGAGAATGGAAATAACTTAAGGATAAAGTAATAGCAAGTTTTCTCATCATTAGTGAACATGGTGGCTATATCATTTAATTTAGTAAGATGTGCCACAACAGTTTTAGATTCATAGTCATAAAAAGGATCAGATTCAACCAAAGTAACTCAAGATCGACACAGAAATAATAATCCTTATCAGAGATACAGATCCGTGAAGTAGAAAAAGCAGGGTCATGTTTCATTCTAGCATTCAAGGATTTTTCTTTCAGCTTAGCTAATAGTTTCTTAAGATCATATCTATGATTGCAAGCTAAAAAGTCTCTAGCAGTTTCTTCATCCATAACATAACCTTATGTACAACAAGCAATTCATATCTAGGGGGCGAATCTTCATCATCACATTCATCAATATTATCATTTTCAATAATTTCATTCTCTCTAACCCTAGTGGCAAGTTGTTCATCAAGAAATTCACCTAGCGGCATAGTATTATCAAGCATAGAAGTAGTTTCATCATAAGTATCATGCAAAGCAGAAAGTGGCATCATCAATAACATGCGACATATCAGAATGAATAGCAGGTGTAGGTGCCGCAAGTTTACTCATAACAGAAGGTGAATCAAGTGCAGAGCTAGATGGCAGTTCCTTACCTCCCCTCGTAGTCGAGGGATAATCTTGGTCTTCCATCTTTCAAGTTCTTCATAGTGATCAACAGATATAAATCCCAAGTGACTCAAAGAATAGAGCTATGCTCCCCGGCAACGGCGCCAGAAAATAGTCTTGATAACCCAGAAGTATAGGGGATCGCAACAGTTTTTGAGGGTAGAGTATTCAACCCAAATTTATTGATTCGACACAAGGGGAGCCAAAGAATATTCTCAAGTATTAACAGTTGAGTTGTGAATTCAACCGCACCTGAAAGACTTAATATCTGCAGCAAAGTATTTAGTATCAATGTAATATGGAAGTAGCGATAACGGTGGCAAAAGTAACAGTTGCAGTTTTGTAGTGATTGTAACAGTGGCAATGGAAAAGTAACTTGCATCACATCTTTTGTCCTACCCTCCCGTGGCAGCGGGGTCTATTGGAAACTAAGGGATATTAAGGCCTACTTTTGATAGAGTACTGGAACAAAGCATTAACACTTAGTGAATACATGAACTCCTCAAACTATAGTCATCATCGGGAGAGGTCCCGATTATTGTCACTTCGGGGTTATCGGATCATAACACATAGTAGGTGACTATTGACTTGCAAAATAGGATCAAGAACTCACATATATTCATGGAAACATAATAGGTTCAGATCTGAAATCATGGCACTCGGGCCCTAGTGACAAGCATTAAGCATAGCAAAGTCATAGCAACATCAATCTTAGAACATAACGGATACTAGAGATCAAACCCTAACAAAACTAACTCGATCACATGATAAATCTCATCCAACCCATCACCGTCCAGCAAGTCTACGATGGAATTGGTGATGGGGCAAGGTTGTTGATGACGATGGCGACGGATTCCCCTCTCCGGAGCCCCGAACGGACTCCAGATCAGCCCTCCCGAGAGAGATTAGGGCTTGGCGGCGGCTCCATATCGTAAAACGCGATGAATCCTTCTCTCTCATTTTTCCTCGGACGTGAATATCTAGAGTCGGTGGAGCCTCAGGGGGCGCGCCCAGGGGGTAGGCGCGCCCCCCACCCTCGTGGATAGGATGTGGGCCCCCTGGTCTTGATTCATTCGCCAGTATTTTTTATATATTGCAAAAATATTCTCCATGAAGTTTCAGGTCATTCTAAGAACTTTTATTTCTACACAAAAATAGCATCATGGCAATTCTGCTGAAAACGGCGTCAGTCCGGGTTAGTTCCATTCAAATCATGCAAGTTAGAGTCCAAAACAAGGTCAAAAGTGTTTGGAAAAGTAGATACGTTGGAGACGTATCAGAATCTTTTTAGATTTTCAGTTTTTAAAATGTTTTATCTCTTAAATGAAAGATCCGATTGAAGATCCGTTTTCACCATTAAATCCCTCGCGAGGAGATCTTCGAAACTAGATCTCATATCAATATATTTGGATGAATTTTTTGGGGGTTTAAAAGTTTCCATGTCTATTGCACATGAATTGCCATGGTGTTTACACTGAAATTGCCATGATATGTTTCAGCTATTTTCTTCTACATTTAAAAGTAAATTTTGACATTTGTAAAACGGGGAATTAAGAAACTGTATTTGCCATGAACCATAAACTAAAATTGCCATTATACATACACTTAAAATTTCCATGATTCATACAAAAAAAATCATGGTCAAAGTACTGGAGTTGCCATCATCAAAATACTAAAATTGCCATGCTCTACAAACTGAAATTGCCACATGGCAACTTTAGTTTAAGCACTATAGCAAGTACAGTGTAAACATCATGGCAACTGTTGGGCAAAAAAAATTGATCAAAACATATCAACAGGGTTCTAGTTTGGAAGATCTTGTCGAGACGGATTAAATGGTGAAAACAGATTTTTTATTTGTTTTTTCAAATAGGAGATAAAACATTTTAAAGCCAAAAACCAAAAAGATTTCTGCTGATGTCATATGTTCACACGTGGCAAAATGAGTGGTAAAGGAGGTGTGTGGGCGATGTGCAAGATGCCACACGTGTGAGCGTTAGCTTTTCCTTTTTGGAGAGTCAATTACACTGGTGATGCTACAACTTGGCGTAAACGGTCACTTTGGTGCTAGAAGTTGTGTTGTACATCGAAGTGGTGTAAAAACTTGGCATCGACATACAAATACGGTGCTTACTTCGGAGTTGGTGCTGACAGACGTGTGGGGCCGGCTGTCAGCCACAAAACCAGAGAGAAGGGACGTGTGGCCTGATTTTTGGAAAAACACCCTCGAAATATTATTTTCTTTAAAAAAATTACCAGCAGGTCTCGAACACACCACCTCACCAACGCAAAGCACCAGGCTAACCACTCCACCAATTGCAATCTCGCCGCCCAACTTGGATAATGACCTTCTGTGTATTTGACCTCGGCGCAGGAGGAGGCATATCTTACGGTCCGTTTTGCACCTGTTAGTTTTTTAAATTTTTCTATAGAAAGTGCATAAATTATAATCTCAGTAATAAAAATAATGCATGGATATTTGTGTTTACGAAATATGTATATGGCAACCGTGTGGCAGATTGCGAAACTGCCACACAACTCCCGATTTCTTTCCTTTCCCTCACGTCCTCCTCCGTTTTTTTCCTTTCCTGCACGTCCTCCCCGATTTTATCGGGCACACCCGCTCGTGCCTTCCTAATTTTTGTAATCTTCATTTATGGCCCCACATACCTTCTAGATTTTCAGCAAAAATAATGCTTAGACTAGGATTTGATCTCTGGTCTACAGGTAATTAACAAAGGGAGCTAACCACCTCACCTATCACACTCATTGTTGAACATTCTAAGGGAAATACTGTTTTTGACATGTTTTTGCCTTTAATATGTTAGCACTGAAAAACTTTTTGTTTCAAGCATCATGGTAACTTTGATCATTGGGAATAAATTTGTTGAGCCCGCCCCCTGGTAATTTCTGTAAATAGCACGATAACATTCGCGCCATAGACCTGATAGTTTAGATACAAACATCGTGGTAACTTTAACCATTGGGGAAAACAAATGTAAAAAGATACCTGATAATTTATGTGTAAATAGATGGTAATATACGCAGCACACATCTGATAACTGAGGTAGAAGCACCATGGTAACTTTGACCGTAGGGAATTTTTTTTAAAAGATACTCCGGTATCTTCTGTGTAAATAGCACGGTAGTATACCTCCCTTCCCTGGCATTTTTATGTGTAAATAGTATGAAAACATATGCACTGTGATAACTAAACACCATGATAAGTTTTTGACCCGTGGAGGGGGGGATTTGTTGCTGAAACATATCCCTGATAAATTTTGTGTAAATAGCATGATATTTTAAGCACTGCGGGTTTGATAGGTTACCTAGAATCACCATGATAACTTTTTGCCCTGGGAAAAAGTTGTTCAAAACATCCCCAATAATATTTGTGTAAATAACATGATAATATAAACACTGCATAACCGATAACTTGCAATATAAACATGATGGTAACTTTTTTACCAAAGGAAAATATATAAGTTGTTAAAAACATACACTTGCCTCACGCGTGGGCCTCTTGGATGAACACAACACATGTCGTGCCACGGGAAAGTCACATAATGTTTAGTGTCATGAGGGGCACACGTGCTATAGGCGTGATAAGTTACGCAAAAACATCATGGTAGTTTTTGACCTATGAAAAAAGCTACCGAAACACACCCAGGTTTTTAGGTGCAAGTACCATGATAATATACGAACCGTAGACCCGGTAACTCATGTACAATCCCCATGGTAACTTTGACCGGGGGAGGTTGATGTACATATACCCTAATAACTTATGTGTAAGTACCACGGTATTTTACACATAGAAGACCTTATAACTTGTGTACAAAACACAGTGGTAACTTTGAAAGGGTGTAGTTGTTGAAGCATAGTACCTGATACGTTCTATGTAAATAGCACGGTAAGTTATGCAACACAGGAATGATAATTTGCATACGAATATCATGGTAACTTTGTCCTGAGGAGAAATCATGTGGTAGACGTGAAGAAGTGGCAGTTTTCTCGGGGGTGAGCGCCTGAGATGTGCGGGAGAAGCAGGTTTCTCAGGCGAGCCTGCGGGGTCATTTGGAAAGAGGCGAGGTCAAAGAACGAGGGATCGTATGGTACTTTAAAATGAAATAAATAGAGGTGTGGCAGTTTTGTTTATATGGCACACGTGTGCCAAATATCACAGTCCTTGTGTTTATAAATATTGTACATGAAACAAAATACATTATTTTAAAGCATTGTTCACATATTATTTTAAAACATTGTTCAGATAGTAAAGGAACAGATGTTAAACGTATTTTAAAACATTGTTCATGAAACAGATGTTAATATTTGTGTTTATAAATATTGTACATGAAACAGAATAAATTATTTTAAAACATTGTTCACATATTAAGTAAAAATACGATTAACATCTGTTCCTTTAATTTTTGTTTTTGTAAAACGTAATTAACTAAAAACAATTAATTACGTTTTATAGAATGGGCGCACTATCTGCGGCCCATATAAGCTCCGCATGCGGCTAGAGTTAATATGTAGAATGTTATTATCTGTATTGAAAACGAATGTGATGTCGTGTTGGTTAGCCAAATTGTTTAAAGTTGTTGGTCTTGGGTTCGATACCGGGCAGTCTCACTTTTAGTGTAGTTTAATTTTCACTCTCTTCTGAGTGGCGGGACCCACTGGTCATACAGGTGAAAAAATGCCATGTCAACAGGGCCTTTTTGTGAAAATATATATCTTGAGGGTGTTTTTCAATAAATTAGGCCATACTTTCCTTCTCCCTAGTTGAGTGGCTGACAGCGGGCCCCATGGTCCTAGTCAGCACTCATTTCGTATACAAACGAGATAAGCACTGTATTTGCACGTCAATGCCAAGTTTTGCACCACTTTAATGTACCCCGAAACTTCCAGCACCAAAGTGACCGTTTATGTCAAGTTCTAGCACCACTAATGTAATTGACTCTTTTGGAAACCACACATGGCATTTGGGTTCCCCCCACCCCAACAATACTATGTTTTTTTTCTGTAGTTAAAAAAAAGTCTTTTATTGCAAAAAAAAAAAATCCCATCTCTTTCTTAGAAATATCATACCAATCGAATAGCCCCTTCCTGCACGACCAGAGTGATCTTATATCCACGACGCATGCGTGTCCATGATTGTCTCGTGCGTTATGTGGACTACATCGGTTAGTACAAAATGACAATCTTCGGAAGAGGAGGACCCCTCGTTGCTGCCTACACCAAGGCTTTGCCCGACGACAACGGAAGGAGGTGGCACAGCAGAGACAAGCGCTGGCGACGGTGAGGCAACGGCCGTGTCGCCTGATACCGACGATGCAGAGCCCTTGGCATTCTTTTTGTGTCCCGGTCATATTCTGGTTATTTCCGTTTCCATTTGTCCTTGTGTGTTTTACCGGGTTCAGGGTGCATATTCGCTTAGCTTCTGACCCACCAGACCCAACTTTCTTGTGGGCTTATGTTTTGATACAAAAAGGGTCGATAGAATCAGGTAGTCAAAAAATCGATTGGATACAGACTTCACTTGTGCACTACACCTCTCGATCTTGCCCTGGCAGGAGCGAGAGCGCGCTTCATCCCCTCCCTCCCCCCTCCCCGCCGTGCGCTACTCCGGCGCCAGCGTCCACCTTCTCGCCGCTAGCCGCCCCGGCTATGGCGGCCACCCTCCCACCACCTGCCGCTCTGGCAATGGCGGCCACCCGTCCTATGCGCTCGTACGTGTAGCTCCGTCGAGGTAGCCAGATCTACGTGCCATGGCGGCCAGTCCGCACTCCGTCACCTCCTCATGCCCTCGGGAGCGCCCCGTGGTCTCCAGCCTCGGCCTCTCGTCGGCATCCGAGAGCTCGGCTGCGGGGGAGGCGCCCGCAGGGGCGTCGGCGGAGGCCGGCATCTTTCCGATGCATTGTGCCATGGCATGAGGCCCCGGTCTTGAAGCGGACCCTCTGGAAGCTTCGTAGGGACGCTAGGAAGCCTGACGTGGCTCCGCGCCATGCCTCGCCGGGCCGCAAAGAGGTCGCGTCGGAGATGCGGGATCGGTGTTTCAAGTGTCTAGAGAAAGGTCACTTCTTGAAGGACTGCACAAATAAGGTGGTTTGCCTCCGTTGCGGCTTGCCCGGGCACATTGCCAGCCAGTGCAAGCGTCCGCGCAGCCATCACTAGTGAAGGAGCTCCGGCGAGAGGCCGCAGCCAAGGTTGCTAGGAGGTCGGCGGCCCCGGCAGGTGGAGATGGTTAGGGGTCGTCCGGGTTAGGTGTGCCGGTGCCGGCACGGCCGTCTCCCCTGTCCTCTTCGGGAGCGGCTTTGCCAACGGACTGGCCTCGTCTGGCACCTCCGTGTTTGATGGTTGAGGAAGATCTGGCGTTGGCACCTGCTGAACTATGCATGTTTCAGAGATCCAGGGCGGTGGAAAACCTCGAGGATCGGCTGCAGCAGGCCATGTTCGTGTATGTGGGCGGTGACCGGTCGGAGCGCTCGCCGGAGCTGGTGTTGCTTGCGGTGCGGGACAAGATGGGAATCACTTCAGGTAGAGTCTCGGTTCAAAGGTTTTGACCGGAGGATTTTCTCGTGGTCTTTGTGATACGAATCTAGGTAGTAGATCACTCGAATTTCACTCATTCACACGGAATCAGGGGAATTGTAGCAGCGTATTTAGTCTCAGCAAGAAGGGGATCGGGAAGTGAGAGCCTGGAGGTGGGAGGAGAGATACATCGCCCAGCGGCGCCGATACGGTAAGTGATGCAACGATGCCCAACCCTAGCGCCGGACTGCCCTCTTATACCTACTTGGTCCACTCTGGGCCTTGCACCAGTGGGTTGGGCCTTGCCTTCCTCTTGGTCCTCTCCAGCTGGGCTGGGATCTTCTGCACGGGGCCCACCATTCTCGTGACATTCCCTTGCCTTGAGAATTGGCTTGACCCCAAGCCAGAGCTCTGGGAAACTTGGACTTCAGAGGTACTTCGTCTTCCTAGGTGGCCAACGAGTCGGGGAACCCGGACCAACGCACGAAGACCTGTTTCACTTGACGAGCCCCACGCATAACGGATCGGTGTTGCAGGATCCGCTCGGGCACTTGCAGAGGAAGGAGATCCTCATCGAGCGTCGGCAGCTCCGGCATCACTTGAGTTGATGGAGGCACGCCCAGCCGGAGTTGCGAGACATGGATGACGGGATGGATACGCGCCGCTTCAGGTAACGCTAGCTTGTATGCCACCTCTCCAACTCGCCCCAGTACCAATTTGTGGTTAGCTCTTGTTGCCACCGACAGCTGCGCGTATGGTTGAAGCTTGAGGTACACCCAGTCCCCAACTGCAAACACCCGATCCGAACGCTTGCGATCAGCTTTGCTCTTCATCACTTGCTGAGCTTCTATGGAGGTGTTGTTTGACAAGTGCCATCACTGTTGCTCTTTCTTTAGTCCAAGCAGCCAAATCAGTAACAGCCTCATCCGCTACATTGGTGATACCAAAGAAACGGGGCTTGTGCCCATACAGGACCTCAAATGGAGACGATCGAAGAGCTGAGTGGTAAGAGGTGTTATACCAAAACTCTGCTAACGCCAGCCAGTCTGCCCACTTGCTAGGATAGTTATGCACGAAGCAGCGGAGATATAGTTCCATGCATTGGTTGACCCTCTCAGTAGTGCCATCTGTCTGTGGGTGCCATGCCGAAGAGATGTTCAGTGTAGTATGTGTCAGCCTGCACAGCTCCTGCCACACACGACTAGTAAATATCCGGTCACGGTCTGACACCATTTTATCAGGAGGTCCATGAAGCTTGAACACATTTCCATGTAAGCTTTCGCGACTTGCAAGTCCGAATAAGGATGCCGCAAGGGAATGAAATGTGCATACCGTGTTAACTTATCCACCACGACCAGGATAGAGTTGAACCCCCGAGAAGAAGGCAGACCTTCTACGAAGTCCAGCGTCACCATTTCCCAGGCCTGCTCCGGAACAGGCAAAGGCTGGAGGAGCCCCGGATACTTCACATGCTCAGGCTTGGCCTGCTTACATACCGCACAGTTTGCCACAAAGATCTTGACAGTCTGCTTCATTCTGGGCCAAGCGAAATGCCGTATGATACGATTGTATGTAGCGTGCACTCCTGAGTGTCCCCCCAAGGCTCCCGCATGCAACTCGTGCAACACCATCTTCTGAGCTGTTACGTTGGAGCCGAGCCAAACCCGGCCTTTGTATCGAATCAGGCCATCAACCACCGTGAATGGGCCATCCAACGGCTCCCCTGAAGCTGCTGTTGCCAACTTGTTCAAGCAAGATGGGTCCTTCTGATAGCCTTTCTTCACCTCCTCCAACCACGTGGGTACGCACACGGACAAGGCATACATGCTGCTCTCGGGCAAGCGAGAAAGAGCATCAGCAGCTACATTTGTAGCCCCACGACGGTACTCAATCTTGTATTGAAGGCCTAACAGCTTAGTGAGCGCCTTATGTTTCCAGGGTGTAGTCAGCTTCTGCTCATCAAGACACGACATGCTTCTGTGATCCGTTCTGATGGTAAACTCTGACAACAGAAAATACGAACGCCATCTGTCAACTGCCATAAGGATGGCTAGGCACTCTTTCTCGTAAGTAGAAAGCCCCCTATGCTTGGGACCCAGTGACTGGCTGAGAAGGGCGATGGGATGTTGTTGTTGCATGAGAACCGCGCCGATGCCAACATCTGACGCGTCTGTTTCGATGACGAATGGTTTGGAAAAATCCGGCAAGGCCAAAACCGGCGCTGTGGTAAGAGCAGTTTTCAACAATCTGAAGGCTTGATCTTGAGTAGGTGTCCACAAGAACGGAACTCCCTTCTTGAGAAGATCTGTAAGTGGCCTGCTGATTATTCCAAAGAGCTTAACAAACTTGCGATAATAGCCCGCCAATCCCAGAAACTGCCTCACTTCTTTGGCCGATTCTGGTCGCTTCCAGGCTAAGACCTTGTCAGTGTTCTTGGGATCCGTACTCACACCCTTCGCGCTGATGATATGGCCCAGGTAACGCAGCTGCGGTTGTGCAAACGTACACTTGGACCTCTTCACTTTCAAGGAGTATTGTTGCAGTCTCTAGAACACCTTCCGTAGCAAGACCACGTGCTCTGCCAAGGTTTTGCTGAACACCAGAATATCATCAATAAAAACCAGGACTCCTTTTCTCAGTAACGGAGCGAGAACCACATGCATACCACCCTGGAAGGTCGGGGGACCACCCGTGACTCCATAGGGCATCACTTTAAACTCAAAATGACCATGGTGAGTTTGGAAGGCTGTCTTGGCCTCGTCCTCGGGTCGCATCCGGATCTGATGGTATCCAGACCGCAAATCCAAACTGGTAAACACCGTTGCGCCGTGCAATTCATCTAACAACTTGTCAATGATCGGAATGGGGAACCGGTTCTTGATGGTGATAGCATTTAGGAAGCGATAGTCAACACAAAAGCGCCATTCACCATCTTTCTTCTGTACCAGCAACATGGGTGATGAGAAGGGACTGCGGCTGATCTGAATAATACCTTGCCGCAACATCTCTGCTACCTGAGCCTCGATTTCATCTTTCTGAGCTGGGTTGTAACGGTACGGACGCCGTTTTACTGGCTGAGCTCCAGGAATCAACTCAATTGCATGATCGAACTCTCGCTGCGGTGGCAACCCTTTTGGTTCTTCAAACAAGACCACGAATTCCACGAGTAACTCTTCCACTTCGACCGGGATTGGCTCGATTGTTCCTTCAGGCTTAGATACTGCTAGGAGTATCACATGCGCCAACTCTGTGTGTGCCTGCATTAATTGTAGCTCCGCTCCTGAAATGGCATGACAATGTGACATCTCAGGTGTGGTCCCTGTCAACTGAATATACTTGCCTTCATGCTGGAATGTCATCAACTTCTCCCCCCAGTTAACTGTCATCAGACCCCGAGACTCGAGCCAATCCATGCCTAACACTACATCATAACTGCCCAATGGGAACAACTTGAGAGTGGAGCTGAATCGATGGCCCTGGATGACATACTCACAGCCTGGCACCTCATGATCACATAGTGTCACTGCCCCATCTACAACTTTGACCTTCAAAGGAGTGCGCATCGCTTGCACCCCCTCCCACTCCTGAGCAATTTCGGTGTTGACGAAACTATGGGAACTCCCCGAGTCCACTAGCATGAGTAACACTTTGTTCCAAATCTTCCCAGACAGACGGAATGCCTTGGGCGCTTCCGTACCTTGGACAGCGGCCGTTGACAAAAGACAGAGGTCATCTTCAGAGCTTTCTGCCTGGGCGACAGCAGTGCTAGGAGAAACCGGAGGCGAGATCATATCCACCAGTTCTTCCACGACATGTAACTGAATCGTGGATGCACATACATGCCCTGGCCCCCAGCGCTCGCCACAAGTGAAGCAGCGACCACGGGCTTTGCGAAAGGCCCGAAGAGCCTTGAGCTTGTCATCTGTTGTTGTGCCTGCAGCACTCGAGGGCAACTTGGCGATATCCAGACCTCGTCGTGTCTCGAGAGGGGTGGAGACAGGCAGCGACGCGTTCGAGCTTCCCCCCGTAGACGCCGCTGGCACCGCCACGGATAAGGCTGGTGTCAGGACCCTGATCCTAAGCCACATCGATCTAGCATGTAACACATCATATCACTTTGCGGCCTCACGCACGGTATTCCCACGGGTGCCACCTTACCTGGCCCGGGACCGTTTGCGCCTTTTGGCTCACGTATGTGATACTGTCGCTAGCATCCATATGACAGAGAACCCGGGCCGACATGGTTTGTCTTGAACCCAAAGCGGCACTAACCCATGGGGACAGGCATACATGAATCAACTTGGAGCATGTCGGTCAGCAGCGTGTGAATCCGGGCTATAGCAGGCTAGGCAGGACTCCGGATGTCACCGCGTGACATTTCCCCGAAGGGACAGACACAGGAACGAAGTGAAACACATGCCGGCCAGTCAAGTGTCCTGAGCAGTAGTGCTGGGCTAGCAGGACTCCGGTGAACCGGGCTGTAGCGGACTACTATGGCTCAAGGAGGCACTAGACTACATTTCCCCATAAGAGAGGCTGCCAAGGATAAACAACTAGATTGTCGGATCCCACACATAGCAAGCATCTCAATCATACACACAATATGCTTGATATGTATAAATACAACATGGCATCACAACATAACTCTATGACTCCAGTATTTATTCATTAGGCTCCGAGGAGCGAGATATTACAAGCATGGGTCTCATGGCCCAACATACAGAGCATACAAGCAACAAGCACATGCGGAAGCTTAACATGTCTGAGTACAGACATCTACAAATGAAAAAGGCTGAGAAGCCTGACTATCTACAAGACCCTTCCAAGGATACAGGATCGTAGCTGAGGTAACAAGCTAAACGTTGAAGTCCACGTGGAACTACTAGCGAGACTGAAGTCTCTCTGCAAAACATAAATTAAGCAAACGTGAGTACAATTGTACCCAGCAAGACTTACATCAGAACTAACTACATATGCATTGGTATCAACAAAGAGGTGGTAGAGTTTGACTGCAGCAAGCCAGCTTTGACTCGGTGGCTATCCTGAACTACGACTGCAAGTAACTCTTTTAAGGTGGCGCACACGAGTCCACAAATTCACCATACCAATACACCACTATGGATCCGCTCCCGTCTCCCTACGAGAACACCATCCATAGCACTCACGCTTATCTTGCGCATTTTAGAGTATCCACTTTCACTTGTCTATGAACTATGCAAGGGGTCCAAGTTTCCATATCCGAGGAATCCGGCTATTCGAATAGATAATGATAACCCTGCAGGGGTGTACTTCTTCACACACGCTCTCGCCACTTATCGACCTGTACACGTCATGTACCTCGGCAACCTTCAAGCGGAAGCCGGGCGAGGGAGTCGGCCACGACCTGACTAACCAACAAGTCTCTAGTCCAGGTTTATCGCCTATTCGGGTTCCATCCGCAAGGAGATCCGGCCGGGGTGTCGCTCACGGCCCCAAACGATGTGTACAGGGTTCCCAAGCCTACCATCCGGGTGCCACTTGGTACACCGGGCCACTGTGCCTAGTCTGTCCCAAGCCCACCTGTACTGGGTGCCACTTGGTAGACTACTAACACTACCTACAAACACCAGAAACTAGTTGCAACTCCTGGACAGAGATCAAGTTGATTAATAAGTCGAGAGGGGTCGAGTTACCGGAACCCAATGTGTGGTAGTAACCGTTCATGGATCACAAACACAGAACTCAGTTCCTGAGGACGGCTGCAATGAGACAACCCACCATGTACTCCTACATGGCCTCTCACCGCTACCTTTACCAAATCATGTTCACACACTTAGCTCACACACAGTAGGACATGTTCACCACAATCCAATTCATTCCCGATGAATCAGACCGACTCAACTCTAAGCAGTAGCAGGCATGACAACAAGCATGAATGAGTAGGCACATCAAGGCTCAAACAATTCCTACTCATGCTAGTGGGTTTCATCTATTTACTGTGGCAATGACAGGTCATGCAGAGGAAAGGGGTTCAACTACCACATCATGTAACAGTTGAATCGATGTTGTCCTAATGCAGTAAAAGAGAGCAGGAGCGAGAGAGTGGGATTGTATCGGAATGAACAAGGGGGTTTTGCTTGCCTGGCACTTCTGAAGATGATATAACTCATCATCGGTGTCATCCAAGTCATCATCGGAACAAACATCTACCGAGAGGGAACAACCACCAGCAAACACAAAAGGAACCGCAATCAATGCAATGCACATACATATGAATGAGATGTCATATTAAGGTACTGAATTGACCTAGTGCAACAATTAGCCATATTCATTGAAGTGGAATTCAAACATATACCAAATTCCAACTCCAAAACCAATTACTATTGATTCCATAATCATGAATTGTCCTATACAGTGAGGTTAACTTGTTCAAACATGCATGAAAATGGTACATATGGATTCCTTGGATTTTTCTGATAATTTTTCATATATAATTTATTTCATTTTTATGGTTGATTTTCTATGATTTTTAGAAGCTATAACAATTTTCTGGAATTTCTTGGATTAAATTTAATCCAGAAAATTATTTATTGCGTCAGCATGACATAGCTGTGACGTCAGCGGGTCAACTGAGCTGCTCTGGGTCAAACCTGACCAGTGGGGCCCACTGGTCAGTGTAACAGTGTTGGCTTGGGTCACTAACAGGTGGGGCCGGTCAAGGTCCACGTCAGCTCGGTCAAAGCTGACGCATGGGTCCACTGGTTTTGCTAATTAGCCTAATTGTTTTGGTTAATCAGTAAACTAACAAACTGGGACCCACTGTCAGTGACTAGTGTTAACTAATATGGTTAATTAGTCCCTAATCTAATGACGACCACGTCGGCAGCCACCGGGGTTAGTCGCCGGCGACACACAGACGCGGCGCAGCTCGCCGGAGTGGCGCTAGAGGCTGCGGCTTGCCGCGCTGAGGGCACCAGGGGGGAGCCCTTGTTCCCGCGCATCCAGCGGAGGCAGCAGCAGGTCTGCCCGGAGTCGACGACGGCGAGCACTGGGGCGGCGGCCGGAGATCGGGCGTCGGCGGAAACGACGCTACAGCGCATGACAGGAGCCATGGATGGTGGCTACGGCTCCGTGGTGATGCGCTGAGCGCAGTGGCGCGCTCGGTTTCGAGCTCCGGTGGACGTGGCCACGGCAGCGAGGAGCTCAGGTAGCGGTGCACTCTCGGGTCCGGTGGAGACAGCAGCTAGAGTGGGCAAACAGCAAGGGGAGAAGAGGGGAACGGGTCAGCGGCTCACAGCGAGGTCGTTGGTGATCTCAGCGTGCTCGGGGACGGCTTGGACGGAGCAAATCGACGGCGGCAGCCCATGGCGGCCGAGGACGGAGACAAGGGTGGTGAGGACATTGTAGAGCTTCTCGGCTCACTTGGCGCGGTGAGGAGGAAGGGTAGGTCGAGGCGGAGCTTCTTGGCACAACGAGAGGGCGAGGGAGGTACGGTGGTCGCGGCTACGGCCAACGGCGGTGATGGGCGTGTTCGGTGGCGTCGTAGGGAGAGAGCAGAGGAGGGAGAGAGGTCCAGGGAGAGAGGAGAGGAGTGCAGGGGGGTCCAGGGGGTGTCGTGGCGCTCGGGGTAGCCTCCAGCAGCGGCGAGCAAGCAGGAGGTGGCCGGGCGTGCGCCAGCGCGCGGTGGCAGCGCGCCTCTGTCCTTCTGTCAAAGGAGGAAGAAGACCGGGGAGCCCCTGGTGGGCTGGGCTGGCCAGCTGGGCCAGCCAGGTGGGCTGCAGGTGAGAAGCCCAGGTGAGCTCTCTCTCTTCTTTGTTTTATTAATTGTTCTGTTTTCTATTTTTCTGCAATTGTTTTGGGTTTAGTTTTAACACCAAACCATTTTATAAAATCCTGAAAATAATTATGTGACTAGAACTAAAATATCCCAAACCACATAAAAAGTTCCAGAATTATTGGACATATATTAATTATATAAAGGATATATATATCCAATGCAAATAGTTATTGAATTAATTCAAAGGCCCAAAATAAATGTTTCTGAGATACCAAAAACATTGGTTTGAATTTTACTTCTTGCCAATATTTTCAGAGACTAAGAGGAACATTTTCTTGGATTTCTCTGAAGACATTTTAATGTTGATTATTTTTGAACTGGTTTCTGAGGGTTTCAACAAACCTCAATTCAACTTTCAGAATTTAGACATGATGCATGGATGCTCTCTTATGCAACTATTGCAAACAATTCTAGGGTTGTGACAGCCGGGCGCGAGGGAAAATGCCCAGTTCTGCTGTTGGAAGCCCCAGAGTGCTGCGCCACAGTGGCCTCCTGCTCCTAACACACCATTTCAACCACCTCTTCCTACAATTCAGCCAAGGAAACAGCAGTATCGAGGTCTTTTGGACGATGTAACACGACAGCCACTTTAATTTCATGAGCTAGCCCTTCAATGAATTGAGTAGTAAAGAACAAAGGATCCCAAGAGCTATGATGAGCTAGCAAGCATTGAACTGCTCTGAATACTCTAGAACTGAACCCTCTTGCTTAAGCTTCGAAAAACGACGCAACAACTGTTGAAACTCTGACCTACCAAATTTTTCCAGAACTGCTGTGCAAAAAGTATCCCAACTAGCGGCCTTAAGATGCATCTTAGACCACTCAAGCCACAAGGCAGCATCCCCAGTGAAGTGGACAACCACAGTGTCCACCCACACTGCTGGATCAACACCACACACTCGAAAGTAATCCTCACAGCGAATGCGCCAACCCATAGGATTGTCGCCATCAAAACTGGGACAGTCTACATGCTTATGATACCCCCGATGACCAGTACCACTACCAAAATCCAACAATGGCGGTGGGGGAATGGGAACTGTGGGAAAAGGAGTGCGGATCGTACCGTTGGCCGGGACCGGCGTGGGGAGGAGAGCCCCTCAACCAGTTCCCGTGGATTCGAAGCCCTGCGGTGGCCAGCTGGCCCATAGCCGTCGCCACTATGGTGTTCCCCGAGCTCTAGCGCGTCCGCCACTGCCGAACTCGAAGTTTCCACCATCTTGTCGCGGGGCGAGTTGCGCTGCGCCATCTTTTCTAGTTCCGCACAGATCTCACCGAGATCAACTCAGAATTGCCCCATAGCCGTATCCACTCCGGGGCGCCACGCCGCTAGGTCTTGCACCACCGGCTCCAAGGAGGCAATCGCGGGCTCCATCTTGGCGACCGATGACTCCATGTTTTCGACCGCGGGAGCCATCCGATCCAACGTCTGCTGTATCGAAAAGAGGGCCTTGGCGATGCCGCTCCGCTCCGCCGCTGCTTCCTCCAGCTGCTTCTGGACGTCTGTCCCCGCCATGATCTCCTTCAGGCTGCGAGATTTCGGCGCCAGATCGAGTCGCGGAAGAGAAAATTGGTGGTGGATTTGGAGGCTCTGATACCAGATGATACGAATCTAGGTAGTAGATCACTCGAATTTCACTCAATCACACGGAATCAGGGGAATTGTAGCAGCGTATTTAGTCTCAGCAAGAAGGGGATCAGGAAGTGAGAGCCCGGAGGTGGGAGGAGAGATACATCGCCCAGCGGCGCCGATACGGTAAGTGATCCAACGATGCCAAACCCTAGCGCCGGACTGCCCTCTTATACCTACTTGGTCCACTCTTTGCCTTGCACCAGTGGGTTGGGCCTTGCCTTCCTCTTGGTCCTCTCTAGCTGGGCTGGGCTCTTCTGCACGGGGCCCACCATTCCCGTGACACTTTGCTAGGAAAGAGGATCGGATCAGAGTGGGACTGCGGCCGGTTATTGAGTTTGAGGGGAAGCGGCCGGTGATCGGCAATGGGTCAGGCAGAACCAGGCAGTGGTCACGACGCTCCGGACCAGGGTATGTTTGGAGTTGGAAGGCATCCCCCGCACGCCTGGGAGCTGGAGGTGGTTGAGAGCCTGCTGGGTGGTTCTTCCTTCATTGAATCAGTGGCGCTAGAGACCTCGTCATGGTCGGACTTGGCATTTTTCAAGCTGCTAGCTTGGACAGCAGACCCTGAGTCGATCCCCACCCGCAGGTGGCTGGCGGTGCCGGAGCCAGAAGAGCAGAGGGATGTGTTTCAGCCCAAGATGCTGCAGTACAAGGTATTGATTCATCTCGACACTGTCACCACCTATCCGGATGGGGAGGAGCCATGTTTTCTTGGTGGAGGTACGTCGGGGAGTGGCTAGAGTGGCCTCCCAGACTCGGATAATGATATGGGCGGAGGAGCAAGCACTCGTCGTTGTGTCCGGCTGTTTGGGGTCCGCGACGCTCGAGGGGGCAATGCGGGTGGCACGCCTGATGCTCTGGCTGGTCTGACCTACGCCGACTCGGTGCTTGGAGTCCAGGAGCCAGTGGACTAGAGGATGCCACCCATGGCGCCTAGTCGGCAGGTGGGGCAGGGCAGAGGGCCCACCACCATGGTCCAGGATAGGCTGACGCGGCGCCAGTCTACTTGTGACCGCCTGGGTGGAGCCGTTGGTCGGCAGGGGGAGACCGCTTTGCCCATGCAGAATATTTCGAATGCTCGGAGCGCCAATGCGAGGGAGATGCCTCAGCGGGACCTGCTGTTAGGGCAGGTGGAGATCCTTCTGGAGCCGCGGCATGTGGAGACAACAACTACTCAGGCTGTGATTGGGCAGGCGATGTGTCAGGTTTGCGGGTGAACTACCATAAATCGCTGGCAATCATGATCCATGGGAATGAAGCTGACAAGATCCGTGTAAATACCTTGGTCTGCAGTTAGCGATAAGGCAACTCACTAGAGTGGAATGGCAGCCTATGTCGGACCAAGCAAAGAGCTTTGCTTCGACATGGCAGAGAGGATTGTTGCACCAACCTAGAAGGCTGGTGCTTGTGAAATCGGTAATTGCGGCCAAGCCAATACACCATTTCATGATTGAAGATGCTTCGCTTTGGGTGTTCGAAGAATTTGACCAATGGATGTGTGCTTTCGTTTGGGCCAGCAACACAAGGCTAATGGAGGACAATGCTTGGTTGCCTGGAATCTGGTTTGCAAGCCAACATGGCTTGGCAGCTGTGGGAGTCCTGGATTAGGGGGTCTCCGGACAGCCAGATTATCTCCATTGGCCGGACTGTTAGACTATGAAGATACAGGATTGAAGACTTCGTCTCGTGTCCAGATGGGACTCTACTTGGCGTGGAAGGCAAGCTAGGCAATACGGATATGTGTATCTCCTCCTTTGTAACCGACCTTGTGTAACCCTAACCTCTCCGGTGTCTATATAAACCGGAGGGTTTTAGTCCGTAGGACAACATACAATCGTACCATAGGCTAGCATCTAGGGTTTAGCCTCTCCGATCTCGTGGTAGATCTACTCTTGTACTACCCGTATCATCAATATTAATCAAGCAGGACGTAGGGTTTTACCTACATCAAGAGGGCCCGAACTTGGGTAAAACATTGTGTCCCCTGCCTCCTGTTACCATCCGCCTTAGACGCATAGTTCGGGACCCCCTACCTGAGATCCGCCGGTTTTGACACCAGCAATGGCCTAGGGGTACGAGTGAGGGAGTCCTAGATTAGGGGGTTCTCGGGTGCCTGGGTAATTCGATATGGGCCGGACTGATGGGCCGTGGAGATACAATCAGAAGACTTTCCCCCATGCCTGGTTCGGACTCCCTTATGCGTGGATGGCAAGATTGGTGTCCGGATATGCTATTTCCTCCCCCCACAAACCGACTCCATACAACCCTAGGTCCTTCCGTGTGTATATAAACCGGAGGGTTTAGTCGTAGAGGCTATCATAACTCTCAGAGGCTAGACATCTATGGTTTAGCCCTTACGATCTCGAGGTAGATCAACTCTTATAACCCCTATACTCATCAAATACAATCAAGCATGACGTAGGGTTTTACCTCCATTAAGAGGGCCCGAACGTGGGTAAACATTATGTCCCACTTGTCCCTTGTTACCCTCGATCCTAAGACACATAATTCGGGACCCCCTAACGGAGATCGGCCGGTTTTGACACTGACATTGGTGTTTTCATTGAGAGTTCCACTATGTCGTCAACAGAAGGATCGATGGCTCATCATGTCATCCACAATGATGCTGTTTCTGGGGAGACCTTTCTCCCTGGTCAACTTTTCGTGTTTGGTGGCTTCCCTCTGCGATTCAACTGGTCACCATGACCAGATTGACAGCTATGCCCCAGGTCACTAGATCAGGTTCAGAAACCTGAATTACATCGCTGATATCCGAGGAGATTTGATCTTCAAAGGATTCTCGGCCTCGGTCGCCGCTCCTCATCTACATTAAGGAAGCCCGTCTGATTCACCATCAGACTCCGCTCAGGGATCGACCCTCATACCCGCCCTAGCCTTAAATCCAGAGCTGGCCACCCTGTCCGAAGACGGGAGCGGACTCTCCCCTTATATGGAGTTACCTGCCGGAGACCCAGAAGTGACCATGACGTCGGCAGGCCCGGAGTCCAATAGGAATCCCCTTGTCATCGGGAAGCCAGACTCTTCTCTAGACACCAACTCTGAACTCTCGAGGTCTGTGTCTATTGAGCATGGTCAGGTGGCGTTCACCAGGCCCAGCTCCGCAGATCCTCAATCACCCATCCAGTTTTCGCTCCTAAACGAGGCTCTAGACTTAATGCGTTCTCTCACCATCACGTGTCGGCGTTCTAGGAACGGGGGTCCCCAGACTTGCCTGCCTGCGGCCCGCGGCATGGCTGAGCCAGCAAGCCGTACGATCCCATCTTCACCAACAAAGCACCCAAGACTCTCGCGAGGGGCCAAGCCTCGCGAGGCGGACGATGCAAGACCTCCTCTGCAGTGGCCTAGCTAGGAAGGCTCATGAGGAGCGGAGATATCAAGGCGAGGTGAACCTCACGAGGTTCTCGTGACATGAGCCGTGACGATCGACACTAGGCGGGCGCCAGCGCGCACAGCGTCCTTGTTTCCTCTTTGGTGCAAGGGAGGCAAACGCAGCTGCAGAGTACCGAGGCCTCAGGCAAAGGTTGCCATTTCGGTGCAACAAGACCAAGAACATGTACTTCAAGACGGAGGTCGTCCTGGAGCCCTTAACAGCGTCACCACCAGAACTTTGTGCAGGCGAAGACTACTTTTGTCAGGATAGCTTGTACTAGTTGTCCCCCTTCAAATTAGCCCGCCATTGTTGGCTCCCTTCCCGCTCGATATTTGGGAAGAGGACCAGGGCCTCTATAAATAGGACTAGCCACCACAGTGGAAAGAAGAAGAGAGAGTAGACGATCTCATCTTAGCTTGAGAGAGACCACCCCCCACACACAAGCTCACCGAGCTAGAGAATGCCTCAACCTCGGGAGGCCGTTCTTCCCTTGTATTGTTCATCATCAGCCCAAGAGGCAATCCACCACCACCACACTGGAGTAGGGTATTACACCACAACGGTGGCCCGAACCAGTATAAACCTCATGTCCTTCTGTGTTGTGAGTTCGTCGAGTTCGTCCGCGAGATCCTAGCGAGCTAGGGTGTAGATCGGTTGGAGGGACAGACTTCGTGCGCACCTCAGTGTTTGAACCCTAAGGGTTTGCCGGGACCCCATACCCCACCTCCAGGGTAACGCTGGTCTTCCCCTGTTGCCGCCACCAAAGAGGAACGACAACCACCACCAGGACGAGGGGCTGGGGGCTTCCAGGAGCCACGCGCAGTCGCTTGCATCCTGGGCGGCGCTCAGGCCCCAGCCTGTCAGTGCACCTTCAAATAGTTCACTCGCGAAGTAAACGCAGCTCACCCCAAGCTTGAGGCCACGCGCCTGCTCCGGTGGTCCCAATGCGCCATCACCTTCAGCTCGGCCGACCAGCTCAAGTGCGCAGCCACCGCTGGCACACTCCCTATGCCGTGCTCCCCAGTCATCAGCAATGTGCAAGTCACCAAGACTCTTATCGATGGCGGCGCAGGGCTCAACGTCCTATCCGCCGACCCATTCGACAGCCTCCAAGTGCCCTATGAGCAGCTCTAGCCAACCAAGACTTTCTCAGGAGTGACTGACGGTTCCACCACACCAATAGGGCAAGTCCGCCTGCCTGTCACCTTCGGGGAGCGCAAGAATTACCGCACCGAGCTCATCGACTTTGACGTCGCGCACATCCGCCTGCCGTACAATGCCATCCTCGGGTATCCAGCCCTGGCCAAGTTCATGGCAGTCACTCACCACGGCTACAATGTTCTCAAGATGCCAGGAAGCGGGGGGATCCTCATGGTCCCATGTGAAGAAAGGGATGCGGTCTGCTCCCTTGAGCACTCCTTCTAGGCTGCGGCAATCGACAACCCTAACAGCAGAAGTGAAGGCCCTTCAGAGGCCATCCCCAAGAAGAAGCTACCGCGCCGTGCAGGACCCCAAGAAGATGGCATCGCATCACGAGCCTCGTCAGGATCGGCGTCCGCTCTAGGGGTGCCTCCCTCCACCACATAGGAAAGCGCGCCCGGCGCCCTCCTCAGGAAAGGCTCGGGGGCTCTCTTCTGGAGGGCCTCAGACCTTGCCAATCTCACGAGAGAGGCGCTTGGGCACCACTTGGAAGCGTGCTTCATGGCACGTGTTCCTCAGGAGAGCATGGGGCGGGGAATGCCCACCACCCGGGAGTTCATGACCAAGACTACCCAAGAGCTACAAGACGCAAGAGCCATGTGTGGCGATGGCCGCTCACAGAATGTGGCTCACCACCCAGGCGAGGGTGCTGAGCTGCGCGCCTGCGTCGACATCCCAGGGCTCAACAGGGCCGCATCTCAGGAGCGCTTCTGGCCATCACGCGTGGGCCACTATGAGGGCCCACCACACAGCTTCGTTCGCATTCCCTTCGGCTTGCCGATCGTGGCGTCAGCCCATCGGCGCAATGTGCGGCTTGTCCTGGCGGCTCAGGAGGCCAGGTTCCTGATACGTCTCCAATTTATCTACAATTTTTGATTGCTCCATGCTATATTATCTACTGTTTTGGGCAATATTGGGCTTTATTTTCCACTTTTATATTATTTTTGGGACTAACCTATTAACCGGAGGCCCAGCCCAGATTTGTTGTTTTATGCCTATTTCAGTGTTTTGAAGAAAAGGAATATCAAACGGAGTCGAAATGGAACGAAATCAACTAGAGAAGTTATTTTTGGAATGAAAGCCACCAGATAGACTTGGACTCCACGTAAGGAGATACAGGAGGTGCTCACGAGGGTGGGGGCACCCCCCCTAGGGCGCGCCCCCTGCCTCATGGGGCCCCGTAGCTCCTCCGACGTACTTCCTGCACCCATATATATCGTCGTACCCTAAAAATTCGAGAACGCACAATAGATCGGGAGTTCCGCCGCCAGAAGCCTCCGTAGCCACCAAAAACCAATCTAGACCCGTTCTGGCACCCTGCCGGAGGGGGCAATCCTTCTCCGGTGGCCATCTTCATCACCCCAGTGCTCTCCATGACGAGGAGGGATTAGTTCTCCCTAGGGGCTGAGGGTATGCACCAGTAGCTATGTGTTTGATCTCTCTCTCTCTCTCTCTCTCTCTCTCTCGTGTTCTTGATTTGGCACGATCTTTATGTATCGCGAGCTTTGCTATTATAGTTGGATCTTATGTTTCTCCTCCCCCTCTTTTCTCTTGTAATGAATTGAGTTTCCCCTTTGAAGTAATCTTATCGGATTGAGTCTTTAAAGATTTGAGAACACTTGATGTATGCCTTGCCGTGGATATCTGTGGTGACAATGGTATATCACGTGATTCACTTGATGTATGTTTTGGAGATCAACTTGCGGGTTCCTCCCATGAACCTATGCATAGGGGTTGGCACACGTTTTCGTCATGATTCTCTGGTAGAACTTTGGGGCACTCTTTGAGGTCCTTTGTGTTGGCTGAATAGATGAATTTGAGATTATGTGATGCATATCGTATAATCATGCCCACGGATACTTGAGGTGACATTAGGGTTTTGGTTGATTTGTGTCTTAAGGTGTTATTCTAGTACGAACTCTAGGGCTGTTTGTGACACTTATAGGAAAAGCCGAACGGATTGATTGGAAAGAATAACTTTGAGCTGGTTTCGTACCCTACCATAATCTCTTCATTTCTTCTCCGCTATTAATGACTTTGGAGTGACTCCTTGATGCATGTTGAGGGATAGTTATGTGATCCAATTATGTTAGTATTGTTGAGGGAACTTACACTAGTGAAAGTATGAACCCTAGGCCTTGTTTACCATCATTGCAATACCGTTTACGCTCACTTTTATCATTAGTTACCTTGCTGTTTTTATATTTTCAGATTACAAAAACCTTTATCTACTATCCATATACCACTTGTATCACCATCTCTTCGCCGAACTAGTGCACCTATACAATTTACCATTGTATTGGGTGTGTTGGGGACACAAGAGACTCTTTGTTATTTGGTTGCAGGGTTGCTGGAGAGAGACCATCTTCATCCTACGCCTCCTATGGATTGATAAACCTTAGGTCATCCACTTGAGGGAAATTTGCTACTGTCCTACAAACCTCTGCACTTGGAGGCCCAACAACGTCTACAAGAAGAAGGTTGTGTAGTAGACATCAAGCTCTTTTCTGGCGCCGTTGCCGGGGAGGTGAGTGCTCGAAGCTATATCTTTAGATCTTGCAATCAAGTCTTTTAGTTTCTTGTTTTATCACTAGTTTAGTTTATAAAAGAAAATTACAAAAAAATGGAATTGAGTTTGTCTCATACGCTTCACCTTTTTAATATCATTCGTGAGTATGATGGAAAGGATAATTGTGCTCAAGTTCTAGAAGAAGAAATCTATAAAATGTTTGGCACTAAATATTTGAATGATGAGCATGATTGCAATGTTGTTAGTACGAATTCTTTGAATATCCATGATGCTAATGATGATTGCACTAGTTATGATGAAAATGCCTCCTATAAACATGTCAATTTTTGTGGAGTAGACTGGGTTTGCAAGTACACACCAAATAGGGAAGATAGATATTGCAAGAGGCATAAGTACTTAGAAACCAAACTGTTGCAAGAAGAGCTAGATGAATGTGCTGAAAGATTCAATATTTTTCGTGTCCCTTGTGAACTTTGCAATGAACATGGTCATTTAAAGCTCCAATGCTATTTGTTTCATGATTAAGTCGTGTACAAACATTGTGATAATTTGATTACCCTTGAGCATCATAAAGAGCTTAGCCTTCTTTTGGGTTATGAAGAAATGAAATGTATAACTGAGGGTATTCCAAAGTTTAATGTTGATAGAGTTCTTGATTTTGATCTAGAGAAGATTTATATGTATTGTGCGGTGAATTGCATTGAAAATCCTTATATTGCCATGTCGGAGTAATGGGCCATGGGTAGGCTAACCCGAGTCCCTGAACCTTTCAAGACATCGGGGCAGGCTGCGCCCCTCAAGACCCCAGGACGAAGAGCCACCTTCTGAGAAGTCGGCAGCAGGGCAACCGACTGCCCACTCGCGGCCGAGTCCCGGAGACAGCTTCAGGATGAGCCGACTCCTAACTAGAGACCTCTAGAAAAGCCGGCCATGGGAGCCGGCCCGCGACTCCAACAAACACCACGCCCTCATCAAGAGGGACGGGGCGGGGAGTGGCTACAGTAAAGCCCACTCCCACACCTTTCCAAGGGCAGGCATGGCCATAGTACGTCGTACCCGCGGAGATCTCTGTCCGGCGCAGCACTATTGCCATGCCGGCCCTGACATCAGCACCAGCGGGCAGAATCCTGCGCCCACGATGGTGTTGGGGAACATAGTAGTTTCAAAAAATTTCCTACGCACACGCAAGATCATGGTGATGCATAGCAACGAAGGGGGAGAGTGTGATCTACGTACCCTTGTAGATCGACAGCGGAAGCGTTAGCACAACGCGGTTGATGAAGTCGTACGTCTTCACGGCCCGACCGATCAAGCACCGAAACCACGGCACCTCCGAGTTTTAGCACACGTTCAGCTCGATGACGATCCCCGGACTCCGATCCAGCAAAGTGTCGGGGAAGAGTTCCGTCAGCACGACGGCGTGGTGACGATCTTGATGTACTACCGTCGCAGGGCTTCGCCTAAGCACCGCTACAATATTATCGAGGATTATGGTGGAAGGGGGCACCGCACATGGCTAAGAATATGATCACGTGGATCAACTTGTGTGTCTATGGGGAGCCCCCTGCCCCCGTATATAAAGGAGCAAGGGGGAGGCTGGCCGGCCCTTGTGGGCGCGCCAAGGAGGAGTAGGATTCCTACTCCTAGTTGGAGTAGGTTTCCACCTTTCCTAGTCCAACTAGGAGAAGGGGGGAAAGGGGGGAAGAGGGGAAGGAAGGGAGAGAGGGGCCGCACCCCAAACACCTTGTCCAATTCAGATTGGGCTTGGGAGGGGCGCGCGCCACCTCCTGGTCCTTCCCACTAAGGCCCATTAAGGCTCATTGCTTCTTCCTCGTATTCCCATAACTCCCCGGTACCTCCGAAAATGCCCGAATCACTCGGAACCTTTCCGATGTCCGAATATAGTCATCCAATATATCGATCTTTACGTCTCGACCATTTCGAGACTCCTCGTCATGTCCCCGATCTCATCCAGGACTGCGAACTCCTTCGGTACACCAAAACTCATAAACTCATAATATAACTGTCATCGAAACCTTAAGCGTGCGGACCCTACGGGTTCGAGAACAATGTAGACATGACTGAGACATGTCTCCGGTCAATAACCAATAGCGGAACCTGGATTCTCATATTGGCTCCTACATATTCTACAAAGATCTTTATCGCTCAGACCGCGTAACAACATACGTTGTTCCCTTTGTCATTGGTATGTTACTTGCCCGAGATTCGATCGTCGGTATCTCAATACCTAGTTCAATCTCGTTACCGGCAAGTCTCTTTACTCGTTCCGTAATACATCATCTCGCAACTAACTCATTAGTTGCAATGCTTGCAAGGCTTATGTGATGTGCATTACCGAGAGGGCCTAGAGATACCTCTCCGACAATCGGAGTGACACATCCTAATCTCGAAATACGCCAACCCAACATGTACCTTTGGAGACACCTGTAGAGCTCCTTTATAATCACCCAGTTACGTTGTGACGTTTGGTAGCACACAAAGTGTTCCTCCGGTAAATGGGAGTTGCATAATCTCATAGTCATAGGAACATGTATAAGTCATGAATAAAGCAATAGCAACATACTAAACGTCCGAGTGCTAAGCTAACGGAATGGGTCAAGTCAATCACATCATTCTCCTAATGATGTGATCCCGTTAATCAAATAACAACTCTTTGTCTATGGTTAGGAAACATAACCATCTTTGATTAACGAGCTAGTCAAGTAGAGGCATACTAGTGACACTCTGTTTGTCTATGTATTCACACATGTATTATGTTTCCGGTTAATACAATTCTAGCATGAATAATAAACATTTATCATGAAATAAGGAAATAAATAATAACTTTATTATTGCCTCTAGGGCATATTTCCTTCAGTCTCCCACTTGCACTAGAGTCAATAATCTAGTTCACATTGCCATGTGATTTAACACCAATAGTTCACATTATTATGTGACCAACACTCAAAGGGTTTACTAGAGTCAATAATCTAGTTCACATCGCTATGTGATTAACACCCAAAGAGTACTAAGGTGTGATCATGTGTTTGCCTGTGAGAGAAGTTTAGTCAATGGGTCTGCCATATTCAGATCCGTATGTATTTTGCAAATTTCTATGTCAACAATGCTCTGCACGGAGCTACTCTAGCTAATTGCTCCCACTTTCAATATGCATCCAGATTGAGACTAAGAGTCATCCGGATCAGTGCCAAAACTTGTATCGACGTAACCCTTTTACGATGAACCTTTTGTCACCTCCATAATCGAGAAACATATCCTTATTCCACTAAGGATAGTTTTGACCGCTGTCCAGTGATCTACTCCTAGATCACTATTGTACTCCCTTGCTTAACACGGTGTAGGGTATACAATAGATCTCGTACACAGCATGGCATACTTTATAGAACCTATGGCTGAGGCATAGGGAATGACTTTCATTCTTTTTCTATTTTCTGCCGTGGTCGGGCTTTGAGTCTTACTCAATTTCACACCTTGTAACACAGCCAAGAACTCTTTTCTTTGACTGTTCCATTTTGAACTACTTCAAAATATTGTCAAGGTATGTACTCATTGAAAAAACTTATCAAGCGTCTTGATCTATCTCTATAGATCTTGATGCTTAATATGTAAGCAGCTTCGCCGAGGTCTTTCTTTGAAGAACTTCTTTCAAACACTCCTTTATGCTTTGTAGAATAATTCTACATTATTTCCGATCAATAATATGTCATTCACATATACTTGTCAGAAATGCTGTAGTGCTCCCACTCACTTTCTTGTAAATACAGGCTTCACCACAAGTCTGTATAAAACTATATACTTTGATCATCTCATCAAAGCGCATATTCCAACTCCGAGATGCTTGCACCAGTCCACAGATGGATCGCTGGAGATTGCATATTTTGTTAACATTTTTAGGATTGACAAAACCTTCTAGTTGCATCATATACAACTCTTCTTTAAGAAATCCATTAAGGAACGCAGCTTTGTTTATCCATTTGCCAGATTTCATAAAATGCGGGAATTGCTAACATGATTCGGACAGACTTAAGCATAGATACGAGTGAGAAATTCTCATCGTAGTCAACACCTTGAACTTGTCGAAAACCTTTTGCGACAATTCTAGCTTTGTAGATAGTAACACTACTATCAGCGTCTGTCTTCCTCTTGAAAATCCAATTATTTTCTATGGCTTGCCAATCATCGGGCAAATCCATCAAAGTCCATACTTTGTTCTCATACATGGATCATATCTCAGATTTCATGGCCTCAAACCATTTCGCGGAATCTGGGCTCATCATTGCTTCCTCATAGTTCACAAGTTTGTCATGGTCTAGTAACATGACTTCCAGAACAGGATTACTGTACCACTCTGGTGCGGATCTCACTCTGGTTTACCTACGAGATTCGGTAGTAACTTGATATGAAGTTACATGATCATCATCATTAGCTTCCTCACTAATTGGTGTAGTAGTCACAAGAACAGATTTCTGTGATGAACTACTTTCCAATAAGGGAGCAGGTACAGTTACCTCATCAAGTTCTACTTTCCTCCCACTCACTTCTTTTGAGAGAAACTCCTTATCTAGAAAGGATCCATTCTTAGCAACGAATGTCTTGCCTTTGGATCTGTGATAGAAGGTGTACCCAACATTTTCTTTTGGGTATCCTATGAAGACGCACTTCTCCGATTTGGGTTTGAGCTTATCAAGTTGAAACTTTTTCACATAAGCATTGCGACCTCAAACTTTAAGAAATGACATCTTAGGTTTCTTGCCAAAGCATAGTTCATACGGTGTCGTCTCAACGGATTTAGATGGTGCCCTATTTAACATGAATGCAGCTGTCTCTAATGCATAACCCCAAAACGATAGTGGTAGATCGGTAAGAGACATCATAGATCACACCATATCTAATAAAGTATGGTTATGACATTCGGACACACCATTACATTGTGGTGTTCCAGGTGGCGTGAGTAGTGAAACTATTTCACATTGTTTTAATTGAAGACCAAACTCGTAACTCAAATATTTGTCTCCGCGATCAGATCGTAGAAACCTTATTTTCTTGTCACAATGATTTTCCACTTCACCCTAAAATTATTTGAACTTTTCAAATGTTTCAGACTTATGTTTCATCAAGTAGATATACTCATATCTGCTCAAATCATCTGTGAAGGTTAGAAAATAACGATACCCGCCGCGAGCCTCAACACTCATTGGATTGCATACATCAGTATGTATTATTTCCAATCAAGTTTGTTGCTCGCTCCATTGTTCCGGAGAACGGAATCTTAGTCATCTTGCCCATGAGGCATGGTTCGCAAGTACCAAGTGATTCATAATCAAGTGGTTCCAAAAGTCCATCAGTATGGAGTTTCTTCATGCGCTTTACACCAATATGACCTAAACGGTAGTGCCACAAATAAGTTGCACTATCATTATTAACTTTGCATCTTTTGGCTTCAATATTATGAATATGTGTAACACTACGATCGAGATCCAACGAACTATTTTCATTGGGTGTATGACCATCGAAGGTTTTATTCATGTAAACAGAACAACAATTATTCTCTGACTTTAATGAATAACCGTATTGCAATAAACATGATCAAATCATATTCATGCTCAACGCAAACACCAAATAACACTTATTTAGTTTCAACACTAATCCCGAAAGTATAGGGAGTGTGCGATGATGATCATATCAATCTTGGAACTACTTCCAACACACATCGTCACGTCACCCTTTACTAGTTTCTGTTTATTCTGCAACTCCCGTTTTGAGTTACTACTCTTAGCAACTGAACCAGTATCAAATGCCGAGGGGTTGCTATAAACACTAGTAAAGTACACATCAATAACACGTATATCCAATATACCTTTGTTTACCTTGCCATCCTTCTTATCCGCCAAATACTTGCGGCAGTTCCACTTCCAGTGACCAGTCCCTTTGCAGTAGAAGCACTTAGTCTCAGGCTTAGGATCAGACTTGGGCTTCTTCACTTGAGCAGCAACTTGCTTGTTGTTCGTCTTGAAGTTCCCATTCTTCCCTTTGCCCTTTTTCTTGAAACTAGTGGTCTTGTCAACCATCAACACTTGATGTTTTTCTTGATTTCTACCTTCGTTGATTTCAGCATCACGAAGAGCTTGGGAGTTGTTTCCGTTATCCCTTGCATATTATAGTTCATCATGAAGTTCTACTAACTTGGTGATGGTGACTAGGGAATTCTGTCAATCACTATCTTATCTGGAAGATTAACTCCCACTTGATTCAAGCGATTGTGGTACCCAGACAATCTGAGCACATGCTCACTAGTTGAGCGATTCTCCTCCATCTTTTAGCTATAGAACTTGTTGGAGACTTCATATCTGTCAACTCAGGTATTTTCTTGAAATATTAACTTCAACTCCTGGAAGATCTAATATGGTCCATGACGTTCAAAACATCTTTGAAGTCCCGATTCTAAGCCATTAAGCATGGTGCACTAAACTATCAAGTAGTCATCATATTAAGCTAGCTAAACGTTCATAACGTCTGCATCTGCTCCTGCAATAGGTCTGTCACCTAGCGGTGCATCAAGGACATAATTCTTCTGTGCAGCAATGAGGATAAACCTCAGATCACAGATCCAATCCGCATCATTGCTACTAACATCTTTCAACACAATTTTCTCTAGGAACATATCAAAATAAACATAGGGAAGCAACAACGCGAGCTATTGATTTACAACATAATTTGCAAAATACTACCAGGACTAAGTTCATGATAAATTTAAGTTCAATTAATCATATTACTTAAGAACTCCCACTTAGATAGACATCCCTCTAATCCTCTAAGTGATCACGTGATCCAAATCAACTAAACCACGTCCGATCATCACGTGAGATGGAGCAGTTTGATTGGTGAACATCACTATGTTGATCATATCTACTATATGATTCGCGCTCGACCTTTCGGTCTCCGTGTTCCGAGGCCATATCTGTATATGCTTGGCTCGTCAAGTATAACCTAGTATTCCGCGTGTGCAACTGTTTTGCACCCGTTGTATTTGAACGTAGAGCCTATCACACCCGATCATCACGTGGTGTCTCAGCACGAAGAACTTTCGCAACGGTGCATACTCAGGGAGAACACTTCTTGATAATTAGTGAGAGGTCATCTTAAAATGCTGCCGTCAATCAAAGAAAGATAAGATGCATAAAAGATAAACATCACATGCAATCAATATAAGTGATATGATATGGCCATCATCATCTTGTGCTTGTGATCTACATCTTCGAAGCACCGTCGTGATCACCATCGTCACCGGCGCGAAACCTTGATCACCATCGTAGCATCGTTGTCGTCTCGCCAATCTTATGCTTCCACGACTATCGCTACCACTTAGTGATAAAGTAAAGCATTACAGCGCAATTGCATTGCATACAATAAAGCGACAACCATATGGCTCCTGCCAGTTGCCGATAACTTGGTTACAAAACATGATCATCTCATACAATAAAATTTAGCATCATGTCTTGACCATATCACATCACAACATACCCTGCAAAAACAAGTTAGACGTCCTCTACTTTATTGTTACAAGTTTTACGTGGCTGCTACGGGCTTAAGCAAGAACCGATCTTACCTACGCATCAAAACCACAACGATAGTTTGTCAAGTTGGTGTTGTTTTAACCTTCGCAAGGACCGGGCGTAGCCACACTCGGTTCAACTAAAGTTGGAGAAACTGTCACCCGCTAGCCACCTTTGTGCAAAGCACGTCGGGAGAACCGGTCTCGCGTAAGCGTACGCGTAATGTCGGTCCGGGCCGCTTCGTCCAAGAATACCGCCGAACCAAAGTATGACATGCTGGTAAGCAGTATGACTTATATCGCCCACAACTCACTTGTGTTCTACTCGTGCATATAACTTCAACACATAAAACCTAGGCTCTGATACCACTGTTGGGGAACGTAATAATTTCAAAAAAATTCCTACACACACGCAAGATCATGGTGATGCATAGCAACGAAAGGGGAGAGTGTGATCTATGTACCCTTGTAGATCGACAGCGGAAGCGTTAGCACAACGCGGTTGATGAAGCCGTACGTCTTCACGGTTCGACCGATCAAGCACCGAAACCACGGCACCTCTGAGTTTTAGCACACGTTCAGCTCGATGACGATCCCCGGACTCCGATCCAGCAAAGTGTCGGGGAAGAGTTCCGTCAGCACGACGGCATGGTGACGATCTTGATGTACTACCGTCGCAGGGCTTCGCCTAAGCACCACTACAATATTATCGAGGATTATGGTGGAAGGGGGCACCGCACACGGCTAAGAATATGATCATGTGGATCAACTTGTGTGTCTATGGGGTGCCCCCTGCCCCCGTATATAAAGGAGCAAGGGGGAGGCTGGCCGGCCCTTGTGGGCGCGCCAAGGAGGAGTAGGATTCCTACTCCTAGTTGGAGTAGGTTTCCACCTTTCCTAGTCCAACTAGGAGAAGGGGGGAAAGGGGGGAAGAGGGGAAGGAAGGGAGAGAGGGGCCGCGCCGCAAACCCCTTGTCCAATTCGGACTGGGCTTGGGAGGGGCGCGCGCCACCTCCTGGTCCTTCCCACTAAAGCCCATTAAGGCCCATTGCTTCTTCCTCGTATTCCCGTAACTCCCCGGTACCTCCGAAAATGCCCGAATCACTCGGAACCTTTCCGATTTCCGAATATAGTCGTCCAACATATCGATCTTTACGTCTCGACTATTTAGAGACTCCTCGTCATGTCCCCGATCTCATCCGGGACTCCGAACTCCTTCGGTACATCAAAACTCATAATATAACTGTCATCGAAACCTTAAGCGTGCGGACCCTACGGGTTCGAGAACAACGTAGACATGACCGAGACACGTCTCCGGTCAATAACCAATAGCGGAACCTGGATGCTCATATTGGCTCCTACATATTCTACGAAGATCTTTATCGGTCAGACCGCATAACAACATACATTGTTCCCTTTGTCATTGGTATGTTACTTGCCCGAGATTCGATCGTCGGTATCTCAATACCTAGTTCAATCTCGTTATCGGCAAGTCTCTTTACTCGTTCTGTAATACATCATCTCGCAACTAACTCATTAGTTGCAATGCTTGCAAGGATTATGTGATGTGCATTACCGAGAGGGCCGAGAGATACCTCTCCGACAATCGGAGTGACAAATCCTAATCTTGAAATACGCCAACCCAACATGTACCTTTGGAGACACCTGTAGAGCTCCTTTATAATCACCCAGTTACGTTGTGACGTTTGGTAGCACACAAAGTGTTCCTCCGGTAAACGGGAGTTGCATAATCTCATAGTCATAGGAACATGTATAAGTCATGAAGAAAGCAATAGCAACATACTAAACAATCGAGTGCTAAGCTAACGGAATGGGTCAAGTCAATCACATCATTCTCCTAATGATGTGACCCCGTTAATCAAATAACAACTCTTTGTCTATGCTTAGGAAACATAACCATCTTTGATTAACGAGCTAGTCAAGTAGAGGCATACTAGTGACACTCTGTTTGTCTATGTATTCACACATGTATTATGTTTCCGGTTAATACAATTCTAGCATGAATAATAAACATTTATCATGAAATAAGGAAATAAATAATAACTTTAGTATTGCCTCTAGGGAATATTTGCTTCAGATGGCTTGTCTGTATGACCCTGGGACGGCGGGTCCCACCAGTCAGCGGGAGTCCAGAAGACGGTGAGAGCGCCACCAGTCGGCCCGGATGGGAGTCGGCCCCCAGGAGTCAGCCAGCCCCTGCCCCGGGGCCCACACACCATTAACCAGATGTGACGAGGAGTGGCAATAGTGATCGCCCGCTAGGCGGCAGGGCTGTCGCCACGACCCCATGACCAAGCCCGCGTCAGTAGAAGCACAACTACAGTAATCAGCAGTCGACAAGACCCGCCAGCGGTGGACACGGCCTGTCAGCGCCGTACCGGACCAGTCGGTGGGGCCCGCCAGTTGGCGGGCCCCAGCAGTCGGCGGAGAAGACGGAGGCCGGAGAAACTGACGCCTGGGCCTGTGCCGAGCCGGATTACCATTGTACCCCTAGGGGGGTAGGCCTATATAAACCACCCAGGGCACCCATGCAAAGGGTTCAAATCCATTAGCACTAGACCAGATGAGATAGGAAGGAGAGAGCTAGCCTAGTCTTCTCCTACCTCCAAGAAACAGCTCAAGGAGCAACCGTGTACACTCTTTGTCATAGTGATCATGCAGAGACCCCGCAGAGCAGCAATAGGGGTATTATCTCCACGGAGAGCCCCGAAGCTGGGTAAGATTCACCGGCGAGCATGCCTTCGCCTCATCCTGTTTCCAGGCACCGGCGACATTCTACTCGCCCCCACCATGATAAGCCATCCTTTGGCATATGTCGCACCCAACCCCCGATATTTGGCGCCCACCGTGGGGCCTGATGCGCCGTCATCCGAAGACCTGCTCTGGACGGGAACCCTTTTCCTCCCTGGCGAAAGCAGCCAGCTCGGCACGCCAGACGGAGTTTGTGCCGACGCGCTGCACGGCGCTGAGATCGCCTACGCAGCCAGCTGCCTCGCCGATCTTGTCGGCGAGGTTCGCCTCTCCGACGAGCCTGCTTCCGACGCAGGCACGGGCGGCCCCGAAAGCCTCCTCGTGGGCCTCCTTGATCAACTCCACGTCGCCGGCGAGCCTGCCGTGCACTTGGAGTCTGTAGGCTCCACCGACCCGATGCTGGTCGAGTCCGACACCGCGTCGCTCGACGCGTTCCCCACCAACGTGGTGGTCTACGATGAGCCGCTCCCTCGTGCAGAGAGCGACGGAAGCACCGTCACCGAGGTGCTCGTCAACAGTCATGACGAGCATCCCGGCGGAGGAGCGCATGACCCACTTGGTGCGGCATTGCAAGACCTGACTGCGCCCATTCTGGAAGATGCTGACACGGAGACGTTGGAGGCGCGCCGCCTTCAGCTCGTCGAACGCGTGAAGAAGCTGGCTACCATGAGACGCTTGTTAGAAGCCTACCAACGTGAGATGGAACGCGATGTGGGTGGCTCGCCAGCCCCAGTTGGGCCCAGCCGCCTAGGTGCGGTTCAGCAGCGCGGCGTGGCCATCGCCAACCTGTTCGGGGCAAATCGCCCTGTGTACACCACGCCTGTGGAGAACATTCGAGCCGCCCAGGCGGCGGCAGACGAGCTGGACAACTTCGAGGGCGAAGAGCGCCGCTGATGACGGAGCGAGTCCAGCGGCTCCTCGACGCGGCTGCCGCACAGAATGAGGCCGGCAGCCGCACCGAGGCGCTGCAGCGACAAAACGACGACCCGCCTCCACACCGAGATCAAGGCACGACGTCTCGGACGCTGACTAGCGGCGCCCGAGGAAGGAAAGACAAGGATCCGGCTGTCAGCCATAGCCAGACTCGCATTACCATAGAGCGCGACCAAGACGGCCGCCCGAGAGCAGTGGAACGACGGGACGACTGTCCGCCTCCTCCTCCTCGCAAGGAAAGGCGAGTCTCCCCGCCGCCTGTTGACCATCCGACTCTCGGCGACCGCCTTGGCCGCCGAGAGGGAGTCGAAGAAAACGACACCCGCTACCGGATCGACCGACTTCACCGATCCCTGGCGCTAGAAGAAGAAGATGAGTTGGGTCCGCCTTGTTTTGGGCCCTGCATTCGAGATGAGCCCTTTCCCAAAGGGTTCACGCTCCCAAGAGACATGCCCAAGTACACCGGCTCCATGAAGTCGCAGGACTGGCTGGTTGACTACTCCACGGCCGTCAGCATAGTGAACGGCAACAAGTGTGTTGCCATGAAATACGTTCCGCTCATGCTCCAGGGCACGGACCGGACATGGCTGAACAGCCTGAAGCCCCGCAGCATCAACAGCTGGGTCGACTTCACCGACGCATTCGTCCGCAACTTCAGGAGCACGTACAAGCGTCCTCCCAAGCCTCGTCAGCTTTCCTTGTGCGTGCAAGGCCGCAACGAGTCGACTCGCGACTACCTCACGCGTTGGGCCGAGCTCCGAAAATCTTGTGAAGGCGTGCACGAGGTGCAGGCAATCGAGTACTTCACCGCCGGGTGCAGAGAAGGCACCCTCCTCAAGCACAAGCTCCTCTGCGACGAGCCAGAAACCCTCGACGAGCTTCCGACTCCTCCATGAAGGCGGAGATTCAAGTCAGTGCGACTGGAACAATGGCCCCTCGGGCTCCTAGAACTCTGGCTGGAGACGCCAGTCGGCAACAACAGTAGAGCGACCACAAGCGCAAGGCCCCGCAGGCGGCTTCCAGCAGCCGGCAGGTGGCGACAGTCGAAGACCAGCAGCCGGATGGGCAGCCTCCGCCCAACCGACAGAAAGGCGGCAAACCCAACTGGTTGCCGACTTTCTCATACGAGCAGACTCTGGATGGTCCTTGCAAGTTCCACAGCGGCGCGAAGCCGTCAAATCACACCACCCAGAAGTGCCACTGGCTCAACAGGATCGGCAAAGGAGACGGCCTCCTGCCTCCCCCACCTGCTGGGCAGCAGCCTCCGCCTCCACCCCAGCAGCCGGCTGTCAGGCCAGTCGGCGCAGTACAAGACGAGTACCTCGAAGAGCATGGAGCCGACGTAATATTTACCAGTGTGGCTGATGATCGACGCAGCAGGCGGCTACAGCAGCAAGAGGTGAATGCAGTAGCATCAAAGACACCGGAATTTATGCACTGGTCTAAGAAGTCTATCATCTGGAGCAGAGCTGATCACCCAGAGGTGATGCCGAGTCCGGGCTCCTATGCCTTGGTCTTGGATGCCACCTTTGCCACAGATAGACGAGCTGCTTGTTTCTCGCGAGTTCTGATAGACGGAGGCAGCAACATCAACATCCTGTACAAGGACACCATGGAGAAGTTAGGATCAAGCAAAGATAGCTTCAGAACAGTTGGACTGTGTTTCACAGCATTGTTCCTGGCCTTTCCTGCTCACCAATCGGCAAGATCCTGATCGACGTCCTCTTTGGAGACAAAGATCACTTCTGCCGAGAGTCATTTTGGTTTGAGGTGGTGGATCTCGAGAGCCCATACCATGCACTACTTGGCCGACCCACCCTGGCCAAGTTCATGGCGGTCCCCCACTATGCCTACCTCAAGATGAAGATGCCTAGTTCCAAGGGGATTCTGACCGTAGCCAGCGACTACCGGAAGTTGTCTACCTGTGCGGCTGAGAGTAGGCGGTTGGCCGAGTCCCTGGTGATCACAGCCGAGAAGCGGCTCCTTGACCGGGTTGTGGCGATGGCCGGCAAGCAGCTAGAGGTGTCGCCTAACCCCAAGGAGTCGGAGGCTGAGGGTTCATTCAAGCTAGCCAAAGAGACAAAGAAGATACCCTTGGATCCGGAGCACCCAGAGAGGTACGCTGTCGTAGGCGCAAACCTCGACAACAAATAGGAAGGCGATCTCGTCGATTTCCTCCGTTAGAATCGGGACATCTTCGCATGGTCCCCCAAAGACATGCCAGGTGTACCGACGGAATTCGCCGAGCACAAGTTACATGTCCGATCTGATGCAAAGCCAGTCAGGCAGCCCTTGCGCAGCTTATCAGAAGAAAAGAGAAGAGTTGTCGGAGAAGAGATAGCCCGACTCCTAGCAGCCGGCTTCATTATGGAAGTGTTCTTTCCAGAGTGGCTGGCCAACCCGGTCTTGGTACTGAAGAAGAACAAGCAATGGCAAATGTGTATTGACTACACAAGCCTAAACAAGGCTTGCTCCAAGGACCCGTTTGCTTTGCAAATAATCGATCAGGTGATAGACTCCACAGCCGGATGCGAGCTGCTGAGATTCTTGGATGCATATTCAGGATATCACCAGATCAAGCTAAACCCGGCTGACAGACTGAAGACCGCCTTCATCACACCGTTTGGAGCCTTCTTCTATCTAACCATGACGTTCGGCTTGAGGAATGCTGGCGCCACGTTTCAGCGTTGCATGCAGAAATGCCTCCTCAAGAACTCGGCAGAAACGCCCACGTCTACGTGGACGATGTGGTGGTGAAGACGGAGAAGCGTGGAACACAGCTGGAAGACCTCAAGGAGACCTTTGAGAACCTGCGCCGATTCCAGATCAAGCTCAACCCTGAGAAGTGCGTCTTCGGAGTACCAGCCGGCCAACTCCTTGGCTTCCTGGTCTCTGAACGCGGCATCGAGTGCAACCCTGTGAAGATCAAGGCCATTGAAAGGATGGAGGTACCCAGCCGACTGCTGGATGTGCAAAAGTTCACTGGCTGCTTGGCGTCCATCAGCCGATTCATTAGTTGGCTGGGCGAGAAAGCTCTCCCCTTATACCAGCTCATGAAGAAGACCACTTTTTTCGAGTGGAACCACAAGGCGGACGAAGCCTTTCTTCAGTTGAAGAAGATGTTGACTACTCCATCCGTTCTGGCGGCTCCGACTCCTAAGGAGCCCATGCTCCTGTACATCGCCGCCACCAGCCGGGTAGTCAGCACAATCATTATAGTGGAACGCAAGGAGGAAGGCAAGGCACTACCTGTCCAGAGACCGGTATATTACCTGAGCGAAGTGTTGTGGACCTCCAAGCAGAACTACCCCCACTACCAGAAGATGTGCTATGGCATGCACTTTGCCGCCAAGAAGTTGAAACCTTACTTTCAAGCACATCCAATCATTGTGGTCTGCACAGCCCCACTTGCCGAGATCATCGAAAGTCGGGATGCTTCTCGCCGAGTGGCCAAATGGGCCATAGAGCTGGCCCCCTACACCATGTACTACGACCCCGCACCGCCATCAAGTCACAAGCACTGGCCGACTTCCTCGTCGACTGGGCCGAGACCCAGTACCTACCACCGGCGCCCAATTCCACCCATTGGCACATGCATTTCGACGGCTCCAAGATGCGCGCCGGCTTGGGAGCCGGCGTTGTCCTCACTTCTCCTAAAGGCGACAAGCTCAAATACACACTGCAAATCCACTTCGCCGCCTCCAACAACGTCGCCGAATATGAGGCGCTCATTCACGGGCTTCGGCTTGCCAAAGAACTTGGCATTCGCCGGATCCTGTGTTATGGCGACTCGGACTTAGTGGTCCAGCAGTCGTCTGGCAACTAAGACGCCAAAGATGCAAACATGGCGACTTACCGTTTCCTCGTGCAGCAACTCAGTGGATATTTCGAGGGGTGCGAGTTCCTCCATGTGCCAAGAAACGACAACGACGAAGCAGACGCCCTGGCACGAATTGGCTCTACCCGCCAAGCAATACCATCCGGCGTCGCCCTTCAGCGCCTCCTTAAGCCGTCTGTCAAGCCTTCACCAGAATCAGACTCCATCTTTGTGCCAGCTCCCCCTGAAGAAGTTGGATCCGACTCTAGAGCTCCAGCAAACGGTACAAGGATTTTGGCAGATGGCTCCAAAGCCACCACAGTCGAAGCCGACCCAGGGACTGCAGAACCCGGCCCGGGGACTACGGCGGCCAGCCCGAAGACTCCAGAACTCGGCCCGAGGGCTGCACCAGTCGCCCCGGGGACTTCATTAATCCAGCAAGAGGTTGCTGACTCCAGCCCAGCCGCCCTCGTCCAAGTCGCTGTTCTGGCAGTCGAATAAATAGCAGCACCCTCATGGGCCCAGCCCATCCCCAAATTCCTGGTGAGCAAAGAGCTCCCGACTGATGAGTCCCCAGCTTGGCAAGTACAACACCGAGTGGCAGCCTACACCATAGTCAACATAGAGCTGGTCAGGCACAGCGTCATTGGTGTCTACCAGCGCTGCATAGAGCCAGAGCAAGGCCAAGCAATTCTCAAAGACATTCATCAAGGCGAGTGCGTCCACCATGCGGCTTCCAGAGCACTCGTCGCCAAAGCCTTCCGACACGGTTTCTTTTGGCCAACGGCCTTAGAAGAGGCCAAGGAATTAGTCAAAAATGCAAAGGGTGCCAGAAGTTCCGCTCCAAGCCGCATCAGCCGGCTTCTGCACTCAAGACCATCCCCATTGCCTGGCCCTTCGTAGTTTGGGGCCTAGACATGGTGGGACCATTCAAGACGGCACGAGGTGGCTTAACTCACTTACTTGTCGCGGTGGACAAGTTCACCAAGTGGATAGAAGCGAAGCCAATCAAGAAACTGAATGGTCCGACTGCCGTGACTTTCATCTCCGACATCACAATTCGGTATGGTGTACCACACAGCATCATCACCGACAACGGCACCAAATTTGCCAAAGGCGCCTTGGCCCGTTTCTGCGCGACACAGGGCATCCGACTGGACATAGCGTCCGTTGCCCATCCGCAGTCAAACGGCCAAGTGGAGCGAGCAAACGGCCTCATCCTGTCCGGCATCAAGCCTCGACTGGTCGAACCGCTGGAGCGTTCAGCCGGCTGTTGGCTTGACGAGTTGCCAGCCGTCCTCTGGAGTCTGCGCATGACTCCAAGCAAGTCAACCGGCTTCGCGCCTTTCTTCCTTGTCTATGGTGCTGAAGTCGTCATCCCAATGGACATAGAGTTCGACTCCCCGCGAGTCATCATGTGCACCGAGGAGGAAGCAGAAGAAGCACGTCAAGACGGCGTCGATCTGCTGGAAGAGGGCCAGCTGTTGGCACTCAGCCGGTCCATCATCTACCAACAGAGCCTGCGCCGATACTACAACAGGAAGGTCAGGCCAAGATCTTTCCAAGAGGGCAACCTTGTGCTCCGACTGATCCAGTGAACAGCCGGCCAGCACAAGCTGTCGGCGCCTTGGGAAGGCCCTTTCATCATCAGCAAAGTGCTGGGCAACGACTCCTACTACCTGATTGACGCTCAGAAGCCCCGAGCACGCCAGAGGGATGACTCCGGCAAGGAAACAGAGCGGCCATGGAATGCAAATCTTACAGTTGATGCAGTATGTATCACGCTACCTTTTGTATTAAAGTACCAAGACTTTGGGCCCCTCGAGACGAGCTCGGGGACTGCCCTCTTTTATCTATATGATAAGAATTATGCCTACGAGTGTGTCACTCTTTTTTATGCCGCTTGGCACCAGGTTCGACTAGTCGGCCCGGGGACTTGCCACCTTGCGCTATGAAATGCTTCCTGCAGCCGGACAAGTAGTGTGTGGCGCCTAAGCCATCTCCTGTCAGAAGCCGCAGCTCGCAGAGCGACTGTCCGGTGGGCAGGAGTAAGGTAGAATGGGCGTTCGCATGAAAAATGGCTAAGGACTCAAAGCATAAAACATAGCTTAAGCTGGTTTCCATCCTTTTTTCGCAAACCGCCTTCTATTCAACTTGCTAAAAAACTCTAAAATGGCTAAGTACTTGCCTTCCCAAAAGTAGCCAAGCATTTTATCCAGCGGCAGTCCACAGAGCGGCTGTCCGACTGGCAAGACGACAACTAAGGGAAGGCGGCAAAGGAAAAAGCCAAAGGAGCATTGAGCAAGAAAAGATAGAATTCGGATAAATATTTACATAACATAGGCCCTTGGCCGAATCTTCGAGCAGATGTTCAAAATACACCCCGCGGGTGGAATTGTGTGAATTAACAAGTTCTTCAAAGACTACTAAAGCAGATAAAATAAAGATAAGGCGGCAGCCTAGGACGCGGCAGACGGACTCGGAGGGTCAGAGGAGACGGCGGTGTCAGGGTTGGGGCGGCCCACTGGGCAGTCTCGGCTTGATCGCCTCCGGCGGCAGTCGGCTCGGCCGCACGCGCCTCGTTGCTGGAGGCGCGGTCGAGCTGAGGCTGGTTGTCCGCTCCGCCTTCTGGTGCTTCCATCTCGCCTCCATCCTCTGCCTCGCCTTCCTCTTCGACACTGGAGCCGATCACCTCCGCCGAGTCCTCGCCATAGTCTGGGTTCATCCCAAACCACTCCGGCGGTACCTCCTCGCCGTCTTCAGCCCGCTCGGGGATGAAAATGCTGGTGTCGGTGTACTCGGCGATCGCCGCGGCATGCTTGACGAGGGCGTCCTCCGCGGCTGCCAGCTTCGGCTGGGCCTCTGACCGGAGTGTGGCCAGCCGGTCCAGGTCCAGCCCCGGATAGCACACCTTGACGAATTCCAAGGCTCGGCGCGCTCCAGCCCGGGCCGAGGAACCTTTCCAGGCCTCAAGACGGCCAGCCGCGACCTCCAGCCAGTCGGCAGTCTGACTGGGGGTGCGCGGAGCCTGCATGTCTGGCCACAAGGCAACGATCACCTGGGCGCCGACACGTTGAAGCCGGCGCAGCATCCGGTGAGCCGGCCGAAGGCGAGCCTCGATGCTTAGGAGTTGCTCGTCAAGGGTTCGGGGGCGGCGACGATCTCTGCGCCTGCGAGTGGCCAGGGAAGAAGTCTGCCAAGACAAAAAGAATGAAGAAGCAAGTCAAAAATCAGGATTCGGCTCGACCTATAGTCGGCAGCTCGAAGAAAGAAAGTAAAGAAGCTCACCATCAACGATGTCCTCAATATCGTGGAAGCCGGAGGCCAGCAATGCCTCCTTGTCAGACCAGGAGGAGCGCTCACTTGCGAACTCGGCCAGGAGGGCGGTCTCCGCTTCTTCCGCCTCCTTCTGTGTCTTCTTAAGTAGCTCCTTCTGCTCTGCCAATTGTGCGGCCAACAGATCGCGCTCTGCGGCGTGCTTACTGCACTCCTCCCCCTTGGCGTGCAATGCGGAGTTGGCTTCGCTCAGCTGCCGTTGAAGAGTGGCATTGGCCTCTGAAGAGAAAGAAGAAAGAAGGTGTTAAGTCATCAACAAAGAAGGTCGCCGGGGAGATCCGGCTCGACTGCTCAGCAGTCGGCCCGAATCTCGGGGACTACAGCCCGCGGGTGCGCCAGCGCGCCCCCGCAAAGAAGAAAAAGGACTCACTCCGGCTCTCCGACAAGTCGGCGGTCCGCTTGCCCAGCTCTTCAACATTGCGGTTGAAGGCGGTGACATGGAGGTTGTGATAGTCCTGCGACAAGTATTTCAGACAAAAGTTAGTACCCGGAACTCACCAATTGGAGTTTCGGGCCGCCTGCTCAGCAGCCGGCCCGAAACTCGGGGACTACACCCAGTGGGTGCGCTGGCGCGCCCCCACAGAGAGGAACAAGAAAACAAGGACAAAGGAGAAAGCATACCCAGACGGCTGCCCGCGACGCCAGATATGCCTTGGTGCAGTTCTGGATGGCGTCGCCCTCAGCTCGTAGCTTTGACTGGACGTCCAGAAGCACCTGGTTCAGCGGGCCCATGCTGCCTCCTCGCACCCACCCAATGGGCGCGACGCTCGTCGCTTCGGCGTCTAGGATCGCCGAGCTGGCAGTGCCGGTCTCCAAGGGGCGTGGCGCCGAAGTCGCCTTCTCAAGACGGCGGCGCATTGGCGAGCCATCTTGAAGGAGAAGCCTCGCCACGGCCTCGTCTTCAGTCGGCGGCACCGGTGGGTCCGCCGGCTATTTGCCTTGCATGCTCCCAGACGGCGGCGGAACGATCACGTCCGGCATGGAGGTGTCGCCGCCATCCCTCTCCATGATGGGGTTCTCGCCTCCGGTTTCCCCAGTCTGCCCCGTGAACTCCGGAGGCGGCGGCGCAGAGTTCAGCGGGGTGACAAACACCGCCGATTGGCGGTGCGCGGCCTCCTCAGCCTGCCGCCTCGCCGTGACAGAGGCTTCGGCCTCCGCTAGCTTCTTCTCGGTGGAGGCCTCCGCCTTCTCGGCCTCCACCTTCTCCAGGCGGGCGGCCTCTTCCTCGTTGCGCTTCTCCCGCGCGTTCCGCTCCGTCGCCTCCCGGAGATCGGCGGCGGGATCAATCCGCCGAGTGGTGGCGGACGTCTCCGCCGACCCCATGACGGAGGCGGCTACGACCCTCTCAAGAGTGAGGGGAGCCCTGAAGCGAGGGAAGCAAGTAAAGACTCAGACAAAAGCCACAAAGAAGCGAATGGGAGCGGTTGGCCAAAATTTCACAAGTGTTGGCTTATATAGCCAGAGCAATGGTCCCGGTTCGTGGCACGAACTGTGACCAATGCCCCCCTTTGGTCCCGGTTAGTGCCACGAACCGGGACCAAAGGCCAATTTTCAGCAGCCCAAAGGGCGGGAAGCGGCGGCCTTTGGTCCCGGTTGGTGGCACCAACCGGGACTAAAGGGGGGCATTGGTCCCGGTTGGTGCCACGAACCGTGACCAATGCCCCCTTTAGTCTCGGTTGGTGCCACCAACAGGGACCAATGGCCTTGTGCTGCCTCGCGCCCAAAAGTTTAGTCCCACATCGCTAGCTGAAGGGCGCCGGCACTTGTTGATAAGCGCTGCTGTGCCTCCCCATTCGAGCTCCTTTCTAATGCAGGCTTTCGGGCCTAAACTTGCTATTGCCTGTGGGCCTATTGGGCCTTCTGCGGGCCTGAATCCTGGCCCATGTAGGGTTTCTAGTCGTATTCAGACCGTGGAGGCCCAGTAGGTGGCATTTTTTTTGGTTTTTTTCTTTTTTATTTCTACATTTTTTGGTTTTTTATTTTTTTATTTCTACTTAAAACTAAATACTTATAGTTTTTTAGTGATTTCTTTTTGCTTTTAGGTCACAAAAATTATAAACTTTCTGTTAGTGCCATTAGTTTTAAATTTTGACGATGGCCCAGGTACACATTCTTCCTGCATTTGTCCAGGTATATACTTTCAGTGTCATCTAAATAGTGGGTGCATGCGTGGTATCCTTTGTTTGTCTGTCCTGAAAGGTTACTGAGAGCGGGCCAATCGTTGATGGTCACGAACAGCAACGCCTTAAGGTTAAATTCCTCATGTCTATGCTCATCCCACGTACGTACACCATTTCCATTCCACAGCTGTAAAAGTTCTTCAACTAATGGCCTTAGGTACACATCAATTTCGTTGCCGGGTTGCTTAGGGCCTAGGATGAGAACTGGCATCATAATGAACTTCCGCTTCATGCACATCCAAGGAGGAAGGTTATACATACATAGAGTCACGGGCCAGGTGCTGTGATTGCTGATCTGCTCCCCGAAAGGATTAATGCCATCCGCGCTTAAAGCAAACCATACATTCCTTGGGTCCTTTGCAAACTCATCCCAGTACTTTCTCTCGATTTTTCTCCACTGCGACCCGTCAGCGGGTGCTCTCAACTTCCCATCTTTCTTTCGGTTCTCACTGTGCCATCGCATCAACTTGGCATGCTCTTCGTTTCTGAACAGACATTTCAACCGTGGTATTATAGGAGCATACCACATCACCTTCGCAGGAACCCTCTTCCTGAGGGGCTCACCATCAACATCACCAGGGTCATCTCGTCTGATCTTATACCGCAATGCACCGCATACCGGGCATGCGTTCAGAACCTTGTATGCACCGTGGTAGAGGATGCAGTCATTAGGGCATGCATGTATCTTCTCCACCTCCAATCCTAGAGGGCATACGACCTTCTTTGTTGCGTATGTACTGTCGGGCAATTCGTTACCTTTTGGAAGCTTCTTCTTCAATATTTTCAGTAGATTCTCAAATCCTTTGTCAGCCACAGCATTCTCTGCCTTCCACTGCAGCAATTCCAGTACGGTACCGAGCTTTGTGTTGCCATCTTCGCAATTGGGGTATAACCCTTTTTTGTGATCCTCTAACATGCGATCGAACTTCAGCTTCTCCTTTTAACTAATGCATTGCGTCCTTGCATCGACAATGACCCGGCGGAGATCATCATCATCGGGCACATCGTCTGGTTCCTCTTGATCTTCACCAGCTCCCCCCGTTGCAGCATCATCGTATTCAGGGGGCACATAGTTGTCATCGTACTCTTCTTCTTCGCCGTCTTCCATCATAACCCCTATTTCTCCGTGCCTCGTCCAAACATTATAGTGTGGCATGAAACCCTTGTAAAGCAGGTGGGAGTGAAGGATATTCCGGTTAGAGTAAGACCTCATATTCCCACATTCAGTGCATGGGCGACACATAAAACCATTCTGCTTGTTTGCCTCAGCCGCATCGAGAAACTCATGCACGCCCTTAATGTACTCGCGGGTGTGTCTGTCACCGTACATCCATTGCCGGTTCATCTGCGTGCATTATATATAATTAAGTGTCCAAATTAATAGAAGTTCATCATCACATTAAAACCAAAGTGCATACATAGTTCTCATCTAACAACATATAGTTCTCCAGAGCATCTAATTAATTGAACCATACATTGAAACTATGTAAAACATTTCAATGCGAAAACAAATGCGATCATAATCACAACCAAGGTAACAATTGATCCAACGGCATAATGAACCAAGCCTCGGTATGAATGGCATATTTTCTAATCTTTCTAATCTTCAAGCGCATTGCATCCATCTTGATCTTGTGATCATCGATGACATCCGCAACATGCAACTCGAATATCATCTTCTCCTCCTCAATTTTTTTTATTTTTTCCTTCAACAAATTGTTTTCTTCTTCATCTAAATTTAACCTCTCGACAATAGGGTCGGTTGGCATTTCCGATTCACATACATCCTAGAAAAATAAAATCTATGTCACGTTGGTCGGCATAATTTTCATAAACAATAAATGAACCAATAGTTATAAAGATAATATACATACCATATCCGAATCATAGACAGGACGAGGGCCGACGGGGGCGGATACTAAAACCATCGCACTATATAAGATGCAATAATAAATGTAAGAAAATGATACAAGTATCTATCTAAACATACAAGTAAGAATATTTTTCCTTTCAGAAAGAAGATAAGAACAAGAGGCTCACCACGGTGGTGTCGGTGATGAGATCGGCGCGGGTGATCGACGGCGGTGAAGACGGGGACGGGGCGTGACGGACCGTTAAATCTAGACAAATCTCGAGGAAAATGGAGCTTGGAGGTCGAGCTTCGAGAGGAGAAATCTTAAGTAGTGTGGCTCAGGCATTCCATCGAACACCTCATGTGCATAGGAGGTGAGCTAGAGCACCACAAAGCCCTCTCCCCCTCGGCCAGAAAAAACAGAGCACTGTGCTCTGCTCTTGCGCGAGGGGGTATATATAGGCACCTCATTGGTCCCGGTTGGTGGCATGAACCGGGACTAAAGGGGAGCCTTTGGTCCCGGTTCAAGCCACCAACTGGGACCAATGGTGGTGGGCCAGGAGCGAGGCCCATTGGTCCCGGTTCGTCCCACCAACCGGGACCAAAAGCTCCAGACGAATCGGGACCAATGGCCCATGTGGCTCGGCCGGCCCCCTGGGCTCACGAACCGAGACCAATGCCCACATTGGTCCCGGTTCTAGACTGAACCAGGACTAATGGGCTGACCCGGCCTGGACCAAAGCCCTGTTTTCTACTAGTGAGTAGACCGAAACGATTCTGCATCTACTACTATTACTCCACACATCGACCGCTGTCCAGCATGCATCTAGAGTATTAAGTTCATAAGAACAGAGTTACACATTAGGCAAGATGACATGATGTAGAGGGATAAACTCAAGAAATATGATATAAACCCCATCTTTTTATCCTTGATGGCAACAAAATAATACCTACCTTGCTGCCCCTGCTGTCACTGGGACAGGACACCGCAAGATTGAACCCAAAGCTAAGCACTTCTCGCATTGCAAGAAAGATCAATCTAGTAGGCCAAACTAAACCGATAATTCAAAGAGAATTGCAAATATATCAAATCATGCATATAAGAATTCATAGAAGAATCAAATAATATTAATAGATAATCAAGTTCATAAACCCACAATTCATCGGATCTCGGCAAACACACCGCAAAAGGAGTTACATCAAATAGATCTCCAAGAAGATCGAGGAGAACTTTGTATTGAGATCCAAAGAGAGAGAAGAAGCCATCTAGCTAGTAACTATGGACCCAAAGGTTTGTGGTAAACTACTCACACATCATCGGAGAGGCTATAGTGTTGATGTAGAAGACCTCCGTGATCGAATCCCCCTTCGGTGGAGCACCGAAAAAGGCCCCAAGATGGGATCTCACGGGTACAGAAGGTTGCGTCGGGGGAAAAGGTGTTTCATTACTCTCCCCAAAGGTTTTAGGGCATAAGAGTATATATAGGCGAAAGAAATAGCTCGATGGTGCTGCGAGGGGGCCACGAGGGTGGGGGCGCGCCCTCCTGCCTCGTGGCTTCCTCGCTGCTTCCTTGACGTCCACTCCAAGTCTCCTAGATTGCGTTTGTTCCAAAAATGATCCTTGCGAAGGTTTCATTCCGTTTGGATTCCGTTTGATATTCCTTTTCTACGAAAAACTAAAATAGGCAAACAAACATCAATTTGCATTGGGATTTAGGTTAATAGGATAGTCCCAAAAATAATATAAAAGTGCATAGTAAAGCCCACTAAACATCCAAAACAGATAATATAATAGCATGGAACAATAAAAAATTATAGATACGTTGGAGACGTATCAGTATGGCAGTTGATTTGTTAGCCATTGGCAAAGATATTTTAGTAGGTGTGAGTTTATTCAAATCAAGTCTTTTATATAATGAGAAAGGCATAACACTAACACCAGCTCCTAAATCACACAAAGCAATTTTCACATAATTCTTTTTGATAGAGCAAGGTGTAGTTGGTATTCCCGGATCTCCAAGTTTTTTAGGTACTCCATCTTTAAAAGTATAATTAGCAAGCATAGTGGAGATTTCAACTTCCGGTATTTTTTGTTATTAGTGATGATGTCTTTCATGTACTTTGCATAAGGAGGCATTTTCAAGATATCAGTCAAACAAGTAGGCAAAAAGACTGGCCTCGGCATTTCAGCAAAGCATTGAAATTCTTGATCATCATTCTTTTTAGTTGACTTAGGTGGAAAGGGCATAGGTTTTTGTACCCACGGTACTCTTTCTTTACCATGTTTTCTAGCAACTGAGTCTCTTTTGTCATACCTTTTATTCTTAGGTTGTGGGTTATCAAGATCAACTGGTGGTTCTATCTCAACATCATTGTCTAGTTTTTTATTATTTGGTTGAGTATTTTCATGAACATCAACATTATCTTTTTCATTATTAGGTGAGTGTTCATTACCAGACTGAGTTTCAGCATCAGAGCTAGAAATTTCATTATCATTGTCAGGAGGTTTTTCTATTTCAGGTTCACTAGGAGCATGTGAAGTCCTATTGCTTTTCTTTTTCTTTTTCTTTTTAGAAGGACTAGGTGTAGTGGTGTTGTTCCTTTGTGAATCATGTTATATTCTTTTCGGGTGTCCCTCGGGATAAGTGGATCCTGAGTCATTTTACCTCCTCTAGTTGCAACTCTAACAGCAAAGTCATGCATATTATTATTCATTTCATAAAGCAATTCTCTTTGAGATTTAGCAACTTGTTGTAACTGAGTTTGAACCATAGAAGCATGCTTTCCGACACCACTAACATCATTCGATATTCTAAATAACAAGTCACTCAAGCAAGCAATCATATCAGAATTGTATTTCAATTGTTTCATAATATTTTCATTGAATTGATCTTGTTTTCTAATATAATTTTCAAAATCATAAAGGCATTGGCTAGGATGTATATTGTGAGGATTGTCATTATCATTGAACTTCATAAGATAATTTACCTCTACCAACTTAGGCAGCGGTGGTGTATTAAGCCCATGTATTTCTTCAATAGGGGGTAAATTTTTAACATCCTCGGCTTTAATACCTTTTTCCTTCATAGATTTCTTTCCCTATTGCATATCTTCAGGACTGAGATATAATATACCCCTCTTCTTCGGAGTGGGTTTAGCCGATGGTTCAGGAAGAGTCCAATCATCATAGTTTTTCAATATGTTATTCAATAATTCTTCAGCTTGTCCAACGGTTCATTCCCTAAAAACAAAACCAGCACAACTATGTACGAAGTCCCTAGAAGCATCGGTTAGTCCATTATAGAGGATATCAAGTATTACATTTTTCTTAAGGGGATGATTAGGCAAAGCATTAAGTAATTGGCAAAGCCTCCCCCCAAGCTTGTGGGAGACTATCTTCTTTAATTTGCACAAAGTTAAATATTTCCTGTAAGGCAGCTTGTTTCTTATGAGCAGGAAAATATTTTTTAGAGAAGTAATAAATCATATCCTAGGGACTACGCACAAAACTAGGAGAAATAGTATTGTACCAAGATTTAGTATCACACTTTAATGAGAAAGGAAATAATTTGATAATAAATTAATAGCGAGTTTTCTCATCATGAGTAAATAGGGTGGCTATGTCATTCAACTTACTAAAATGTGCCACAACACTTTCAGTTTCATAACCATGGAAAGGATCAAATTCAACCAAAGTAATTAACTCTAGCTCGACAGAGAATTCATAATCCTTATCATCAATAAACATAGGTGAAGTAGCAAACTTAGGATCACCTTTCATTCTAGCATTCAGAGATTTTTCTTTATACTTTCATAATAATTTCTCTAGATCATCTCTATCTCTACAAGCAAGAATATCTCTAGTTGTCTCCTCATTCATGACATAACCTTCCGGTACCTTAGGCAATTTATATCTAGGAGGGCTAGTTCTAGCAGGTGTTTCGGGAGTTTCAGTTTCAAGCTCATCATCAGATTCAACAACATCATGTTGTATAACTCTAGCAATTTGTTTATCAACAAAGTCACCAAGTGGCACATCATCATTAAGCAAGGTACTAGCATCATCATAAGAATTATCCATAGCAGAGGTAGCATCATCAATAACTTGTGACATATAAAATTTAATAGCGTGTGGTGGTGTTGCAAGTTTACTTATAACAGAAGGTGAATCTAAAGCAGAATTGGATGGCAGTTCCTTACCTCCCCTCGTCTTCGAGGGAAAATCTTAGTCTTAGCATCGTTTAGATTCTTCATAGTGATAATATGATAATAATCCCAAGTGACTCAACAAATATAGCTATGCTCCCCAGCAACGGTGCCAGAAAAAGGTCTTGATAACCCACAAGTAAAGGGTATCGCAATTGTTTTCGAGGGTAGAGTATTCAAACCAAATTTAAAGATTAGACACAAGGGGAGCCAATGAATATCTGAAGGTATTAGCAGCTGAGTTGTCAATTCAACCACACCTGGAGATTAATTATCTGCAGCAACTAATCAGTAGCAAAATAATATGATAGTTTTGATAGTGGTGATAGCAGCAATAGTAACTATAACAGTGATAGCGGTAATTTTGTAGCAAGTGTAACAGTGATGATAGCAGTAATAACTTAGCAAGAACAATATAACATAAATTCGTAGGAATTGGATTGGTGACTTGTTGGATGATATTCATCATGAGACAGTTATAACCGAGGGCGATACGGCACTAGCTCCAGTTCATCAATATAATGTAGGTATGTATTCCGTAAATAGTCATACGTGCTTATGGAAAGAACTTGCATGACATATTTTGTCCTACCCTCCCGTGGAAGCGGGGTCCGTATTGGAAACTAAGGGATATTAAGGCCTCCTTTTAATAGAGAACCGGAACAAAGCATTAACACACGGTGAATACATGAACTCCTCGAACTATGGTCATCACCGGGAGTGGTCCCGACTATTGTCACTCCAGGGTTGCCGGATCATTACACATAGTAGGCGACTATAACTTGCAAGATCGGATCTAGAACGTGGATATAATGGTGATAACACAAACGGTTCAGATCTGAAATCATGGCACCCGGGCCCAAAGTGACAAGCATTAAGCATGGCAAAGTCATAGCAACATCAATCTAAGAACATAGTGGATACTAGGGAACAATCCCTAACAAAACTAACTCGATTACATGATGAATCTCATCCAACTCCTCACCGACCAGCGAGCCTACGAAGTAATTACTCACTCCCGGTGGGGAGCATCATGGAATTGGCGATGGAGAAGGGTTGGTGATGACGAAGAACGAAAATCCCCCTCTCCGGAGCCCCAAATGGACTCCAGATCTGGCCTCCCTATGAAGAAAAGGAGGTGACAACGGCTCCGTCTCATGGATCACGATAATTCTTTCTCCCTGTTTTTTTTTAAAATAGGATTTTATAGCATCAGTTTCAGGGTCTGCGGGGCCACCAAGTGGGGACAACCCACCTGGGCAAGCCAGGAGAGGGGGGTGCGCCCTGGTGGGTTGTGCCCACCCAAATGTCCCTCTTCGTTGGATCTTGGCTCTAGAAATTCTTATTTATTGCATAAAAATTCATCGCAAAGTTTCGTTCCATTCCGAGAACTTTTATTTTTGCACAAAAACAACACCATCGTAGTTTTGCTGAAAACAGTGTCAGTCCGGGGTTAGTTTCATTCAAATCATGAAAATTAGAGTCCAATACAAGAGGAAAAGCGTTAGACAAAGTAGATATGTTGGAGATGTATCAACCTACTGCCGCTGTGTTGCATCATCCCTTCCTCTTTGGGGAAATACCAACGTAGCTTCAAGTGACATCAAAAGTAATTTTTGGTGCCGTTGCAGAGGAGGATCTTCAACATATACCTGGTTCTTAATCACAAATATCATCTCCTTGCAATTTACATTATTTGCCATTTGCCTCTCGTTTTCCTCTCGCCCCACTTTGTCGGGGATATACCCTGAGGCGTAACCCGGCCGCAGGTATGACCTGACTGGATCTTGGCGACTCACTGGTGACCCGCCCGGAGCTTGGTGACTCACAGGTAACCCGCCAGATCTTGGTGACCCATTACTAACCAGGCGGTCGGGTCAGACGGACGACAAGGCGCAAAGCCCAGTATGCCGGTTCATGTGATGGTGGGCCGGCTTAAGAGGAAAGGCATAAGGAATATTCTCCTAGAAAGGAAGCAAGACTAGGACTCCACTTGTAATAGACTAATCCTAATCCTACTAGGACTAGTCATGTAACCCGCCTGAGGGAGTCCTGGAATAGGGGGTGTTCGGATAGCCGGACTATACCTTCAGCCGGACTCCTGAACTATGAAGATACAAGATTGAAGACTCCGTCCCGTGTTTGGAAGGGACTTTCCTTGGCGTGGAAGGCAAGCTTGGCGATATGGATATGAAGATCTCCTACCATTGTAACCGACTTTGTGTAACCCTAACCCTCTCCGGTCTCTATATAAATCGGAGGGTTTTAGTCCGTAGGACAACTGTCGGAGTAATTGGACACGGATACCCCGAAGACAGGAAGACAATATTTCAAGACATCGGGGCTAGCAAAGCCCCTCAGTCCGACTGTCCGGCCGCTCTTGCCGGCTCCCCGTCCGACTGCTCTCCCCAGCCGGCTGCCAACTGCGCCAACCAGCCGGCTGCCGACTGCGCCAACCAGCCGGCTGCCGACTGCGCCAACCAGCCGGCTGCCAACTGCAGCCCGACACCGACAAGACCCCGACGTGGCGGCCATACCGCGGACGAGACGGCTGTACCTCGATGCCATCATGTATAGTGTCACTTGTCCCCTGGCACTATTTATGAAGTGACCCAGGGGACAAGCATGACACCCCACCATACCCCCTTGCTCCCATGCCACCACATAGCTTACATACTAAGCTAGCCATGCCTACATAAGGCACACACCCATCCATCCACACGAAGGGAGGCATGAACTCACACACACCCATTCAGCCATAGGCCATGGGCATAGCCGGCCACTAGAGCATGTCTCATGCAGGCATACACCAAGTCAGATACCCACGGTACTGATCTCAGATACAGCTCCAGGAGCGCTTTGTACTAGACATATCAGATACACTCAGACATGCAGCAGTAGGAGTATTATCTCTCCGGAGAGCTCTGAAGCTGGGTAAACCACCGCGTGCTACTTGCATACCCGCTCACGGGCCTATCAGCAGCAGTCTTACCCACACACTAAGCCCTTGTGGCATCTGTCGACTCGCAAGCCCCCCGTGAGAAATACCCCGATAGTTGGCGCCCACCGTGGGGCGGTACTACTACTACGCTACCACGCTGCTGCTGGTTTCGCTGTCCGGGCGGGACCCTTTTTTCTTCGTCGCCTCCGCCGCGGCGTCGCGCCGTCTCTCCGGTAGCGCTCGGGGGCTCGACATCGACCCGCCCCCGGAGCGGCCGCGAGGGGTGGCGCGTTCTCGCCGTCGGCCTCTTCGTCTTCATCACCGCGGCGTCACGCCGTCTCTCCGATAGCGGTCGGGGGCTCGACATCGACATGCCCCCGGAATGGCCGTGAGGGGCGGCGTCACCTCGCCATCGGCCTTGCCTTCGTCATCACCACCGTTGCGACGCCGGCTGTCCGTCCGCGCGTGCGCCGCGCGCGGGGCCTTGTTTCAGTCGACCGTGGCCATCCACGCGCCACTCGGGCCTATTTCTCTCCGCCTTGCACCTTGCTTTGGCCGGCGCACACACGCTCACTCCTCCAAGTATCATGTGGACAAGCTATCTAGATACAAGTCAATAGCGGTCAAACCATTGGCCATACATACATGCCCCAGATACGCCCACTCCACGCTGGGCCAGCCGCTCCATGACCAGCTGCCCGCCTGTTCCGCCTGCATCACGCCGTCCTGCCACTGCGGGTCGCGTCCTCTGCCCCGTACGCTCACGCGCGGCCCCGATGGCCTTTGCTGCATCGCCTCTGCTCTCCTCCGCATCTCCGTCTGCGTCGCGCGCGCCCACAACTGGTTGCCGCGCCCGCGTTCGACCTCGCGCCGCCCGAGTCAGTGCTGGTTCGGCCGCGCGCTGCTCCGGCCGGCTTCGCTTGCTCCAGTTGGCTCCACTGCACTTGGCCGCCGGCCCGTCGTCGTGCGTTTCGCTCCGGCTTCGCCCGAGCCCGCCGGCCCCATGACGGCTCCTGCTCCGCCCACCACCCGGCCGGCTCTCGCCGTTCTCCTCTGCGGCGCCCCGGCTCCCCCCTGCCGCGTTCCAGCGTCGGTTCGCACTCGCAGCCGCGGCCAGCCCGGCCGC